>NC_135975.1:30706461-31045628 GCF_053455715.1 Rhinoraja longicauda
CTGGTGATATGTGTTTTCAAGCTTTCCTTGAGAGGAGAGACGGAATGACCTGGGTGCAAACGGTCCTTGATTATGTTGGCAGCTTTCCCAAGGAAGCACGAGGTGCAGATGGAGTCGATTGTGGGGTAGGGAGGAAGTGATCTGTCTGGTGGACTGGACTACGTCCACAACTCTGCAATTTTTTGCGGGTCTTGAGTAGCGCTGTTGTTAAATCTGGTTAAGTGGAAAGTTGAGTCAAGGTCACACTTATTGGTCGTTAGACTTAAAAGATCTGCAGCACTGTTTAAAAATTAGCTTAATTTTACTGGCAAAAACAGTGCGGGAATAACTCAGTAGGTCTGCGATCACCTGTGGAGGGAGTGGACAGGCAATATTTTGCGTTAGAGTCCCAACACAAAACGACACCTGTCTGTTCCCTCCACAGATGCTGCCTACCCACTGAGTTCCCCCACCCTCTGCGATATGCTCAAGGTTCCAGCATCTGCAGTTCTTTGTTAACCTTTTACTGACACTTGGCCAGTGTCCTGCATCACATGCCATAAAAGGTTGTAGATATATGTACAGTGCATTCAGAAATTATTCAGACCCCTTCACTTTTTCCACATTTTGGTACGTTACAGCCTTATTTTAAAATTGATTAAAAAAAAAAAAATTTAATCATCAATCTACACACAATACCCCAGAATGAAGAACCAAAAACAGGTGTTCAGATATTTTTGCAAAGTGATTAAAAAGAAATAACTTAAATATCACATTTATATAAGACCCTTTGCTATGACACTCAAAATTGAGCTTATGTTCATCCTGTTTCCATTGATTATCCTTGAGATGTTTCTACAACCTGATTGGAGTCCACCAGTGGTAAATTAAATTGGACATGATTTGGAAAGGCACACATCTGTCTATATAAGGTCCCACAGTTGGCAGTGCATTTCAGAGCAAAAACCAAGCCATGAAGACAAAGGAATTGTCCGTAGATCTCCGAGACAGGATTGTGTCGAGCCACAGGTCTGGGGAAGGGTATAAAACAATTTCTGCAGCATTGCAGGTCCCAAAGAGCGCAGTGGCCTCCGTTATTCTTAAATAGAAGAACTTTGGAACCACCAGGACTCTTCATAGAGCTGGCTGCCCGGCCAAACTGAGCAATCGGGGGAGAAGGGCCTTGGTCAGGGAGGTGATTAAGAACCCGAAGGTTACTCTGACAGAGCTCCAGAGTTCCTCTGTGAAGATGGGAGAACCTTCCAGAAGGACAACTATATCTGCAAATCCAATCAGGCCTTTATGGTAGAGTGGCCAGACAGAAGCCACTCCTCAGTAAAAGGCACATGACAATGCTCTTGGAGTTTGCCAAAAGGCACCTAAAGGACTCCCAGACCATGAGAAACAAGATTCTCTGGTCTGATAATACCAAGATTGAACTCTTTGGCCTGAATGCCAAGTGGCACCGTTCATCACCTGGCCAATACCATACCTACGATGAAGCATAGTGGTGGCAGCATCATGCTGTGGGGATGTTTTTCAGGGGCAGGAACTGGGAGACTAGTCAGGATCAAGAGAAAGATGACCAGAGCAAAGTACAGAGAGATCCTTGGTGAAAACCTGCTTCAGAGCATTCTGGACCTCAGACTGGAACGGAGGTTCACCTTCCAACAGGACAACAACCCTAAGCACACAGCCAAGACAATGCAGGAGTGGCTTCATGACAAGTCTGTGAATGTCCTTGAGTGGCCCAGCCAGAGCCCAGACTTGAACCCGATCGAACATCTCTGGAGGGACCTGAAAATAGCTGTGCATCGACGCTCCCCATCCAACCTAACAGAGCGTGAGCGAATCTGCAGAGAAGAATGGGAGAAATTACCCAAATACAGGTGTGCCAAGGTTGTAGTGTCATACCCAAGAAGACTTGAGGCTGTAATCGCTGCCAACGGTGCCTCACCAATTACTGAATAAAGGGTCTGAATACTTATGCAAATATGATATTTCAATTATTTCTTTTTAATTTGCAAAAATTTCTAAACACCTGTTTTCACTTTTTTATTATGGGGTATTGTGTGTAGATTGATGATTAAAAAAATGAATTTAATCCATTTTAAAATAAGGCTGTAGCGTACCAAAATGTGGAAAAAGTGAAGGGGTCTGAATACTTTCTGAATGCACTGTACGTAGCTGTTTCTGGTATCTTTGTGTAATATTTGGCGCATGGGCAAGCTGGGCAGACGGAAGGGCCTGTTTCTGTGCCGTATGATTGACAGTGTACACAGAAAAGCCGCAGTTCAAATATAATCCATTGGTTTTTTAAATAGTTTATAATATACAAAATGGATAAGCAGTGTGTTGTAGTTGTGGCTTTCTCGTATTTAAGCTTTACATCTTCCTTCATGATGGTCACCATTTTGTATTTTGTAAATACTCCAATTGGTAGTAGAAAATGTATTTATAAATCAATTGGAAATTCAGTAAAAACGCTGTGTAATGTTGATCATATACTTGAGTAGGTTTGAAATGTCAGTGACACAAATGCAGGAAATGATAACCGCAAAGTTGTTCCATAACTTGGCTTTTCAAATTGACCTAATCCAGACCGCGGCTGACAAATCATCTCCAACACATTGATTCTGTTCTCTGGCATCTATGCAGTCAGTGATCTGCCTCGTATGAAAATTAATGTGAAACTCCTATATTATATCATTTGGAAATAGCCCCCAGTATGTTTACAGTCTTGTGTCAGAAAATGTTCCGAGACTCCACATTTAAAGTCTTAAACCACCATGGTACATCTGCATAATTTAGATCATCAGTTGGTATGTGTTCTGTTCATTTCTGCATTTTGTTTGAATGAACCTGCAAAAGAAAAAAATATATGCACTGTAGCCGTTTCACACTTTTTAACAATGAATTTGCTGGTATTATTCTGCTTGTTAATGATTATTCCATTAAATATCTTTAAAGCTGGCAATGTAAGGAGGCTGAGCATAAAGTACGTACATTGTTACATTTTCATAATGAGCTTTTTTTAAAAAACTTAATCTGGAGAGAAGACTTCTGCATAAAGCAGTCTATCTTGGTACATTTAAATTTCAGCATGTTGCAAACTTAAATTTAAACCTTCAATCCAAACAATTAAGAGGTGCATTTGTGCCAGAGGTTGAAACTTGCATTTAAAGAAGCAGTTTATAACAAAAAATATAATTTGTGGGCTCACCATAAACTGCCATTAATCTATGACTGGTGGTGCATGGTTATCTCATGCCTTATAAAATGCAATAAGCATTAAAGGCTCCATTGACTTTTTACTTTTTTTTAATAGATTTCTGATGTTTTTAATATTCTAACAAAAATAAACCAGGCTTCTTTTCTCATATGAATTTGCTTTCTTCAAACAGCATGCAGCACTGATTTCTGCTACATTCACAGTGCAAGGGTTTTCACTACTTTAGAATATTTTATGCTGAAAGCACATAGAAGATGCCATACAATATTGACTCAATGGGTACACAAGGCATTGCAGATGCTGCTTAACAAATAACACAAAGTGCTGGAGTAACTCAGTGGATCAGGCAACATCTGGGGGGAGAGGGTAACGTTTTGGATCAGGACCCTTTTTCAGACTAGTTGTAGTGGGGGAGAAAGCTGGAAAAGAAGGAGGGATGCAACAAAGCCTGGCAAGTGATGGGTGGATACAGGTGTGAGAGGGCTTAATTGGCAGATGGTCGGATGATGTTTGGAGATGAAAAGGAAACAAAGGATAAGGAGAGCAGAGGAGTGAAATGTGAAGCGGGAGGGAGGGCTTTAGCTGAGAGGATGTGAGGGGGATGTATGCTAAAAGGGGGAAGAGATCATACTGGGCCAGTGGGTGACACAGACATAAGTGGCTCCTAGCTCTTCAGTATGAAGAATATTTATTGCAAGAATCACAACAAAATGTTTCAACTTTTTTGCTCTTACGAGTCTTTTGTTCTGATAACAGAACAATGAAATTCTCAATTGCAGTAGTTTAGCATGCCTGTAAATGCAATACACAGATAATATATGATTTATAAATCAAATTTTAAAATATTTTTATCTGCTGAAGTGTGCCTACACTGCACATTTTAATCTGTGCATTAGTTTTATGATTAGTGTTATTATATTGCAGCTCTTTAGGAAATGTAATGTATTCTTTCCTCTCCATCAGAGGTTAGGTTAGAAACACTGCAGTACAGTATGGATCCAAGTCTCAATCTCAGACGCCAATGTAACTCATTGTGTCTTCATTTTGTACTGTTGTGCATGCTCTGTGTACATTGTACTCTGCTGGATTTCCATTGTGTTTTTACATTTGTTTTTAATATGGGGACCAACTACTTTGTAAGCAATCACAAAATGATGGAATACTGACAATTAACGTCTCCTGGAAGACACTTTGGAAGATTATTTGTGTAAAAGTGAAAGAGGTTTATAAAGCAAAACATAGCAGAAATTAGTTAATTGAGAGGAATGCAAAAAGGGCCCAGGATAAAAGGGGCAATTTACAGATGGCCAATTAACCTACACACCCGCACGTCTGTAGGATGTGGGAGAAAACCGGAGCACCCCGGAGAAAACCCACGTGATCACAGGGAGAATTGTGGCACAGCGGTGGAGTTGCTGCCTTATAAGGCCAGAGACCCGGGTTCGATCCTGCCTGTGGATGCTGTCTGTACGGAGAGTTTGTACGTTCTCCTTGTGCCCTGGTTTCCTCCTACACGCCAAAGACATGCAGGTTTGTAGATTAATTAGCTCCGGTAAAGATTATAAATTGTCCCTGCTGTGTAGGATAGTGTTAGTGTAAATGGATCGCTGGTCAGCACTGGCCGACGGGCCTGTTTCCGCGCTGTATCTCTAAACTAAACGTTTAACTCCACGCAGGCAGCACCAGAGGTTAGGATCGAACTCCGGTCTCTGCCACTGTACTTCTTTGATGTTTCAGAAGCACTGTAATCTCCACCCAGCCAGGCTTGCAGGTCCTATCAGAGCTGAAAGCAGATCACATGTCATGATGTGCATGCAAACGTGACTGAGAAACGGAAGAAAACATTTTGAAAGGACGACTTTAACCAGAAACTTTCCACCTGATTTTAAATTATTTTAGTGTACAATGGAAAGTGTTTGTGTTCATGGCATGTCTACAAAATTATAATTACCGCAAACTGGTCTCGGTGGGTCATTTCTGGGTAATGTCTATTATGCTAAATATATAAAAGTAAAACCACTCCTTAAAAATTATCATTTGGCAGTAAGGCTGCAGCAATTTTTGGTATGGCCTCTACTTTCCTGATCAGTATATGGAGAGTGCCCCGCTATTTGGAAGCAAATTAATTGCACTGGCATTTTAACCATCCGTACATTAGTAAGTCTCGTCTTTGTATTTTAATTTTGCCCATTGTAACTAAATCATCGGGTTCTTTGAACATGAAAACTAATGCAGTGACGGCTTATGGTTAATTAACATTTTTATTATTTTTTGCAGTTTGTAGATAAAGTTGGAGAAAGCAGCAGCATGGTATAACAGAAACTGGATGGACACCTGCTGCAGAAGTATGCTGTATAATATATTTATATGGTTCACCTCAGACGAACATTTCTAAATTTATATTTTACTTGTTATCTGTCTAGGAATAAATAAAACTTGATAACATTCTTTGTATTAAAATATTTTGTTTAGAGCAGAAAGGGGTGGCCATTGCAATTAATTTGATTTATTGTGAATTCCACTCACTGCCCAAAATGTTATACATGCCTCTATGATGGGTACTTGGTACCACGCTTCCTCCAGCAGAAAGGGCTGCACCACCATCCCTGTTCAATGATCAGCCGGAAGGAGTAAGATCTTAAACAGGGAGAACTGGACCAAGCAAGACAAACTAAGAAACGGCATCTTGCTCGGCTCCATTGGACTTTGTTCAACCAAGACGAGAAAATCTGATAAGCTTGGAAGGATTCATTTCTGGTTTGGAAATCAAGCAAAGGATGGCTTGAATGGGCATGCTTTGATTCATTGAGCAATGTCTGACCTTGTCTTTTGCAGAAAAATAACGAGCAAGCACCCGTGTTTGTCTTGCCCCACTTACCTATGCTGCTCCCCCTGTTACTTCTGTTCATATCATTGTGCCTTGTGTTATATCTGCAATCCCCTCTGTAAAAGGCCTAGGTTAATGGTGAACTTTTATCTCTGTGACTGCCTCAATAGGCAGGATTTTCATATAAACGAACACCTCTGGTTTATTATGTGCCGGCAGATGGTGTTTATGGGTATTTAAGTTTTATAGAGGTTACCTTTTCAAACATTACATGCTTTGGTGTTTAAATGTTTGTAAATAAATCTTTGAATCAAATTATTATCACAGGATTTTTAATGAAATGTTCCCTTAATATGTGGATTCCAAGGACAAAATATCAGTATGTGTTAATGTAGCAACAAGAAAAGGTCGGTGCTGGTTTACACAAAAGGGCACAAAGTGCTGGAGTAACTCTGGGTCAGACAGTTCACTGGAGAACATAGTTAGGGGGTGTTTTGGGTCAGGGCCCCCCTTCGGTCTGAAGAAGGGTCCTGACCCAAAACATCACTTATCTATGTTCTGCAGAGATGCTGCTTGAAGCGCTGAGTTACTCTAGTACTTTGTGTCTTTATCAGTTTGTGTTGCTTGTAAGTGAAGCTTGCCAATGGAAAGAAATGTTTATTTTTTTTAAATGCAAAAATAATTAATAGTATGACTTCCAATGGCATTGGTGCTGTACTTGACAAGAGAATTTTGAGAGAAACCAATATTACTGATATTTTAGAAATAGTGACTGATAACTATCTTGAAATCAGAAATTCTATTTAATTTAAAAGTGCAACGAGAAAGCAAACGATATTGGTTTAATGCCAGTACATGTTGACTTTGCAACTTTGATAACCACGTCAAAGCATGAAGTAGAAACAAAGAACTACTGATGCTGCTTTATAGCCAAAGAGACTCAAAGTACTCAGCGGGTCAGGCAGCATCTCAGGAGAAAATAGTTGGGTGACGTTTCAGGTCGGGACCTTTTTTCAGACTCGGTCCCAACCTGAAACGTCACCCATCCTTTTTCTCCAGATATGCTGTCTGACTCGATGTGTTACCCCAACACTCTGTGCCGGTCAAAGCATCAAATACGTGTATTTCCACCGCATGAAGTACCATCTGGGATATTTCATTAACGACTGCACAAGGTAATTACTCAACCAGATGCGTAAACCACTAGGGACAAGTCGACCATGAATGTAATCATGGGTGAGGCTGCAAAAGTTTCTTTATTCTGTAGGAATATTGTTGCATAATTCTGTATATCACACTAAAAAAAACCCTAGATTGAATGCAATGTAGGGTTATTTTTTGTAATGTAGATGAAAACCACTGAACAAGTCAGGATTGCAATTCCTTCAATGCCACTGTCAACCTTGAAAAGAAGTCAATGCATTGTGTATCTTTTGTGAACGTGTCCAGATTTTGGGATTCTGTCAGGTTTCCAGGTTGCAGAAAGGAAATAAATATTATTAATGGCCATCACTGGTTTTTCTGGTTCATAACGTCATAAGTCATAGGAGCAGAATTGGGCCATTCGGCCCACCGAGTCTACTCAGCCATTCAGTCATAGCTGATCTATCTTTCCCTCTCAGCCACATTCTCCTGCCTTCTTCCCATGACTATCTGACACCCTTATTAATCAAATAATTGTCATATCTATTTTAAAAATACCAAAATAAGCGAGCCTCAGCTTATCCTGACAACAAATGACCTGGCCAAGAACCTTGACAGCAATGTCGTCACGGATTTAGTAGTACTAGACTTTTCTAAAACATTTGATAGAGTAGACGAGGGCATTCGAATCAATTTGAGATACCAGCTATCAAGACAGATGTGTATAGCAATTCATTCTTCCCTTGCACAATTAAAGCATGGAATAGTCTTCACCCTACTATAGTTACTCAACCAGACGCAACTAAACTTAAGGCAGCTCTTCTCCAAGGAGCCCTTCTTGCTTAAGTCCATACTCCTCCACCTCCAGTTTAAATTCCATTTGGAATATTTTGGAGGACCACGAACCAAAAACCAAAATGTTTGGCCTCCACAGCTGTCTGTGGCAATGAATTCCATAGATTCACCACCCTCTGACTAAAAAAATTCCTCCATCTCTTTTCCAAAGTTACATCCTTTTATTCTGAGGCTTTGCCCTCTGGTCCTAAACTCTCCCACTAGTGAAAACATCCTCTCCACATCTACTCTACCAGGCTTTTCATTACTCGGTAAGTTTCAATGGGGTTCTCTTCCCCCCCCACCAAACGCCAGGGTGCATTAGCCCAGTGCCATCAAGTGCTCATAAGTTTTAATGAGCAGAAAAAAGACTTGCATGTTGTTAACACCTAAATCTTCCAGTCATTTTGAACAACCTATCTACATTTATATTAATTCTCCATGATAAGAGATGAAGGGCGGAACCAGGTCATTTGGCCCACCGAGTTCACGCCAAAACGTCAATCTCCCCTCCACACTAGTTCTAAGTTATCCCACTTTCTCATCCACAATTTACAGAGGACAATTAACCTACAAGCCTGCATATCTTAGATGAGAGATGCATATGTAAGAATCCTACCATGTGTCTGCAAATGTCTTTGGTCCACGGTGATAGGTCTTGGTTGAAATATTTGATGCGGAATTTCCTCAATCTTTTTATCCCATTCAGCTGCTGCAGTAGCTCAAATTTTTGGAATGTTGCAGGCCTGGGCTTGGTATCCAAAAATATGTTGTGCACATGCTACAACGTCTCCCAGGAAAGGAGAGAAACAAAAAAAACCAAGTCTTTGCTCTATTTAGAAGCCCAATTGATTCCACAGACACTCATCTGCGAACTTTCTCTTGCACTCTCCAAAGATGCACAGGTTTGTGGGTTAATTGGCTTGGTATAATTGTAAAATTGTTCCTAGTGTGTAGGATACTGTTAGTGTGCGGGGATCGCCGACTCGATGGGTCAAAGGGCCTGTTTGCGCTGTATCTCCATAACTAAAACAAAAAAGTCTATGATTCCATTAGATGAGTAACATGTTCATTATCATTAATAAATGTAATTGGGACATTTACACAGACGGACAGTCACCTGCCGTCCACTGTAGAAAAGGGACCATAAAACATGGCATAATGCATTCCCTCCTCTTCCCCCCCCCCCCCCCCCCCCACCCCCACTAGTAGTTCTAGCAGTTCCACCATTTGCATTCTTATATCCTTCTCGTTATCACACCACCTCCAGCCAACAATGGACCTTTTTGGGCTCCACCCTTCCTGATGTTATCTGTTAATGGCCCTGATTTGTTCTGGCCTTATCTTGCCTCTAATTCCCCTCCATCCCACCCCCCACTACTTCCAGTCTGAAGAAGGGTTCCGACCTGAAACATCACCTATTCTCCAGAGATGCTGCCTCACCCGCTGAGCTGTTCCAGCATTTTGCATCTATCTCCGACCATAAAACAAGATGTCATTAGCTTTCGAAGGTCCGTAACTTAGCAGGTTTCTCATGGCCCTCAACACTAGAAAAATCTTACGTATGAGTGTCTTTTAACAATTAAATAGGGCTCCGTTACACAAGTGGAGAGAAATGGACCGATACCATTTCAGTTCAGGCCCATTCAGTCCATTTCTTCCACAGATGCTGCCTGATGCTCCTCAAACAGTGTTTATTTGCTCAAGATTCCGGCATCTGCAGTTTCTTGTTATGAGACTGGGCAGCATCCACAATTCTCTGCAATTTTGGGGGGTCTTGGATGGAGCTGTTCCCAAGCTATGCTCTGAAGCGTCCCGATAAAATGCTTTCTAATTCAAAATGTATCGGGAATAAGTGATCGATGGATGGTGTGGACGCGGTGTGCCATAGGGACTTTTTTCATGGCGAATCTCTGAACTAAAGTAAAGACAGTTAAGAAAGTTGCTTCAATGTAAAGAAGGGTCCAAATGTCAAATATCAAGAAGGCATCCAGTAAACAGCCAATGTAAAGAAAAAATCCTGTCTGGGTGTGTAGTCTCTGCATTCTCAGATGAGGACAAAATGAATTTGCAGAATGGCCTAATTCTGTTCCTCTATCTTATGATCTTCATGACAGTTACAGTATATCAGTCCATAGAAGTATTAGTTGGGAAGGAAAGGTCTTTGATTATATTGGCTGCATTCCTGGGGCAGTGTGAAGTGTAGATGGAGTCAATGGTATAAATGTAAGTGGGTAACAGGTGGGAGGAGAGATGATCGAGGGAGAAAATGGAGATGTGATTTTTTATTCACTTTTAATCATTTTATTGTTCTAACAAATTCTCGAAGAAGCCACTGAAAACTTCATAAGTTCAGCCCATCGAGTCTGCTCCGCCATTCGGACATGGCTGATCTACATTTCCCTTTCAACCCCCTTTTGCTGCCTTCTCCTCGTAACCTTGGACACACTTATTAATCAGGAACCGGTCAATCTCCACTGTAAAAATACCCAAAGATTTGTTTGGCCTCTTGAAACATTGCTGGATCTGCTTGGAAATAAACCATTAACACTACCCCATTCAACAATGCAGTGAATAAAGTATCATTTGCAACATAACCTTATGACTAGGATGCTTTAAAACTTTTTTCTGTTCTTCTGGCATATTCAGTAAGTACTACTGACATTTCCTTTACAGATATATATATATATATATATCTACATATAAAGGTCAAATGTTGGCTGCCACAGGGCAAGATCATTGTTTAGCTAAATAGAAGTTGACTTTTGATTTTTATACATTACATTCATCTCCACACCCACAGAATGCAGGACTAGTTACAATACTTAATATGCTGTATAGGTTTGGTTTGGGAACAGCTCTGCCCAAGACCACAGGAAATTGCAGTGTTGTGGATGTAGCCCAGTCCATCACACAAACCAGACTCCCCACCAATGACTTTATCTACACTTCACGCTGCCTCGGACAAACAGCCAACATAATCAAAGCCATTTTCCACCGTGGTCATTCCTACTTCTCCCTGCCCCCAACCGGCAGAAGGTACAGCGGCTTGAAATTGTGCACCACCAGACTCAGGAACAGCTTCTTTTTCCCTGGTATCAGGCCTCTGAACAGTCCTTCCATGAGCTGGGGTACTGTTCGATTCGCCGCCATCCCATTGTGCACATTGGACTTTGTCTCTGGAACTGATGCGCTACAATGTTGAGAACTATATTCTGCACTGTATCTTTCCCTTTGCTCTACCTATTGTACTTGAGTTTGACTTGATTTTGTTTATGTATGGCATATCTGATCTCTTTGGATAGAGAAAACAGCTTTTCACTGACAACCTGGCAATAATAAACCTAAACCTAAAATGGCTTTTCATTAATGGTATAATTCTTGAAGTGTCTATTGAAAACTTTGTCTACTGCATTCGGTGCTCCAATCTGACCTCCTATACATTCATAGAGACCAAGTGCAGACTCGGCGACCGTTTCACTGAACTCTTGGGCTTGGTCCGCCAAGGCCTACTGGATCTCCCGGTTGCTAACCATTTTAACTCCCCTTCCCATTCCCACACTGACCTTTCTATCCTGGGCCTCCTCCATTGCCAGAGTCCCACACACAAACTAGAAGAGCAGCCCCTCATATTCCACTTGGGTAGCTTACAACCCAATGATATGGACATTGAATTCTCCAATTTTAAGTAATCCCACCCCAATACACACCCATTTCTCCCACCATCTCCTAACCCCTACCTGTGCCAGTAATCCTACTCTTTCCCCCTCCTCTGTGCACTCATCTCCTATTCATGTCCCCCATTTTCCTTTTCTTTCCCCCTCTTTCCACTCCCACATCCCTTTCCACCTATATCCCTCCCTCCAGCTTAACATTTAATTCCTCTATTTATCTGACACCCTCTTGTCTCCTTTTCATCTCTTGCATTTGTCGCTTACTCCCTCCACCTGCTAATCAACCCCCTCAACTGTATCCACCTATCACTTGCTAGACTTTGTCCCACCCCTACCTCTTCCAGCTTTCTCCTGCTTACGCCAATCAGTCCGAAGAAGGGTCCCAAGCGGAAACATCGACTGTCTATTCTCTCCACAGATGCTGCCTGATCTGCTGAGTTCCTCCAGAACTTTGTGTTTTGCCATTGAAAACATTGTTGTATTCTAGTTGACTTTGTGGGTTATTCAATGAAAAAAATTATTTTGTTGTAATTAGTTTATTGGTGTGTGTTTAAAGACACTTTTTGTGCAGTTTATTTAATTTTGTTTTGTTTTGAGATACAGCATGGAAACAGGCCATTTGGCCCACTGAGTCCATGCCGACTATCCATCACCCGTTCATCTTAGTTCTGTTATCCCACTGTCTCATCACTTCCTACACACTGGGGACAATTTACAGAGACCAATTAACCTACAAACCCCAAACCGTCAGAGACTCCTCCTCACTCACCACATTCAAAACATCACTGAAATCTCACCTCTTCAACACTGCCTTCAACCACTGAAGGTCACCTCATCTTCTGTCTCCTTTCTCTGTTCATTTACTTATTTATCTATTTATTCACTTCTCTATGTTCTAGAAATCCCTGTAAAGCGTCTTTGAGTGTTTGAAAAGCGCTATATAAATGTAATGCATTATTATTATTACTACAAACCCCCTCGCCTTTGGGATGTGGGAGGAAACCAGTGAACCCAGAGGAAACCCACGCAGTTACAGGGAGAACAGGGCGGCACACTAGCGCAGCGGTCGAGTTGCTGCCTTACAGCGCCAGAAACCCAGGTTCGATCCTGAATATGGGTGCTGCCTGTACAAGTTTGTACGTTCTCCCTGTGACCGTGTGGGTTTTCTCCAGGTGCTCCCAGTTTCCACACTCGAAAGACGTGCAGGTTTGTAGGTTAATTGGCTTCTGTAAATTGTCCCTAGTGTGTAGGGTAGAGCTAGTGTATGGGTAATCGCTGGTCAGGATGAGCTTGGTGGTCTGAAGGGCCTGTTTTCGCGCTGTATCTCTAAAGTGAAGAGGATGTGCAAACTCAACACAGTGTGTATCAGAATTACTAATGATTTGATGGTGAGGATACAATAACCATGAAATCACATTCTAAGACTAAGTCATGATGAAATACTAACATGTTCACACTGGCCAACATTATTTACAATTTTTGCGGCAACGTCAATCAAGGGTAGTTAACCAGTTAAACAGGAAAATCAGGAATTTCAGCCTGATATGTATCTTCTCACGGTTACTTTTGCAAATGAGTCATTTCACTGACCCCTCCATTCTGAAATGCATTGAGCACAGTGTTTGTTATATTTACACTGTACACAGGCTAAACTCACCCCGCATTCTTCAAATACCCTGTTAACAACCTTCTGGGCGTTATTTACTGACATTAGACTTTAGAGTTACAGCGTGGAATCAGGCCATTCGGTCCATCAAATCCAGGGGGGACCAGCAATCACGGTCATATACTAGCACTACCCTATACACTAGGGACAATTTACAGTTTACAGAAGCCAATTAACCTACAAACCTGCACGTCTTTGGAGTGTGAGGAAACCGGAGCACCTGGAGATAAACCCACGTGGTTACAGGGAGAACGTACAAACTCCGTACAGACAGCACCCACAGTCAGGATCGAATGCGGTTTCTGCTGCTGTAAGGCAGCAACACTATTGCTGCACCACCGAGCACGTACTCCTGCAGTCTGCAGCGGGCCAGTCGGCAACATTCCCCGACGGACAGCTCGCTCCGCTGGGAGGTCAACAAAGCTCGGGCAGACCAAAGAGCGTCTTTTACCGAGTTGATGACCTTCCAGCAGCACTCGATGTCAGTCTCTGAATGCGTCCCTGGGAACAATCCGTAGATCACAGAGTCCTCTGTGATGGAGCTGCTCGGAATAAATCGTGACAGGGACCCCTGCAAACCTCTCCAGACTCTCTTGGCAAATCCACACTCTGTGAAGAGGTGGGCAACCGTCTCCTCTCCATAGCAGCCAATCGCTGGTCGGCGGGGACCCGAAACAGCGCCTGTGTCCGCGATGTATCTCTAAACTAAACTAAACCCAGGCAGCATCTCTGTAGAGAAGGACTGGGTGACATAGAAACATAGAAAATAGGTGCAGGAGTAGGCTATTCGGCCCTTTGAGCCTGCACCGCCATTCAATATGATCATGGCTGATCATCCAGCTCAGTAACCTGTACCTGCCTTCTCTCCAAACTCCCTGACCCCTTTAGCCACTAGGGCCACATCTAACTCCCTCTTAAATATAGCCAATGAACTGGCCTCAACTACTTTCTGTGGCAGAGAATTCCACAGACTCACCACTCTCTGTGTGAAGAAATGTTTTCTCATCTTGGTCCTAAAAGACTTCCCCCTTATCCTTAAACTGTGACCCCTGGTTCTGGACTTCCCCAACATCGGGAACAAACTTCCCGCATCTAGCCTCTCCAACCCCTTAAGAATTTTATATGTTTCAATAAGATCCCCCCTCAGTCTTCTAAATTCCAGCGAGTATAAGCCTAGTCTATCCAGTCTTTCTTCATATGAAAGTCCTGCCATCCCAGGGATCAATCTGGTGAACCTTCTCTGTACTCCCTCTAAGGCTAGAATGTCTTTCCTCAGATTAGGAGACCAAAACTGTACACAATACTCCAGGTGACGTTTCGTGTCGAGACCCTTCTTATATTTACATTCCTGTTCCACTTACCTGCTCTTTAATTTTCAAGGAGTTACAGTATATCATGCCTTTTCCATTGAACATGTAATTTATGAAATAACTTTTGAATTTGATTGAGAAGGAACTGTTTGTAACATTCTGCATACAGCGTAGTTACGTCCAATCAGTTACGATGGAATGACAGAAAATGCAAAAAAAAGTGTGATTGATTATATTTGCCGGTAAAAGTATCCACAAACATACGGTCAGATACTTGGTGCGTCACTAGTACTATCTGCTAGGGATCTTAAAAGGTCAGCCCTAATTGTGTTAGACTTATAGAGGAACACTTCAGTCAAAACTCGAGTGGATACTACAGTTATCGTATAAGTAATACTGACTGCCATGGCATGTTACGCAAGTGGAGAGTCGCTCTGTGTTTGAGATGTAAGGTTTACTGGCATCCATGTAAGCCTTTAGTCTCATTTACCGGGATCAAAATGTCAGCCATTAGAAATATTTCCTCACTTGTACAAACAAAAGGTTAAATAACATCCAACACGTGGGTCATCAGTTTTAAGAGAACACTGATTTTGAAAACATTATGTTATTAAGTGTACGTTCAATTCAACTTTTCCATGATATTTCTTCCCCACAAACTCAGATATAATGATGTGAATAGTGAATTGTAAGGTGGCTTGGCACCCTTTCTCAGTTTTGCTTTCCCCATCCAAAAATGAAAGAAAATGAGATGTTCTGAAATGTATCAAAGCTCAGGTACCAATTCTGAAATTTGCTTACAATTTATTTATATGCTGAGAACTGCAGATGCTGGTTTACAAAAGAAGACATTGTGTAGGAAGGAACTGCAGAATCTGGTTTAAACCGAAGATAGATACAAATAACTGGAGTAACCCAGCGGGGCAGACATCATCTCTCAGAGATGCTGCCTGGCCGGCTGAGTTACCCCAGCATTTTTGTGTCTTGAAGATATTTTGTGTCAAATGGGTCAGGCAGCATCTCTGGACGAAATGGACAGACAACATTTTGGGTGGGGACCTTTCTTCAGACTGGTTGTAGAAAGTGGGGAAGAGGAAGAAAGCTGGAAAAGAGAGGTGGGGATGGGACAAAGTTTGGCAAGTGAAAGGTGGATACAGGTGAGGGGGGGGGGTCTTGATTGGCAGATGGGTGGACAAAGGTTAGAGGTGAAAAGGAAACAAAAGAGTGACAAATGGGAACAAAAGGAGTCAAAAAGGACTCTTGGAGACAAAAGGGCATCAGATAAGGAAAGAAGAGGAGTGATATATAAAGCCAGAGGGAGGGATCTAGATGGGATCAGGGTGGGGTAAAGAGGCTGGATTGTGGGAGAAATGTGTGCATACGAGGATGGGGGAGGGGCACAGGAAATAGAGGGGGTTATTATTTAGGATTGGAGAATTCAATGTTCATACCATTCAATTGTAAGATACCCAAGAGGAATATGAGTTGCTGTTCCTTTAGATACAGGGATGGTGTTTGCAATGGCTGGAAATATCAATACCAGAGGTCTCAGACACAGTATATGTGATATGCCATTTAGAACCAAGATTAGGATATACTTCTTTCAAGAAATGGTGACCTTGTAGACTTCTTTAAACAAAACACACTTTAAATATTGGAGACACAAGGAACTGCATAAGCTGGAACCTGCAGTAAATCATAAAGTGCTGGGGTAACTCAGTAGGTCACTGGCATTCATAGAGGGAATGGAGAGACGACATTTCAGCTCCTGAGGAAAAGTCCCGATTTGTAAAGCAGGGTCCAGACTCGAAACGTTGCCTATTGATGTCCTCCAGAGATACTCTAACACTTTGTACCTTTTATTGTAAATCAGCAATTAAGTTAGGAGGAGGGGGAGTTCAACGAGATCTGGGTGTCCTAGTGCATCAGTCAATGAAAGGAAGCATGCAGGTACAGCAGGCAGTGAAGAAAGCCAATGGAATGTTGGCCTTCGTAACAAGAGGAGTTGAGTATAGGAGCAAAGAGGTCCTTCTACAGTTGTACCGGGCCCTGGTGAGACCGCACCTGGAGTACTGTGTGCAGTTTTGGTCTCCAAATTTGAGGAAGGATATTCTTGCTATGGAGGGCGTGCAGCGTAGGTTCACTAGGTTAATTCCCGGAATGGCGGGACTGTCGTATGTTGAAAGGCTGGAGCGATTGGGCTTGTATACACTGGAATTTAGAAGGATGAGGGGGGATCTTATTGAAACATTGTGTTGCTTGGGAAGTAGTGTGTGGGGATTGTGTGGGGATAGTAAGGAGTAAGACCTGTGTGATCTCCCGGACTAGTTTCGATCGCCTAGCTTGGGGTCGGAGAGGAATTTCCCGGATTTTTTCCCAAATTGGCCTGGGTTTTTTATCCGGTTTTTCGCCTCTCCCAGGAGATCACTCAGTTCTTTTGGGTGGGCGGTTGGAGCGGTTGGAGTAGCGGCCGGGCGGTAGGTTTAGGAACCGAGCGCGGGGCTTTGTTTGGAGAGTATGACTGCCAGGGCAGTTTTTTGTTCTGGGTGTCGGATGTGGGGAATCTGGGAGTCTGATAGTCTTCCAGACATCCACATCTGCGCCAGGTGTGACGAGATGGGGCTCCTAAGGGACCGTATTAGGAACCTGGAGCGGCAGATTGATGACCTCCGTCTGATCAGGGAGAGTGAGGAGGTTATAGATAGGAGTTACAGAGAGGTGGTCACTCCTAGACCACGGGAGGTAGACAAGTGGGTCACTGTTAGGGGGGGCAAGGAACAGAGGCAGGGACTAGGGAGTACCCCGGTGGCTGTACCCCTTGGAAATAAGTACTCCTGTTTAAGTACTGTTGGGGGGGACAGCCTACCTGGGGGCAACGACGGTGCCCGGGCCTCTGGCAAGGAGTCCGGCCCTGTTGCTCAGAAGGGTAGGGAAAGGAAGAGGAGAGCAGTAGTAATAGGGGACTCTATAGTGAGGGGGTCAGATAGGCGTTTCTGTGGACGCAGTCGGGAGACCCGGATGGTGGTTTGCCTCCCTGGTGCCGGTGTCCGGGATGTGTCTGAGCGTGTCCAGGATATCCTGAAAGGGGAGGGAGAGGAGCCAGAGGTCGTGGTACATATAGGTACCAACAATATAGGTAGGATAAGGGAAGAGGTCCTGAAAGGAGAATTCAGGGGGCTAGGAAGAGAGTTAAAAAAAAGGACTTCCAAAGTAATAATCTCAGGCTTACTGCCTGTGCCACGCGATAGTGAGAATAGGAATGGAGTGAGGTGGAGGATAAATACGTGGCTGAGGAACTGGTGCAGGGAGCAGGGTTTCAAGTTTCTGGATCATTGGGACCTCTTCTGGGGGAAGTATGACCTGTACAAAAAGGACGGGTTGCATCTGAACCCGAGGGGAACCAATATCCTGGCGGGGAGATTTGCTAAAATAACTGCGGAGACTTTAAACTAGTACGGTTGGGGGGAGGGACTCAAACACAGATGGCTAATAGGCAGTGTGTGAGGCAGGAGGCAGAAAAGGGAAACACTCAGGCCCAATATGTAGGAGAGAAAGAAGGGAAAAGAAATAAACTGAGAATAAGAAATGATGGGTCCCTTAAATGTGTATATTTTAATGCTAGGAGCATTGTAAGAAAGGTGGATGAGCTTAGAGCCTGGATTGACATCTGGAAGTATGATGTTGTGGCGATCAGTGAAACATGGTTGCAGGAGGGTTGCGATTGGCAATTAAATATTCCAGGATTTCATTGTTTCAGATGTGATAGAATCGGAGGGGCAAGAGGTGGGGGTGTTGCATTGCTTGTCAGGGAGGATATCACAGCAGTGCTTTGGCAGGACAGACTAGAAGGCTCGATTAAGGAGGCTGTTTGGGTGGAACTCAGAAATGAGAAAGGTTTAGCAACACTTATAGGGGTGTATTATAGACCGCCAAATAGGGAACGAGAATTGGAAGAGCAAATATGTAAGGAGATAGCAGATATTAGTAGTAAGCACAGAGTGGTGATTGTGGGTGATTTCAATTTTCCGTATATAGACTGGGAATCACATTCTGTTAAAGGGCTGGATGGTTTGGAGTTTGTAAAATGTGTGCAGGATAGTTTTTTGCAGCAATACGTAGAGGTGCCTACCAGAGAAGGGGCAGTGTTGGACCTCCTGTTAGGAAATGAGATGGGTCAGGTGACGGAGGTATGTGTTGAGGAGCACTTTGGGTCTAGTGATCATAATGCCATTAGTTTCAATATCATTATGGAGAAGGTCAAATCTGGACCAAGTGTTGAGATTTTGGATTGGAGAAAGGCTAATTTTGAGGAGATGAGAAAGGATTTAAAAGGAGTGAAATGGAAATTGTTGTTTTATGAAAAGGATATAATAGAGAAATGGAGGATATTTAAAGGTGAAATTTTGAGAGTACAGAGTCTTTATGTCCCTGTTCGGTGGAAAGGAAAGAATAATAATTTGAAAGAGCTGTGGTTTTCCAGGGAAATTGGACACTTGGTTCGGAAAAAGAGGGAGATATACAATAAATATAAGCGGCAGGGAGTAAATGAGGTTCTTGAGGAATATAAAGAATGTAAAAGGAATCTTAAAAAGGAAATTAGAAAAGCGAAAAAAAGATATGAGGCTGCTTTGGCAAGTAATGTAAAAGTAAACCCCAAGGGGTTCTACAGATATGTCAATAGCAAAAGGATAGTGAGGGATAAAATTGGTCCATTAGAGAGTCAGAGTGGACAGCTATGTGCTGAGCCGGAAGAAATGGGGGAGATATTAAACAATTTATTTTCTTCGGTATTTACCGAGGAGAAGGATATTGAATTATGTGAGGTAAGCGAAACAAGTAGAGTAGTGATGGAAATTAGGAGGATTAAAGAAGAGGAGGTACGGACACTTTTGAAGAATATAAAAGTGGATAAGTCTCCAGGTCCTGATAGGATATTCCCTAGGACATTGAGGGAAGTTAGTGCAGAAATAGCAGGGGCTATGACGGAAATATTTCAAACGTCATTAGAAACAGGGATGGTGCCGGAAGATTGGCGCATTGCGCATGTTGTGCCTTTGTTTAAAAAAGGTTCTAAAAGTAAACCTAGCAATTATAGACCTATTAGTTTGACGTCTGTGGTGGGAAAATTAATGGAAAAGATACTTAGGGACAATATATATAATTATTTGGATAATCAAGGCCTGATTAGAAACAGTCAACATGGATTTGTGCCTGGAAGGTCATGTTTGACTAATCTTCTTGAATTTTTTGAAGAGGTTACCAGGGAAATTGATAAGGGCAAGGCTGTGGATGTTGTCTATATGGACTTCAGTAAGGCATTTGACAAGGTTCCACATGGAAGGTTGATTAAGAAGGTTAAATCGTTGGGTATTAATAGTGAGGTTGCAAGATGGATTCAACAATGGCTGAATGGGAGATACCAGAGGGTAACGGTTGACAATTGTATGTCAGGTTGGAGGCCAGTGTCTAGTGGAGTGCCCCAAGGATCTGTGTTGGGTCCACTGTTGTTTGTCATTTACATTAATGATCTGGATGATGGTGTGGCAAATTGGATTAGTAAATATGCAGATGATACTAAGATAGGTGGAGTAGTTGATAGTGAGGTAGATTTTCAAAGTCTACAGAGAGACTTGGGCCTTTTGGAAGGGTGGGCTAAAAGATGGCAGATGGAGTTTAATGCTGATAAGTGTGAGGTGCTGCATTTTGGTAGGACAAATCAAAATAGGACGTACAGGGTAAATGGTAGGGAATTGAGGAATGCAGTGGAACAGAGGGATCTGGGAATAACTGTGCATTGTTCCCTGAAGGTGGAATCTCATGTGGATAGGGTGGTGAAGAAGGCGTTTGGTATGCTTGCCTTTATAAATCAGAGCATCGAGTATAGAAGTTGGGATGTAATGTTGAAATTGTACAGGGCATTGGTGAGGCCGAATCTGGAGTATGGTGTGCAGTTCTGGTCGCCAAATTATAGGAAGGATGTCGACAAAATGGAGAGGGTACAGAGGAGATTTACTAGAATGTTGCCTGGGTTTCAGCACTTAGGCTACAGAGAGAGGTTGAACAGGTTGGGTCTTTATTCTTTGGAGCGTAGAAGGTTGAGGGGGGACTTGATAGAGGTTTTTAAAATTTTGAGAGGGACGGACAGAGTTGACGTGGGTAGGCTTTTCCCTTTGAGAGTGGGGAAGATTCCAACAAGGGGACATAGCTTCAGAATTGAGGGACAAAGGTTTAGGGGTAACATGAGGGGGAACTTCTTTACTCAGAGGGTTGTGGCTGTATGGAATGGGCTTCCGGTGGAAGTGGTGGAGGCTGGCTCGATTTTATTATTTAAGAGTAAATTGGATAGGTATATGGATGAGAGGGGATTAGAGGGTTATGGTCTGAGTGCAGGTAGATGAGACTAGGTCAGGGAGAATGGTCGGCGTGGACTGGTAGGGCCGGACAGGCCTGTTTCCATGCTGTAGTTGTTATATATGTTATATATGTTATATAATTAGGGGATTGGACACATTAGAGGCAGGAAACATGTTCCCAATGTTGGGGGAGTCCAGAACAAGGGGCCACAGTTTAAGAATAAGGGGTAGGCCATTTAGAACGGAGATGAGGAAGAACTTTTTCAGTCAGAGAGTGGTGAAGGTGTGGAATTCTCTGCCTCAGAAGGCAGTGGAGGCCAGTTCGTTGGATGCTTTCAAGAGAGAGCTGGATAGAGCTCTTAAGGATAGCGGAGTGAGGGGGTATGGGGAGAAGGCAGGAACGGGGTACTGATTGAGAGTGATCAGCCATGATCGCATTGAATGGCGGTGCTGGCTCGAAGGGCTGAATGGCCTACTCCTGTACCTATTGTCTATTGTCTATTGTCTATCTGTAGATCCTTGTGTCTCAATCTGAAACAGTCATTTATCTATTCTCTCCACAGATGTTATCTGACCCACAGAGTTCCTCCAGCACTAAATGTGTAGGAAGGAACTGCAGATGCTGGTTTATTCCGAAGATAGACGCAAAGTGCCGAAGTGGCTCAGCGAGTCAGGCAGCGTCTCTAGAGAAAAGGAACAGGTGACGATTTGGGTCAATACCCTTCTTTTCAAATCGTGACGTTCCAGTCTGAAGAAGGGTTCTGACCCGCTGAGTTACTCCAGCATTTTATGTCTTTCTCCCAGCAGTATGTGTTTCTTTTAAGATTGCAGCATCTTCAGTTCCTTGAATCTCCAGAGAGCTTTAAAAATGGTCCAGCAACTGCTAAGAACTGATATAGGTTTAGTTTTATTATTGTCTCAAAAACTGAGGTACGGTGATTTGCGCGTTATCCAAACAGACCGGAAACACCACGAATAGATACAATCAGTTCAAACTCAAGTATAGTAGATAGAGTAAACGGGAAGATACAGAGTAGAACATTGCGTCTTTGTTTGCAAACTTGCATCCTTGTATCCCAATCTGAAACATCGTCTGTCCCTTCTCTCCACATACCTGCCTGACCCGTTGAGTTTCTCCGGTAGTTCTTTGTGTTTTTCTCATACTTTGAGTATTTTAAGAGAAAATATAAGAAAGCCAAATTTTGCAAGTGCAAGTCTTCCATCTGCACCGCACTCTCGATCAATGTCTGGGATTACGCGACTTTACCCAAAAGGTACAAACACTATCTGCTTTCTTCGGCCAGCACAAATGGAGCCCAACTGTGGGTGGGCACGGTGGTGCAGCGCTAGTGTTACTGCCTCCCAGTACCAGAGACCCGGGTTCGATCCTGACTACATGTGCTGTCTGTACGGAGTTTGTACGTTCTCCCTGTGACCACATGGGTTTTCTCCAGGAGCTCTGGTTTCCTACCACACTCCAAAGACGTACAGGTTTGAGGGTTAATTGGCTTTGGTGGAAATTGTAATTTGTTCTTGGTGTGTAGGATAGTGCCAGTGTACGGGATCACTGGTCAGCATGGACTCGGTGGGCCGAAGGGCCTGTTTCCACGCTGTATCTCTAAACTAAACTACACCAACGTGCCTGACATCCCTATTGATTCGAACGTCAAGTAACTAATGTAAAACAACACTTGAAAATGTTTTGGGAAATGTCAAATCATTATCCATACAGCTCATTACACTGAGATGCCAAGAAGGCCCAACAATATAAATCAATATCAGACTCGAACTAGATAATTGTCTGTGCCATTCTCAGTCCGTCCACCAAGGTTATATAACCTTTATTCGCTTGTACTCTGGCCATCGTTAATGGCACCGCTGATCAGTAGAACTACTTTTCAATCTTTTCCTGACGTGTTCACTTTATACAATTCCCCACCATCAAAGTGATCTGCAAGAGTCGCTGTCTCACAAAGGCAGCCTGCGTCATCAGAGACCCACACCCCCTGGCCATGCTTTCATTTCACTCCTGCCATCGGGAAGAAGGTACATGAATCTGAAAACTGGGGCGTCCAAGTTCAGGAAACGCTTCTTCTCAACAACCATCAGGCTCTTGAACACTACAAACACTTACTAAACCATAAACTACGAACTGTCTTGGGCTTTTGTTTTGCACTGATATTGCTTCTTAATTTTTTTTGTTGTTAATTGTATTACGAGCGTGAACATGTTTACATACCTGATACGCAACTGCAGGTAAGAATGTCATTGTAGAGAAGAGACACAAAATGCTGGAGTAACTCAGTGGGTCAGGCAGCATCTCTGGAGAACACGGATAAGTGATGTTTCGTGACTGGACCCTTCTTCTGACGCTTCTTTGTTCCTTTTTCAGTACATAAAGACAATTAAATGCACTTGACTCAGGAAAGGCATGGGAATGAAATGATTTGAGCATCAAGCATTTCCAGTTTTCAATTGCTCGAAAATTGCTTCCAGTTTAATTTAATTAGAAATAGCCAAAAGAACGTCCTGACTCTTGAACAGAAATGGGAAGTGCTGGAACTGCTTAGTAGACCAGGTAACATCTGTGGGAAAGGGAAACAGAGTTAATGTTTCAGGTGAACAAAAAAATACAGGAGTAACTCAGCGGGTCAGGTAGCATCCTGGAGAACATGGATTGGCAACTTTTTGGGTCGGGAGCCTTCTTTAAACACTAAGCCAGCATCTGCACTTCCTTGTCATTGATCTGAAATGGGAAATGGGATGTTTTTGATATTTTGTTTTGGTTTTTAGAGACATCCGATCACCCGTTTAGTTTTTAGAGCCAGCTATCACCCGTTCACACTATGTTGTCCCACTTTTGCATCCAAGGGGCAATATTAGAGGCCAATTCGAAGGTATTTATTCACAAAAAAGGAGGAGGGGAAGAGAGGGACAGAGGAACTATCTGAACTCCAACTTTAGATAGTTCCTCTGTCCCTCTCTTCCCCTCCTCCTTCCCAGATCTCCCTCTATCTTCCTGTCTCCACCTATATCCTTCCTTTGTCCCGCCCCCTGACATCAGTCTGAAGAAGGGTCTCGACTCGAAACGTCACCCATTCCTTCTCTCCCGAGATGCTGCCTGACCTGCTGAATTACTCCAGCATTTTGTGAATTGTACCAGCATCTGCAGTTATTTTCTTATATTAGAGGCCAATTAACCTACAACCCCACATGAAACCCTCTTCCTACCAATCTATACATCTTTGGGAGTTGGGAGGAAACCAGAGCACGCGGGGGAAACTCACGCGGGTCACAGGGAGAGGGAGAACGTGCAAACAGATAGCACCCGGGGTAGGGATCGAACCCGGGTCTCCGGCGCTCTGAGGCAGCGGCTTTACCCACTGCGCCACTGAACTGCCCATGCAACACAACACAGTAATGGTGATATCCGTGATAGGGCAAGACCAGGTCAACTAGATTAAGGTGGGAATTACAAGACACATCCACTGCCCTACACATCTCCTCTCCCTACCTTCTCCGCTACTGAAAACGAACGTTTTCTCTCTTTCCCAGTTCTGAAAAAGATCGTCAATCTGAATCATCAACTCGCTTTCTCATTCCACAGGTTGTGCCTGACCTGCTGAGTTACTCCAGCATTGTGTGTCTATCTTGACTATTTCCAACGTTGGTTTTTCTTTCAAGATTCCAACATTTCAACATTGAACCGCACCTCCGACTCCTGAATGGACCAACACAATTATAAACTAAACATATTGTAAAATGGTAGCATAACTCTTTTAGTTGCCTGTGTTAGGATGAGTTAGAAAGCCAACAGGGGCCAAGATGATAAAGAGTTATTGACTTATTCCCTCACAAGTACCGAGTGCCGCCAGCATTTTCTGTTTGAATTGTGCAGTAACCAAGATCAGGCTCCAGATACTGCAGGAACTGGAATAAAGTCATAGAGTCGTACAGCACCTAAATAGGCCCTTTGGCCTAACTCGTCCGCACCAACCAAGATGCTCCATGTGCACTAGTCCCAACTACCCGTGTTTGGCCCATATCCCTCCAACCCTTTCCCATCCATGTACCTGTCCAATGTCTTTTAAATGCCGCACCTGCCTCAACTACCTCCTCTGGCAGCTCATTCTATATACCCACCACTCTCTGTGGGGAAAACGTTGCCCCTCATGTTCCTATTAAATTTTACCCCTCTCACTTTAAATCTGCACCCTCTAGTTCTTGATTCCCCACTCCAGGACAAGGACTCTGTGCGTTCACCCTATGTATTCCTCCTGGTAAATATATCTATAATAGATATCATATATAACCTGATAATATCTATAACATCACGTATCAGCCCCCCTGCGCATCAGCCCCCCTGCGCACCGACCCCATTTGCCCATTTCCCTCCACAGATGCTGCCTGGCCCGCTGAGTTCCTCCAGCACTTTGTGTTTCGCTCAAGGTCAGGTTTGGCTTCAAATGTCTCTCAGCTCGGGGGCGGCATGATGTTGGGGCGGCACGATGGCGCAGCGGGTAGAGTCGCTGCTTCACATCGCCAGAGACCCGGGTTCGATCCTGACCTGTGTGGGTTTGCGTGGCTTTCGAGGGTTTTCCTCCCACATCCCAAAGACGTGCGGGTTTGTAGGTTAATTGGCCCTCTGTAAATTGCCTCCTGGTGTGTAGGGAGTGGACGAGAACGTGGGATAACATAACATAGTGTGAATGGTGATCGATGGTCAGAATGGACTCGGTGGGCTGAAGGGCCTGTTTCCGTGCTGTATCTCTAAACTAAATTAAACCGAAATAAGTTACATTTTCAACCGCGCATCAGTGCAGTAATAAAGTTAGAAAGGAACTGCAGATTCTGGTTTGCACAGAAGTTAGACACAACGTGGGGAGTAAATAACTCAGCGGGTCAGGCAGCATCGCTGGAGGAAAAGGATGGGTGACGTTTTGTTTCGTCCAATAATCAGACTTGGCTTCAATTGTCTGATTCTTCAGAGGTCCGCAGCAGGATCTCGACCCGAAACGTCACCCAGAGATGCTGCCTGACCCGCTGAGTTACTCCAGCACTTTGTGGCTGGGTAAGTCAAACACCGTTAAAACGCCTCTGCTAAATGTGGCGGCATTTCTTCATTGGACAGTCGGTCAAGTCTCGTCCGGGACAGGAGACGGGGTTGTTGACGTCGCGGTGAGCGGGGCTGCAACTCTTCAGCTCCAAGATTGACAAGTGGCCCCTTCGGAGAAGAAAGGGCGAGCATTTATAGAGAGCATGCAGCGGGCAGCAACAAACGCCACTTAACCTGCAACGCGGAGCCAGGCACGAATATGAAGGTGAGTGAGAGAGGAGAGGGCGGGAGAGAGAGAGAGAGAGAAAGAGAGGAGAGAGAGAGAGGGAGGGAGAGAGAGGGAGGGAGAGAGAGAGAGGGGGGGGGGGGAGAGTGAAGAGAGAGGGGGAGAGAGAGGAGAGAGAGAGAGAGAGAGAGAGAGAGAGAGAGAGAGACAGAGAGAGAGAGAGAGAGAGAAAGAGAGAGAGAGAGAGAGAGAGAGAGAGAGAGAGAGAGAGAGAGAGAGAGAGAGAGAGAGAGAGAGAGAGAGAGAGAGAGAGAGAGAGAGAGAGAGAGAGAGAGAGAGAGAGAGAGAGAGAGAGAGAGAGAGAGAGAGAGAGAGAGAGAGAGAGAGAGAAAGAGTGCTCCATCCTATTGGAAAATAATAGGCACAAAGTGCTGGACTGTGTGTCTTTTTGTAAACCAGCGTCTGCAGTTCCTTCTATCTCAATTCTATGGAAGATTATCCCTCTCCCACTGAATATTCCTTGCAAACGATCTTCCTAACAAAGTCTAAACTTCTGGTTAAGAGCCACTGTCTTGGAGGGGTTTTTTTTGCGATATATTTTGCCTATAATTCAGATTCTGGGTTGGACAGGGGGAATAACCCAATAGCGAGAAAACTATGGAAGGAGAGCAAACTACAATCCCGGTATTTGCAAAACAGAAAGTTGCACCATATATTATTTTAAAAGTTAGTGTAAGTTGGGGCGGCACAGTGGCGCTGGTAGACCTGCTGCCTCACAGCGCCAGAGATGCAGGTTCGAACCTGACCTCGGGTGCTGTCTGTGTGGAGTTTGTACGTTCACCCTGTGGACCTTGAGTGGGTCTCGTCCGGGTGCTCAGGTTTCCTCCCACATCCCCAAAGATGTGCGGATTCTGTAGGGTCTGTAAGTAGCCTCCTATTGTGCAGGGAGTTTTGGTTTTTAGTTTTAGTGATACAGCGTGGAATCGGGTCGAGTCCGCGCCGATCAGCGATCACGAGTTCACACTTATTCCATATTACTCCCCCTTTCTCATCCACTCCCTGCACACGAGCTGGGAATTTACAGAGGGCCAATTAACCTACAAACCTACACGTCTTTGGAGTGTGGGAGGAAACCGGAGCACCCGGAGAAAACCCAGACAAACCCAGAGAATGTACAAGCTCCATACGGGCAGCACCTGTGGTCAGGATCGAACCCGGGTCTCTGACGCTGTGAGGTTACAACTATACAGCTGTGCCACTGTGGGATGAGAAAGTTGGGTAACATAGAACTAGTGAGCGGGTGATCGATGGTCTGCGTGGACTCGGTGGGCCGAAGGGCCTGTTTCCATACTGTATCTCTTAACTAAACTAAACTAAACTAAACCAAGCGCAGCTGCATTTTCAACGGCGCATCAGTAAAGTCAAACAGTTAAGACAAACTGTGTAGAAAGGAACTGAAGGTGCTGGTTTATACCGAAGATAGACTCAAAGTGCTGGAGTAACTCAGCGGGACAGGCAGCATCTCTGGAGGAAAAGGACGGGTGGCGTTTGAGAAAGTGGGGTTACATAGAACTAGTGAACGTGTGGGTGGTCGCTGCTCGGCGTGGACTCGGTGGTCTGAAGTGCCTGTTTCCACGCTGTTTGTCTGAACCAAACGGTGACTGGTTTACTGAGGTTCATTCTGTTGTGCAGGGTCTGGGGACGGTCACGATTCAAGGCCTGCTGCTGTTTTTCGTGTCTTCGTATCTTGTACAATCTCGGGACGTCCCACAGGTACTGACTGCCCCGGTTGTTAATCCACCCAGTCTTTCCCACCCACCCTTACTCTCACCCCCCGCCCCACGGTTGTAGTTGGCGCTGACGCGATTGTCTTTCTTCCTCATTAGGGTCACTTCCAGAGACGCAATTGGACCCCTCAAGCAATATTGTACCTGAAAGGCGCACGTAAGTCAAGACCTAAGATCCAATTCTCTTTACGTGCCTCCGTTTACATAGAGGGTTACATAAGACCGTAAGATCATACGACATAGGAGCAGAATTAGACCATTCGGCCCATCGAGTCTGTTCCGCCATTTGATCACGGCTGATCTATCTTTCCCTGTCAACCCCATTTTCCCGCCTTCCCCCTGTAACACCTGGCACATATTAGTACAGTACAGGAACAGGCCCTTCGGCCCACAATGTTTGTGCTGGACATGATGCCAAGACCAACTCTTACCTTCCTGCACCTAATTCATTATTTTCCCATTCCCTGCATATTCTGTGTAAGATAAGTTGCCTCGTAAATCTAAAGTTTCCCTCTCTCACTTTAAACCTTATGCCTTGTCGCTTTTGACATTTCCAACCCGGGGGAAAAGATCCCGACTATTCCCCCGACAATTGTATCCACTTCCATCAGGATTTGTGCTGAACCCGATGTCAAGACCAACTCATATCTGCCTGCACATAATCTGTATTCCTCCATTCCCTGCATATCAGTGTGCCTATCCAAAGATCTCTTAAATGCCGCTATGGTTTCTGCCTTGCATTTTGCGCATTCCAAGCACTGTGTAAAATAAAAATGTCCCTCATATCTCCGCTACTCTACTTGCTCCTAGCTTGAAGCTTTGCCTTCTAGAATTTGATTTTTCTCTTCTGCGGAAAAGCATCTGACTGTCGACCCCGTCTATGCCTCTCATCATTTTACACACTTCTATCAGGTCCTCTCAACCCCAGCCGTTCCGGAGAAAACAATCTACGTCTGTCCGACCTCTCCCTGTAGCTCATACCCTCTCTCCTGGCGTCATTACTAGGCTAATTCCCGGAATGGCGGGACTGTCATATGTTGAAAGACTGGAGCGACTACACTGGAATTTAGAAGGATGAGAGGAGATCTTATCGAAACGTATAAGATTATTAAGGGGCTGGACACGTTAGAGGCATGAAACATGTTCCCAATGTTGGGGGAGTCCAGAACAAGGGGCCACAGTTTAAGAATAAGGGGTAGGCCATTTAGAACTGAGATGAGGATAAACTTTTTCAGTCAGAGAGTTGTGAATCTGTGGAATTCTCTGCCTCAGAAGGCAGTGGAGGCCAATTCTCTGAATGCATTCAAGAAAGAGCTAGATAGAGCTCTTAAGGATAGCGGAATTAGGGGGTATGGGGAGAAGGCAGGAACGGGTACTGATTGAGAATGACCAGCCATGATCACATTGAATTGTGGTCTCCTAATCTGAGGAAAGACATTCTAGCCTTAGAGGGACTACAGAGAAGGTTCACCAGATTGATCCCTGGGATGGCAGGACTTTCATATGAAGAATGACTGGATAGACTAGGCTTATACTCGCTGGAATTTAGAAGACTGAGAGGGGATCTTATAGAAACATATAAAATTCTTAAGGGGTTGGAGAGGCTAGATGCGGGAAGATTGTTCTCGATGTTGGGGAAGTCCAGAACTAGGGGTCACAACTTAAGGATAAGGGGGAAGTCCTTTAGGACCGAGATGAGAAAACATTTCTTCACACGAAGAGTGGTGAGTCTGTGGAATTCTCTGCCACAGAAGGTAATTGAGGCCAGTTCATTGGCTATATTTAAGAGGGAGTTAGATGTGGCCCTTGTGGCTAAAGGGATCAGGGGGTATGGAGAGAAGGCAGGTACAGGTTACTGAGTTGGATGATCAGCCATGATCATATTGAATGGCGGTGCAGGCTCGAAGGGCCGAATGGCCTACTCCTGCACCTATTTTCTATGTTTCTATGTTTCTATGAATGGCGGTGCTGGCTCGATGGGCCGAATGGCCTCCTCCTGCACCTATTGTCTATTGTCTATTGTCATTCTGGTAAACCTCCTCTGCGCCCTGTTCAAAGCCGCCATATCCTTCATGTAATAGGCCGGTCACAACTGTATGCAATGCTCCTAACCGAAGCCCTATAAAGCTGCATAAAGTTTAATGTAAGGTAAAGTTTAATGACCAAGATTGCAAGTCAGTAGTCGCGTGGAACACAAAAGTGCTGGGGTAACGCAGTGGGTCAGGCAGCGTCTCTGGAGGACATGGACAGGTGACGTTTCAGATCGGAACCCTTCTTCAGAGCCATCCATTCCCTCCACAGATGCTGCCTGACCCGCTGAGTTACTCCAGCACTTTGCATTCTACGCGAGATTCTAGCGCATGCAGTTCCTCCTGTTTCCTCTTATTTTGTGAGGTTTAAAATGGTTATATGAAATTATATCCGTTCTTTATTTCTTTACGGGTTGACACACGCGAGAGGTAAATTGAAGGCACAAGGAACTGTAGATGCTGGGTTAAGACTGGGTTAAGATGCTGTGTCCGAAGAAGGGTCTCGACCCGAAACGTCACCCATTCCTTTTTCTCCAGTGATGCTGCCTGTCCCGCTGAGTTACTCCAGCATTTTGTGTCTACTGTTGACGCTGGAAATTTAAGCAAAGCATAAAGTCCTGGAAGAACACGGTGGGTCAGGCAGCATTTGTGGAGGGAATGGACAGGCGAAGTTTCAGGTCGGGACCATTCTTCAGACTGATGGAACAGGAGAACCGCCCAACTCTCTTTTCCAGCCACCCCCCTCCCCTCCCACCCCCTTCCACCTTTATTCTATTGGTGTTGGGAAGGGTCCCGACCCGTAACGTCGTCTGTACATTCCCTCCACTGATGCTGCCTGACCCACCGAGTTCTTCCAGGACTTTGTGCTTTGCTCTAAAGTACTATTTCTGCCTATCCCTATCGATGGAGTATTGGACGTGGAAGATTACGCTGTTTTAGAATACCTGGTAAATTGAGATACATGGTTGGTTTACAATTAATTATATAATCAGCTTCAATCTACACACACACACACAATTCATACTAGATCCTAAATAATTATCTGCGTAGGGAGGAACTGCAGATGCCGGTTTAAACCGAAGAGAGACACAGAAAAGTGGAGTAACTCAGCGGGTCAGGCAGCATCTCTGGAGAGAAGGAATTGGTGACGTTTCGGGTCGAGACACTTCTTCAGACGTTTCTCGACCCGAAACGTCACCCATTCCTTTTCTCCAGAGAAGCTGCCTGTCCCGCTGAGTTACTCCAGCATTTTGTGTCTATCTTCGGTTTAAACCAGCATCTGCAGTTCCTTCCAAAGATTAAGCATCACTGGAGAAAATGATTGGATGACGTTTCGGGTGGACAGTCTGAAGAAGGGTCTCGACCCGAAACGTCACCTATTCATAAATAATTATTTATTGGGGCGAGAAAGACTGGGTTAGATTAACTTTGTACTGTACTAACAAGCACTCACGATTACCTTCAAAGAGTGAATGCATTTCTGGGTTGTGAAGTAGTCTCGTTTAGCCAAAGGGCTTGAAAGTCAGTACATGGATTTAAAGTCGCTGGTTACAATTCTTAAGTAAACGTCATTCCCCGAACTTCAACTGGCGCTTGTCGTCAATGAATGCAAAGAGACAGGTATAAATTCAGAGGCAGGTATAAATATCTCTTGTGAAAATCCCAACAATAACCTCTTCCAAGATATCGTTTCAGAATTCGCACCGTTCACATTCGAACAGCTGACTTCGTATTTCACGGCATCTTACGTTTCTATTGAAAGTTCAGGAAATTTCACGGGGTGTTAAGTTTCTAGTGAACGTGCAGGAAATGCAAAATAGTTTTGTTTTTAAGACACAGAGCGCTGGAGTAACTCAACGGGTCCAGGCAGCATCTCCGGAGAACTTGGATAGGCGACGTTTCGGGTCGGGACCATTTTTTTTCCACGCAGTTTCAAATTTCTGCTTGAATTATCTCCACAGAGGGACGGCGGTTCACAGCGGACGATGGAAAAGACAGCGACCTCTTTGAGAAAATAGATATCGGTAAGAGGCAGAGGAGAGACGGAGACACGAGGAACCGCAGGTGCTGGGATCTGGAGCAAACCGCAAAGTGCTGGAGGAACTCAGCGGGTCAGGCAGCATCTTTGGAGGGAAATGGACAGGCGACGTTTGGGGTCGGGACCCTTCTTTGTCGATGGAGAAGGGAGGGGGGGGGGTGGAAAGAAAAGAGGTGGGGGGAGAGCCAAGCTGACAAGTGATAGGTGGATACAGGTGAGGGGGTGATTGACAAATGGGTGGACAAAGGGTGTGAGATAAGGAGAGAAGAAAAGTGAAATGTAAAACCAGAGGGAGGGATACATGTGGAAGGGGGTGGCTAGGGGGAGGTGGAGATGTATTAGTTACAACTGGAGGATTCAATCATCATACCATTGGATTGTATGGTACAACCTGAGAATTGGAGAAGTGTTTTGTGGTAAGAGTCAGGACATTTCAATAATGTTCTGCATTCTACAGGTAATAAAAAAGAACTGCAGGTGCTGATTCAAACCAACAATAGGCACAAAATGTTGGAATAACTCAGTGGGTCAGGCCAGCATCTCTGGACAATTGTGGAGCCACGTTGTGGTACATAGGCACTGCCGCTGCCACCGGCCACTGTCTCAGATGGCAGCTAGTCATGAGGATAACCAAGGAACTGCAGGCACTGGCTTACTAACAAACACACAAAGTGCTGGAGTAACTCAGCGAGCCGAGGCAGCGTCTCTGGAGAACATGGATAGGTGATGTTTCGGGTTGGGACCCTCCTTCAGACTGAAGAAGAGTCTTGACCCAAAACGTCATCTATACATACCCTCCAGAGATGCTGCCTGGCCCGCTGAGTTACTCCAGCACTTTGTGTGTCTACCTTCTGCATTCTGCACGTGTAGAGAGGAACTGCGGATGCTGGTTTACATCGAAGATAGACCCCAAAATGCTGGAGTCACAAAACTCAGCGGGTCAGGCAGCATCTCTGGAGAAAAGGAATAGGTGACCTTTGGGGTCGAGACCCTTCTGCATGCAATAGTTTGGTATTGCATTAGATGGGATACAATTGAGAATGGCCCACTCCCACTCCTCTTTCTACCATTAACAGATCAGCAGTAAAAAGTCATTCTTCAGTAGTCAATAGTCAGTGGTGTTATATCTGCCACAGAAGGTAGTTGAGGCCAGTTCATTGGCTATATTTAAGAGGGAGTTAGATGTGGCCCTTGTGGCTAAAGGGATCAGGAGGTATGGAGAGAAGGCAGGTACGGGATACTGAGTTGGATGATCAGCCATGATCATATTGAATGGCGGTGCAGGCTCGAAGGGCCGAATGGCCTACTCCTGCACCTATTTTCTATGTTTCTATGTCACGTATTCAACTGCACAGTGAAATCCGTTTTGCATGTATCGCACATGCGGGCGCCACCATTTTTGATGCCATTATTCCAAGTTCAAAGTCTGGTCAGCCCATCTGGCCATCTTTGTGTTTGCAGGGGCATCTCCTGCAGCCGACCTTTGAAGGCGCTGGAGTCATTACCGCGGTTCACCCTTCCACCGGCCCACTCTCCTCACATCTGACATGTCCAGCTCCCTCCCTCTTGCACCGACCGACCAACCTGTGGGCGGGTTCGGGGTCCCACCGACCGACCGACGGGCCCTCGGGTGGGTCCATGCAGATTCAAATATAGCTGTTCTTTTTGTTTCTTCTATCAGAAACCAGAAGCCAAAACACCAACCCGTCATCCCTGTCAGAAGCAATGGCGGTCCTCCTTGCTTCGGTGAGGCAGGCACGAGAGGGCAAGTACGTTGGCAAGCGATCTGCAAGCTCACTGCACTCTGAGGTATGTGAAAGAGCAAAGCCCCAATATATACAGAGAGAGAGAGAATGGTGAGACATAGAAAAACCCCACAGCAGACCGTTCATTAGTAAAACACAGAGTGCTGGAGAAACTCAAAGGGTCAGGCAGCATCTGCGGTGGGAAATGGCTCAGAGTCTGAAGAATGGTTTGAAGGTCATTCCCGACCTGAAACGTCGCCCGTCCACTCCCTCTACAGATGCTGCCCGACCCACTGAGTTCTTCCAGCAATTCGCATTTTACTCTATCGTCTGTTGTTCCTTGTGTGTCCATTTTCTTGTGTTCCTTGTGTGTCGCAATTTCTATCGTCTGTTGTTCCTTGTGTGTCCATTTTACTGTGAAATCTCCTCAAAGTATGCCGGCTTTGTCAGACGTTCCCCTTCTCTCTCCAATGGGACCTCTGTGAGACCCTCTCTCACTGCTCCCTACTCTGTGATTACTGACCCTGAAGAAGAGACCCAATCAGAAAGATCGCCCGTCCATTCCCTCCGCGGTTGCTGCCCGACCCATTGAATTCCTCCAGCACTTTGTGGTTTTCTGCATCGTGCAGTTCCTTGTGACGACCGTTCACTAGGCTGTTTATTGTGGTTTAGACAGCAGCAGGCAGTAATCTTAATTGCTGAGGATATTCTATTTCATGTCATACCAGTATAAATTTTGCAAAAAACAATTAAGTGTGATGCAAGGATGAAGCAGTATCTGATTATTCAGATACTAAGTCATGGCCGAGCAGACTCGATGGGCCGAATGGCCTAATCTGTACCTATGCCTTATGACCATGTCTGATTCGGAAATACTGATTGTTCGGCAACTGGCCCACAGAACAGGAACAGGCCCTTCGGCCCACAATGTCCATGCCAACCACGATGCCATTAATCTAACCTCCTCTGCCCACACATGATCTATATCCCTCTACTCCCAGCATATCCGTGTGCCTATCCAAAAGCCTCTTAAGCACCACTGTCATAGCTGCCTCCACCACCACCCCTGGCAGCGCGTTCCAGGCACCCAGTACTCTCTGTATAAAAAACATGCCCCGCACATCCATCTCACCTTGAAGCTATGCCCTCCAGTCCTTAACATTTGCGCCCTGGGAAATGGTGCGGAATGTATCGCACGACTGTGTCATGCGTAAAATAAGTGTGTTTGGAAAATACCAGGAGCTTCATCCAATATTCTGGAATACCTGTTCATCCATCCCCAGCAAAGTGCTGGATTAGTGGAATTTTTCCATATTGTGCTAATTCAAGCAGAAGGCTAAAAGTCACAAAGTGCTGGAGTAACTCGGCGGGTCAGGCAGCATCTCTGGAGAACATGGATAGGTGACGTTTCGGGTCAGGGCCCTTCTACAGCACATTGTGTCCTTTTGTGTAAACCTGCTTCCACAGTTCCTTGTTTCTAGCATAAGTCTGCTGTTGCTTTATTTAAATGAAATTCTTATAGCAGTTAACGTGTGAAGTTGTGATCTCTCCATCGCTGGAAGGGTGTGGAGGCTTTGGAGAGGGTGCAGAAGAGATTTATCAGAATGTTGCCTGGATTAGAGGGTATTAGCTATAAGCAGAGGTTGGACAGACTTGGATAGACACAAAATGCTGGAGTAACTCAATGGGGCAGGCAGCATCTCTGGATAGAAGGGATGGTGATGTTTCGGATTGAGACCCTTCTTCAGACTGATAGTCAGGGGAGAGGAATACACGGAGATAAGCAAGGTAAGGTGTGAAGACGAAACATCAAAAGAGATGGGATGTAGGAAAATGTAGGAAAAAATCATTGTTTTTGACAATAGACAATAGGTGCAGGAGGAGGCCATTCGGCCCTTCGAGCCAGCATCACCATTCAATGTGATCATGGCTGATCATTCTCAATCAGTACCCCGTTCCTGCCTTCTCCCCATACCCATTGACTCAGTTATCCTTAAGAGCTCTATCTAGCTCTCTCTTGAATGCATTCAGAGAATTGGCCTCCACTGCCTTCTGAGGCAGAGAATTCCACAGATTTACAATTCTCTGACTGAAAAAGTTTTTCCTCATCTCCGTTCTAAATGGCCTACCCCTTATTCTTAAACTGTGGCCCCTGGTTCTGGACTCCCCCAACATTGGGAACATGTTTTCTGCCTCTAACGTGTCCAACCCCTTAATAATCTTATATGTTTTACATGTTAGACTTGGGTTGTTTTATCTGGAACGAGGGAGGTTGAAGGGAGACTGGCGAGAAGTATATAAAATAATGAGAGGCATAGACAGGGTAGACACTCAGAACCCTGTATCTCAGGGTGGAAATGTCAAAAACTAGTGGGCATGGTTTTAAGATGAAAGGGGCAAAATTTAAGAGACATGTGTGGGGCATTTTATACACAGAGGGTGGTGCCTGGAACGTGCTGCCTGGGGTAGTGGTGGAGACAGATACGATAGTGGTATTTAAGAGGTTTTTAGATAGACACATGGATATGTGGAAAACGGAGGGATATGGACCATGTGCAGGCAGAGAGGATTAGTTAAAATTGGCATCATGTTTGGCACAGGCATTGTGGGCCGATGGGCCTGTCCCTGTGCTGCATTGTTCCATGTTCAATGTAATAAGGTCAAGTCAAGTCAAGTCAATTTTATTTGTATAGCACATTTAAAAACAACCCACGTTGACCAAAGTGCTGCACATCTGATTAGGAAAAAAAAAAGAAACAATATACAGTGGCGGGATAACCTTGATCAGAAATTGTAAATTAGCAGAATAGTGTTTGATATGATGTGAAGATTCAGAATAACACTTGAATTTTGAACATGTCAAATTGTAAGAGTGATCGATTCATACATCGGGGCAACAGGCCTGTCAGCACGACTCGTCCATCTGGAGTCTATAATCATGGAGTCATAGAGCCACACAGCACGGATCAGGCCTTCGGTCCAACTTGTCCATAACAACCAAGATACCTCTTCTAAACCAGTCCCATTTACCCCTCATTTGGCCCATATCTCTCTAAACATTTCCTTTCCATCTACCTGTTCAAGTGTTGTTGAACTCTTTGACAATGTCAGGCATCTCTGTAGAGTGTAATTTTGACTTCTTAGTACAACGCTTCCAGACGCAATGTGCTTCCCAGCAGTTATCAAACCCAAAATCAGGGCCACACTAAACTCCTCTGATATTTCTCCTCCATCCAAGGAACACCCACATGATCGGAACATGCAGACTCCACACAGACAGTTCTGTAGTTTATTGATTAAATTAGGTTGCTGGGGCAATAATTGCTGTTGCCGTAATTGCTCTGCTACTCAGGATCAATATTGTCCCAGTATCAAGCAGAGGTGATCAGTGAATTTCTGGTGAGTATAATTAAGTTGAAAATTAATGAACATACTTCAAGAATAACTAACTGTCCGTTAAATGTTTTGGATTACTCCAAGTGTTCAAAGGACATGCAAATTCAAACTTGTTCTTGATGATTCTCTGTCTACTAAATCTGAGTAGCGTTGAGCCTAAAATAGAGACAAAAGGAACTGAAGATTCTGGTTTACAACAAAAGACACAATGTGCTGGAGTAACTCAGCAGGTCAGGTAGCATCTCTGGAGAACATCTCCGGACAGGTGACGTTTAGGGTCGAGAGCCTTCTTCAGATTGATTGTAGTGGAGGTGGAGAAAGCTGGAAGAGAGGTGGGGGCAGGACAAATCCTGGCATTTCCTTCCTCCGGCTGCACAATTTTCTCTTCTTATCCCGCCTCTTTATCGCACCTCTCCTCTACTATCTTTTTGTCTTTTCATCTCTGGCCTTTGTTCAACCATTTGCCTATAAAATCCCCCTCATCTGTATCCACCTATCACTCACCACATGTCTTTTAGTGTCGAGCCTACATAGTGCAGCAAAGTGGCGCATCAAGTAGAGCTGGTCAGTGACCCGGGTTCGATCCAATCAGATTACAATTATACCAAGCCAATTAGCCTACTAACCTGTAGGTCTTTGTAGTGTGGGAGGAAACTGGAGATCCTAGAGAAAACCCACACAGCGAGGCATTTTATTTCATAGTTTTGAGATATAGCACAGAAACAGGCCCTTAGGCCCAACGAGTCTGTGCTGACCAGCGATCCCCACACATTTAAACTATCCTACACATTAGTGGCAATTATAATGAGGCGATTATTTACAAGCCAAATAGCCTACTAACCTGTACGTCTTTGTAGTGTGGGAGAAAACTAGAGATCCCAGAGAAAACCCACACAGATCACGGGGAGAACATACAAACTCCGTACAGACAGCACCCGTAGTCAGAATTGAACCCGGGTCTCTGGCTCTATGAGGCAGCAACTCTACCACTACGCCACCGTGCCACTATGTAGTCAAATTCTCCTACCATCTAGGATCACCACTACTTGTGTGAATTGGTCTTATTAGTGCGAGTCTGTAAATATTGATCATGGAAATAGCAATAGATGTGACATTAAGAGGATATGAGGCTGTAGAATATTCAGATGTGGCAAATGGGTTCTGACCTGAAACATTGCCCATCCATCCCCTCAGGCAGAATCTGTGGAACGAATGGGCAGTTATTGTTTTGGCTCAGGACTGGTATGGAGTGGGGTGGGGGGGGTGGAAGAGAGAAAGCTGGAAGAGAGAGGTGGAGAATTCTCCCCCCCTAATTCCATCAGTCGAAGGGTCCCAACATGAAATGTCACCTGTTCATTCCCCTCCACAGATGCTGCCTGACTTGAGTTTCCCCAGCACTTGAAATATTATTTTTAATAAAGTGTATGCATTTTCTTTAAACATTAAAGTATGTGGTATTGCAGATGGTGAGGATGATTATCAAAAAGTGCAGCAGGATCTTGATCGGTTGGACAGGTGGGCTGAGGAATTATTGATGGAGTTTAATACAGAGAAAAGTGAGATATTGTATTTTTGGAAGTCTAAAATGGGCAGGATCTACACAGTGAGTAACATGGCTCTGGGAAGTGTTGTAGAGCAGAGGGATTTAGGAGTGCAGGAGGGGCGGCACGGTAGCGCAGCGGTAGAGTTGCTGCTTTACAGCGGATGCAGCGCCGGAGACTCAGGTTCGATCCTGACTACGGGTGCTGCACTGTAAGGAGTTTGTACGTTCTCCCCGTGACCTGCGTGGGTTTTCTCCGAGATCTTCGGTTTCCTCCCACACTCCAAAGACGTACAGGTATGTAGGTTAATTGGCTGGGTAAATGTAAAAATTGTCCCTAGTGGGTGTAGGATAGTGTTAATGTGCGGGGATCACTGGGCGGCACGGACTTGGAGGGCCGAATAGGCCTGTTTCCGGCTGTATATATATATGATATGATATGATATGATATGATACATAGTTCCTTGAAAGTGGAGCCACAGGTAGATAGCATGGTCAAGGTGGCTATTGGCACATTGTCCTTCATCAGTCAGAGTATTGAGTATAGGTTGGAAGATTATGTTGCAGTTGTACAAGACATTGGTGAGTCCGCATTGGTGAGTATTGTGTTCAGTTTTGGCCACCCTGTTATAGGAAAGATGTTGTTAAGCTGGAAATGGTACAAAGAAGATTTTCGGATGTTACCAGGACTCGATGGCCTGAGCCACAAGGAGAGGTTGGGCAGGTTAGGACTATTCCTTGGAACACAGGTGGCCGAGTGGTGACATGAAAGAGGGGTATAAGATTATGAGGGGAATAGATAGGGTAAATGAGTATTTTACCCAGAGTAGAGGAATCAAGAACCAAAGTATAAGAAAATAACTGCAGATGCTGGTACAAATCGAAGGTATTTATTCACAAAATGCTGGAGTAACTCAGCATGTCAGGCAGCATCTCAGGAGAGAAGGAATGGGCGACGTTTCGGGTCGAGACCCTTTTCAGACTGAAGAAGGGTCTTAACCCAAAACGTCGCCCATTCCTTCTCTCCCGAGATGCTGAGTTACTCCAGCATTTTGTGAATCAAGAACCAAAGGACTGAAGGTGAGAGGGGAAAGATTTAATAGAAACCCAAGGGGCAACTTTTTCACACAGAGGGTGGTGGGTATCTGGAACAAACTGCCAGAGGAGGTAGCTGAGACAAGTACCATAACAACTTTTTAAAACACATTTGGATAGATACATGGATAGGAAATGATTAAAGGGATGGGCCAAACTCAGGCAGGTGGGATTAGCTTTGATAGGCATCTTGAGCTAGTTAGGGAAGATGTAGGTGGGGCATCTTGGTCGGCATGGGCAGGTTGGGCTGAAGGGAATGTTTCCCTGCTGTACGAATCTAATGCATTCAACTCAACTTGCAGGTTACCTGTTCTTATTAAACACCAATGTCTACAAATTATTCCCTGTAACCTGTAACTCTTTTGAAATTACAGATGAGGATGAGGAAAGTAAACAGTAGTATGTCTGAGAAGAGAATCCAAACTGGAGAAAAACACTCTAAATACTTGGACTTCTGCCGAGTTTCCCTTGTTGAACCGTTAGATTAGACGTCATCTCTGTGCTATTTAACTCTGCTTGCACAAGAGAATGTCTGTAAGTTATTATTTACATTGTACATGGTTACGGATATACAACCTTTGGATCATCCATTTGTATTGTAGATCTGTTTAATGGATTAAAAGCTTTTAAGCTTTTTAAAAGCTAATTATTCTTGCCAAGTATCATTTTCAGCCATAGTTGATTCAAGTTTAAAACACAGCTGCAAAGTAGAAAATCAAAAATATGTTATCCCTCAATTTTTGATACTATTTCAAATGATCTTCTGTTCAAAATATGAAACATGATTTTGTAATAATAAAACAATTCTGATAACATTCACAGTCTGCCATTTCACTAAAGCATAATCACAATAATTAAATGTGTGAATTTTAAAGAATTTCCTGTTTTTTTAAATTGACATATTTCGCTTGGGCAGCTTACACCTCAGCGTTATGAATATTGACTTCTCTAACTTCAAGTAACCCCTGCTCCCCCCCCCCTTCTGTATCCCTCCCCAGTTCTCCAGTCTGCCTGTCCCTATTTTACATTTTATGTTTGCTTTATTGTCACCTTCTCCTCGCTAACAATGATCTATTCTACATTTTCCTTGATCGACATGCCTTTTGATCTCTTGCACTTCCCTATCTCTGCGACTCCCTCTCCCCTGACTCTCACCCTGAAGAAGGGTCTCGACCCGAAAACGTCACCCATTCCTTCTACCCAGCGATGCTGCCTGTCCCGCTGAGTTACTCCAGCATTTTGTGTCTATCTTGTGAAATAAATGTCCACTAAGTGGAGGTCAAAAAACAGGGTTATAGAAGTTATTCCCTTTGCAAATTAATTATCTACCAAGTGCTGTGGGATATCATAAAGTACGACTATAGTGAAGTCACAGTTGTAACATCAAACACACTTTAGGTCATTTGTGCACCGTAATCTGTGGGGATGTCGTTTAGGAGGTAAATAACCAGATTGAATCTTTTAAAGTGTTCTTTAGCTGGGATACAGGGGAGAATTCTGCTGCCCTCAAATGAACAGACTTTGATGTTCAGCCTGAAAGCAGATGGGACCTGGAATTGTCAGCTTTGAAAACGCCACTCTCCTCGTTATTAGAACATAAAACATCACAGGAACAGGTGGGGTGATACGTTGGCACAGCGGTAGAGTTGATGCCTTACAGCGCCAGAAACTCGTTTCAATCCTGACTATGGGTGCTGTCTGTACAGAGTTTGTACGTTCTCCCTGTGACCATATGGGGTTTTCCCCCGGGTGCTCCGGTTTCCCCCTGCACTCCAAAGACCTACATGTTTGTAGGCCAATTGGCTTTGGTACAAATTGTCCCTAGTGTGTAGGATAGTGTTAGCGTAAGGGGATCACTGGTTGACACAGGCTCGGTGGGCCAAAGGGCCTGTTTCCACGCTGCATCTCTAAGCTCAGGCCTCCCAGGAGCCTGCGGAAAAGTCGGGCGGCAAAGCCTGCCTGGGCCGAATGGACCGTCGACGGCAGCGGTGAGCCTCGGTGGTGTGAGGCCTCGGCGCGGTGAAGCTTTGGCAACAGCGGTGAGCCTCGGTGGCGTGGGGCCTCGGCGCGGTGAAGCTTCGGCAACAGCGGTGAGCCTCGGTGGCGTGGGGCCTCGGCGACAGCAGTGAAGCGGCGGTGCAGTGGAGCCTTGTGGCGGTGGCGAAGCCTCGCGGGTCGACCCGCAGTCGGTGGTCGATGATAGGCTTGGGGGAACCACCGTTGGGGGTCGGGGGGGGGGGGGGGGAGAACAATGGAGGACCTGCCGTGGAGGAACCGCCGTGAGGGAGGGGGAAGAACAATGGACAATGGGGGAGGGAGGGGAACAAAGGAGGAGCCAGCGTTCTCCTGTAACATTGTCACTGCCGCAGGTGGGCACTATTTGTACACCTTGGGCATACAAACAAATAATTTCACTGTGCCTGGTCACATGTGACAATAAAGTATTCCATTCCAACCAAGAGCCCTTCGGCTCACTATGTATGTGTTGAACACAATGTCAGGTTAAACTAGTCTCTCTGCCTGCACCTGATCATATCCCTCCATATTCATGATTCTGATCATATTTGCCTAAACCACCACCCCTGGCAGCACGTTCCAAGCACCCACTACTACGAAATAAACTTTGCCGCCACCCACATTCAAGCTCTGCCCTCTAATATTTGACCCTTCCACCCTGGCAAAAGGTTCTGAATGTCGACCCTATCTATGCCTCATTACTGCAGTTTCCATTCTTCTTTCCTTGGGCAACCTAATCCACTGTCTCTCCCACACACCTGGAGCAGCACGTTCTCTGGCTGTGGCTCAGTGTTGATGATGTGAAGGGACTTACGATCGGAGCTAGAACGACCTTTAAAAACATCCCACCGTAGAATCGCTGCCTCAGCACCAAAGACCCCAATTCAACCCTGACCTCTGGTGCCATCTGTGCGAAGTTCTCACATTTTCTGCATGGGTTTCCTCCCATGTCCCAGAGACGCGCAGGTTTGTAGATTAATTGGCCTCTAAAATTGCCCCTAATGCTTAATGAGTGAACGTCAAAGCGGGATACCATAGAACTAGTGTGGATGGGTGATCGATCAATGGACGGTGTGGCCCAAAAGGCCTGTTTCCAGGCTGCATCCTTCAATTAATCAATCAATCAAATCCAGGCAAAAAGCCTTGCCCCAATTTTGAAAACTACTTAGAAATTAGAATCCAAGCCCCAGATTTAGTCAGAGGGTAGTTAATTGGTGGAACTCATTGCCACAGAGGCCGTCAGTGGACATTTTAAAGGCACAGATAGACAAATTCTTGATTAGAACGGGTGTCAAGGGTTATGGGGGGAAAGGCAAGAAAATGGGATTGGGAGGCAGAGATCAGCCATGATTGAATGGCAGAGTAGACACGATGGGCCGAATGGTCTAATTCCATTCCAATCACGTGATTTGAATGTCTGGGATTTAAAAGTGGAATTCTTTACTGATCAATAACTAGCAGATTAGTCAAAAACTCCAGGCAATAGGCAGAACAGGGAAAGTGTTAATATTCTCTTTAATATAATAAATCCAAGTTCAAATATTTCATGACATTTATTGCACACTGAACCAGTTGCCAATTACACCCAGTTAGTATCAATCATGATAAAACTATTTACTGTGTCAGTGTTCTATGCTGAATGATGCAGTTTTAAATAGTAAAATACATCATATGGCTACAGCACAATCATTCTCAGCTACAAACAGTAACACTGACCAGGCAAGCAACCATTTAAAGATATCAAAAATTAAACTTCGATAATATCAAGGGGCAGGATAACATTTGACGTACTAATGGCTTCAACTTAACAGGAGATTCACATGTCCCTTGTCAATTCCAATTCAGATTTAGTGGAGAGGAACGCAAACACATTAATTTGCAGTTAAGGCACTTTCCACATCAGTTACGTTAACTAATAAAATTCAGAATTCAGCAAACGTCGTCACAGAATTAAAATGGAAACTCACTGGTCGCAATGAAATGATGGCATTGGGCACATTTAAGAGTTCACAAATTAAACTGGGAGTCAATCATTGTGACTGCTTCTACTTTGATTGGATCATTAAAGGTGTAGAGAGAGATCGGTGCCCATTAAAACACGTCTGAGTCCACCATCACTGCATCAGTCCCATTCACACTCATTCACCCATTGATTTTTAGAGTCAGGTTCTGAGATACAGCACGTGGGCAGCAAGTAGGAGCACTAATGACATGGTTCATAGTCGCCTTTTGTTGCCGATTACACTGCTCAAAGTAAAAAACATGTTTGTAATCTAATTTTTGCCATTGGTGACTGGAGCTTTCGAAAGCTGGGATTGTACTAAGCCATCTGTCCATGTACCTCAAGACCTGGCACATTTCTCCTTTCATCCTCCACTGGAGAATTGGTATCACAATCAACTTTCATTCGATCTACATGTACGCACACAAAACCACACACACAACTCACACGATTAGTTACCAGCTCAGATTCCAGAAAGACAGTGATGTACAATTAGCTGCATTATTCAGTCCCTTTTGATAGCACCAATTAGTTTTAAATCATAAATACAGAAACAAAATAGTTTATCCTAAAATCACAAGTGTACAGAAGTGGAGAAAGAGGGGAAATTTACCCCGAGTTAGAACCAACAGGACAAGACCCAACTTGCGGGGGTGAATAAATACCTAGTTTGAAGAAAGCAAGCATTTCATGTGTACAGTTGCAGGAATGTCTTGCATGTTCTCAATTATCACACTGTTTTCAAGCTGAAATTCACCTGCTGCAGAATAGATTGTCAAGTGGATAATAGTGATGAACAAGTTAATTTTAATTCCCTTTTGTATCAGAGCTCGAATCATTAATCTGCACCATTTCACATTGGGGGTGTGGGGGGGGGGGGGGGGGGGGGGGGTAATTGGTTTGGTAGTGAAAGGAGAAATGAATGGGCCAACATGGTGCCCAACACCAATCTTTCCCCAAAACAATGAAGTGCTTCCAATCATAACATTACAACCTGTTTTTAGTTTATCGTGAATGTCAAAATGATCACCATAAGCTCCAACCTCTGAATTGAAATACCGATTCAAACAACCATTCTTGGGAGGTCTTTCGACCCTCTGGAATTTAAAGCATTGAGTGCTAATCATGACTGGCCACATCTCCAGTTCCGAAGTAACAATTTCAGCAGTGTAACAATTATGTAATAATTATATCATTCTATAAATTAGCTCGTGTTATTTGTGGACAAGTGTGCAAGTGTGTTCTGGAAATCAAGGGGCAATTCGAAAAGGCTTAGAGATTTGCCTTTTGAATTGATATTTCAGTGCAGGGGTTTGGAGCTATTAGTTCACTATTCCCTACTGTGGAGACTTAATACTGGAACTTGCTTCAATAGAATTGAAAGGTGGATGGAGGCTAAAGGGTACGACAAGAAAGATTAGGAAGTTCTTTCAGACCTGCTTGATATAATGGAGCAGGAATGAGAACGGCATAACTCTTCCTTAATTATTACAGACATTTAAAAAAGGTTTACATGTACTCACTCAAAACTCGTATAAAACACAACTCTGCCCTTGAGAGCGATGAGAATTTGACAATGTGCCGCAATAGGGTACAGTATAACCAGACTACACAGACTTAACTTGCTTGCGTTTCTATTTCCCCCCCATTGTCGAGGTTTTGTAAGCGACGTTTCACATGGCGAAGTTCGGCACCTGCTCAGTTATGGTACTCAGCATCAGATTGGTTTCCGGTGGGGATGGGAGCCGGCGTTTTAAAGTTCCTCCGATCCTTCTCCGCCTCCTCGTCCTCGTCGTATCGCTCATCGCCATTCTCCTCGTCGTCACTCTGGTGGGGACTCGAATGCAATGACACCGAAGGGGAAGGCGGCACAGAGGCCGGCTGGGGATATCGGAAACCTTCGGTCTGGCGCAAGACAAGAAGGGATTAGTCCGTGCCATTATGCCTTTTGGAAAGGTCACATCTTTTGTGGCACGTGGTTTATGCAGCCTACTTTTGACACAGAACAGACCCGGCCCTCGAGCCCACAAGATGCGCTGAACAGGATGCCAAGACCAACTCTTAACTGCCTGCACATAATCCATATCCTCTATTCCCTGCACTTTGTGTAAAATAATTTACATCATACATCACCTTTAATGTTTCCCTCTCTCACTTTAAGCCCTATGCCTTCTAGATCCAGCCCGTCTCCCCTACCGACACCTCTTATAACATAGTCTATGTCCATCAGGATTTGTGCTGAACTTGTCAAGACTGACTCTTATCTGCCTGCACACGATCTATATCCATGTGTCTGTCCAAAAGACTAACTCCCACAATTGTATCTGCCTTCACTCCCAGCAACCAGCAATGCATTTCAGGCACCCACCATCCTCTGTCTAAAACACACTTGTTCTGCATATCTTAAAAAGTTGCTCCTCTCACCCGAAAGCTACAGGCAAGGATGAGTAACAGTCCAGCCAATCCCTCTTCTCCCCTCTCCCATCAGACAAGAGGTGCAGAAGTGTGAAAAAGCACGCCCCCAGGTTCTGGGATAGTTTCTTCCCAGCTGTTATCAGGCAACTGAACCATCCTACCAACAACTAGAGATCAGTGCCGAACTACTCACTGGAGATCCTTGGACCATCTTTAAACTAGACTTTGCCTTGTACTAAACGTTACTCACATTCTTCCTGTTATCATGTATCTGTACACTGTGGATGGCTCTATTGTAATCATGTACCATCTTTCCGCTGACTGGTTAGCATGCAACAAAAGTGTTTCACTGTATCTCTGTGCACGTGACAATAAATTAAACTGTGACCTCAAGTATTTGACATTTCCATCCTGGGGAAAAAGGTTCTTGCCATCTACCTTATCCAGGACACTCAGTTGGATACAACTCTATTCGGTATCCCCTCAACCTCTGACGTTCCAGAGGAAATCAAAGTCTGTTAAACTGCTCCTTGTAGCCAGGACCGCCTGGTCCAGGCATCATTCTGGTAAACATCTTCACCCTCTCCAAAGCCTCCACATCTTCCTTGTAATGGAGTAAGCAGAACTGCACACAATACTCCAAATGTGGCCTAGCCAAAGTCCTATGAAGTTGCATCATGACTTCCTGACTTACACTCAATGCCCCAACTGATGAAAGCAAGCATACCAGCGTTCTGTCCACACCACATAAAACAGACAAACTTACCAAAGGAGGTGCAATGGGCTCCATCTGGAATTTTTCTGGGAAGGCTTTACATAGCGCAAGATGACGGGCATGCATGTAGTACTGAGGATGAAAATAATTTTAAAGTTACCATTCACTTTTGAAGAATGTAACAAAAGGTTCTAAATCCTAACCCAGAAAAATCTGTATGTGCCACGTTTTCAGAATGAGTGATATAATTTCACATCGAGACTCAGAAACAGCTTCTTCCCCCATTATCAGGATTCTGAATGGTCCTTCCATAAGCTATGGTACTGTCCGATTCACCTCTACCCCATTGGACCGTCTCTGGAATTGATGCTGAGAACCAAATCCTGCACCCTATCTTCCCCTTTGCTTTATCTATTGCCCTCGAGTTTGTCTCGATTGTATTTATGGGTAGCATTATCAGATCTGTTTGGATAGCATGCAAAACAAAGCTTTTCACTGTACCTCGAGTACATGCGACAATAATAAACCCAAACCTACACGTGCTTATTTACAGAAATTTGCTCCTCCATTTTGGTTAGAAATTTAATTAGCCAGGAGCCCCTGATTGCAAGTTTGATACATCTGTAGATGTCAGCTAATGGGGAAGGGTCCCAACCTGAAATGTCATCTTCTCCAGAGATGCTGCTTGACCCGCTGAGTTACTCCAACGCATTGTCTCTTTTTCTGATAACCACATCGCGCATGGGAATGTGCTTGCTTACAATCCATTAGAAATCTTTCTGCCCAACTCCCAAGACCAGATGATTTATTTGGCTTTCACATACATCAGTCTCTTGGAATCTCCGCCTCACTAATCTCAAAGCCACACCAAGTCCGTAGCATTAAATCTTTAGCCGTTGTGCTTTGGTGCAGGCCAAGAAACTGGGAAGTATGAAACTCCCTGCCCCTCATCTCATCCTAACCCCTCCCCTAGGTCTTGGTGTAGAGGTGATCCAGACAGTACCCTGGCTTATGGAAAGACCATTCAGATTAGAGGGAAAGTGGTGCTCGCACACTCTCAAGCTTCTGTATCTTCAGCCAGATAGGAGCTGGGAGAACGATGAATGAATGGGATGGGACAAGTGACAGATTATGTTGGCTGCTTTGCCAGGGCAGTGTGGGGCAGATGGAGTCAATGGTGGTGATGGGACAAAAGTGCCCGTTTCCATGCTGCATCTCTAAACTAAAGGAAGCATCATTCAGAAACCTGATAACAGAGGGGAAGAAACATAGAAAATAGGTGCAGGAGTAGGCCATTCAGCCCTTTGAGCCAGCACCGCCATTCAAAATCAGTACCCTTTTCCCACTTTCTCCCCATATCCCTTGATTCCGTTAGCCCCAAGAGCGATATCCAACTCTCTCTTGAAGACATCCAGTGAATTGGCCTCCACTTCCTTCTGTGGCAGGGAATTCCACAGATTCACAACTCTCTGGGTGAAAATGTTTTTCCTCATCTCAGCCCTAAATGGCCTGTCGGGTGGTGCGCGCTTTCAAGCTTTAGTACTTTCTGCCCGACGGGAGCAGAGAGAATGAATGACCAGGGTGGGACAATCAATATCGGGGCAGGGGGTGATTTTGTACCCTGCCTAGGTATCTCCAGTCCAGAAGTTCTGAAAGCCTCTCGGTCCGATTCCTTTGAATGATCCTCTGACGACGAGATTGTTTGCAAAAGCCGAACATGAACTGCGTCAACTGATTGCACGACTCTTCGAGGGATCGGAAACGCCGGTCGAGGATATAAATCCCTGGAAGGAGCGGAAAGGCACAAGGTTATCGGAAGCCCAAACTGGGAGAACTAAATGAGGAGTGTCCCGTGGTGCAGCATTCGATCGGGGACATGGCTTACCGTAAGATGTAGGGTCCGCCACGTGCTCCTGCATGAAGCACCCAAAGCCGGAGAGGTTGGTTGTCACGCTGGGAATCCCCATCACCGTGCACTCCGCTGCAAACACAGAGAGTTGGCAACGCTGGTTTATGCAGGCTGATAGAACACAGAACAGTACAGCACTTCAGCTCACATCTTGCCGAACATGACGCCAAGGGTCTCGTCCCGAAACCTCACCTGTTCCTTTTCTCCAGAGGTGCTGCCTAACCCGCTGAGTTACACCAGCGTTTTGTGCCTGTCTTTGGTTTAAACCAGCATCTGCAGTTCCTTCCTCTAAGTTTTAGAGAGGCTGCGCTGAAACAGGCACTCTGCACCACCGAGTCCGCTCCAACCAGCGATCCCAGCACACCAGCACATTCTGACACACACCAGGGACCATTTACAATTTTTATCCAAAGCTCATTAACCTACAAACCCGCATGTCTTCGGGGTGTGGAAGGAAACCAAGAGCTCAGGGAAAAGCGCATGGGTAGCATGGAGAACGTGCAAACTCCACACAGACAGCGCCCACGATCAGGATCGAACGCTGGTATCTGGCGCTGCGGGGCAGCAACTCTACCGCTGCGCCACCCCAAGACGGGCAAAATGCTGGAGCAACTCAGTGGGTCAGGCAGCGTCTCTGGAGAAAAGGAATAGATGACGTTTCAGGTCGGAACTTTTTTTCAGACAGAGAGATGGGGGAGAAACTGGAGGTAAGAAAAGGCCGGAACATACAAGGGCCGGCAACAGATGACTTCACGAAGGGTGAAGTCCATAATGGCCAATTGTTGGCTGGGGTTAAAGGCAGCGATACAAGCAGAGTTACTCCAGCATTTTGTGTCTATCTTTGGTACAAGACAGCATCTGAAGTTCCTTCCGAACCACCACTTCTCTACCTGCACATAATCCATGTGTCTATCCAAAAGTCTGTTGAATGCCCGATCGTATTTGCTTGAACCATCACCGTCAGCAGCACATTCCAGGCACCCACTACCCTGTGTAAAAGACTTGTACCACACGTCTTCTTTAAGCTTTGCCCCTACACCCTCTTGTATTTGAAGATTAAGTTTTGCAGCTTTGATCCGAGTGTTACATTGCGTGAAAGATGCAGTGAAGGGTTATTTTCCAGGGATGGGATATTTGTTAATGAACGTGTTAGAGAGAAAACTGCCAAAATTCCAGAATTGTGCCCAAGACTCCAGGAATTCCAGATTCATTTCCAAAATATTGCAACAAGGCACCAAATAGAAAACACAGAGCGTGACATAATTTCCTTTGAATACATAGTGTGGATGAGGAGAAGTGCATTTTGACTCGCTGCCCAAGGTCATCTGTTACTGGCCCAGATTTGTCCTGGTCTTCACTTGCTTCCACTCACATCTTCCCACCCCCATCGGTCTGAGGGGTGGCATGGTGGCGCAGCATTAGAGTCGCTGCCTTGCAGTGCCACAGACCCAGGTTTGATCCTGTCTACGGGTGTTGTGTGTAAGGAGTTTGTACATTCTCCCCGTGACAGTGTGGGTTTTCTCAGAGATCGTTAGTGTCCTCCCACGCTCCGAAGACATACAGTGCCCTCCATAATGTTTGGGACAAAGACCCATCGTTTATGTATTTGGCTCTGTACCGCACAATTTGAGATTTGTAATAGAAAACAGAAAAAAAAAAATCACATGTGGTTAAAGTGTCAAATTGAAATAAAACCCATTTTTAATACATTTTGGTTTGACCATGTAGAAATTAAAGCAGTGTTTATACATAGTTCCCCCCCCCCCCCCATTTCAGAGCACCATAATGTTTGGGACTCAGCAATGTCATGTAAATGAAAGTAGTCATGTTTCATATTTTGTTGCAGGCAAAGGATATGCAATGACTGCTTGAAGTCTGCGATTCATGGACATCACCAGTTGCTGGGTGTCTTCTCTGGTGATGCTCTGCCAGGTCTGTATTGCAGCCATCTTTAGCTTATGCTTGTCCCCTTCAGTTTTCTCTTCAGCATATAAACGGCATGCTCAATTGGGTTCAGATCGGGTGATTGACTTGGCCACTTAAGAATTGACCATTTTTTAGCTTTGAAAACCCCCTTTGTTGCTTTAGCAGTATATTTGGGATCATTGTCTTGCTGTAGAATGAACCGCCGGCCAATGAGTTTTGAGGCATTTGTTTGACCTTGAGCAGATAGGACGTGTCTATACACGTCAGAATTCATTATGCAATTACCATCAGCAGTTGCATCATCAATGAAGATAAGTGAGCCAGTACCTTCAGCAGCCATACATGCCCAGGCCATAACACCCCCACCACCATGTTTTACAGATAGAAACATAGAAACATAGAAAATAGGTGCAGGAGTAGGCCATTTGGCCCTTCGAGCCTGCACCGCCATTCAATATGATCATGGCTGATCATCCAACTCAGTATCCCGTACCCATTTTCATATTTTTTTTCATATTTCAGATACAGCGCGGAAACAGGCCTTTTCGGCCCACCAAGTCCGCACCGCCCAGTGATCCCCGCACACTAACACTATCCTACACACACTAGGGACAATTTTTACATATACCCAGTCAATTAACCTACATACCTGTACGTCTTTGGAGTGTGGGAGGAAACCGAAGATCTCGGAGAAAACCCACGCAGGTCACGGGGAGAACGTACAAACTCCTTACAGTGCAGCACCCGTAGTCAGGATCGAACCTGAGTCTCCGGCGCTGCATTCGCTGTAAAGCAGCAACTCTACCGCTGCGCTACCGTACCTGCCTTCTCGCCATACCCCCTGATCGCTTTAGCCACAAGGGCCATATCTAACTCCCTCTTAAATATAGCCAATGAACTGCTATATGGTGCTCTGAAACAGTGAGTACAAGATGAGGTGGTATGCTTTGGATCTTGGGCAGTTCCATCTCTCCTCCATACTTTGCTCTTGCCATCAGTCTGATACAAGTTAATCTTCATCTCATCTGTTCACAAGACTTTTTCCAGAACTGTGATTGCTCTTTTAAGTACTTCTTGGCAAATTGTAACCTGACCATTCTATTTTTGTGCCTAACCAGTGGTTTGCATCTTGCAGTGTAGCCTCTGTATTTTTGTTCATGAAGTCTTCTGCGGACAGTGGTCAATGACAAATCCACACCTGACTCCTGAAGTGTGTTTCTGATCTGTCGGACAGGTGTTTGGGGATTTTTCTTTATCATAGAGAGAATTCTTCTGTCATCAGCTGTAGAGGTCTTCCTTGGCCTGCCAGTCCCTTTGCGATTAGTAAGCTCACCAGTGCTCTCTTTCTTCTTAATGATGTTCCAAACAGTTGATTTTGGTAAGCCTAAGGTTTGGCTGATGTCTCGAACAGTTTTATTCTCGTTTCTCAGTCTCATAATGGCTTCTTTAACTTTCATTGGCACGTTTGGTCCTCATGTTGATAAACAGCAATAAAAGTTTCCAAAGGTGATGGAAAGACTGGAGGAAAGACTAGGTGCTGAGAGCTCACTTATACCTGCATGAAGGAGGCAATTAAACACACCTGAGCAATTACAAACACCTGTGAAGCCATGTGTCCCAAACATTATGGTGCCCTGAAATGGGGGGACTATGTATAAACACAGCTGTAATTTCTACATGGTGAAACCAAAATGTATAAAGATACCCGTTAATAACACCTGACAATGTGCACTTTAACCACATGTGATTTTTTTCTATTACAAATCTCAAATTGTGGAGTACAGAGGCAAATAAATAAATGATGGGTCTTTGTCCCAAACATTTAGGGAGGGCACTGTACAGGTTTGTAGGTTAATTGGCTTGAAATAAATGTAAATTGTCCCTAGTGTGTATAGTGTGGGGATCGTTGGTCGGTGAGGTTTCGGTGTGCCGAAGGACCTGTTTGCACGCTGTAATCTACACTGAACGTAGGATCCCAACCCAAAACATCCCCTATCCATTTCTCCAGAGATGTTGCCCAACCTGCCGCGTTATCCCAGGTTTTTGCCCATGCCTATCCAAAAGTTTTTTAAATGTCACCAAAGTCTTCAACCACCATGTTCCAGGCACGCACCACCTGCTAAAAGACCTTCCCCCAAACATCTTTACATTTTGCCACCCCCACTTTAAAATGATGCCCTCTAGTATTTGACTTTGCCACCCTGGGAAAGAGGTTCTGACAGTCTACCCAATCTATGCCCCTCAGTTTTATACACTTCTATCAGGTCTTGCCTCAACCTCTGACAGGGAGGTTCAGGACTTTCACGCAAGGTCACGATTGAACCCAAGTCTCTGGTGCTGAGCGGCGTTGACTCTACCGCCTAGGGTGGTGGGTATCTGCAACGAGCTGCCAGAGGAGATGGTTGAGGCAGGTATTATAACAATATTTAACCTGTTCACTGCCAAGATTTTTTTTCACTTGTATACTCTGACCATTGTATATTCGGGGTGGCACTGAACAAGTTAAAAGACGTTTGGGCTGGGGGTACATCGAATGGGAAGGTTTAAGGGATTATGGGCCAAAAGTGTAGATGGGGAATCTTAGTTGTCATGACTAAGTTGGGCGGAAGAGCCTGTTTCCATGCTGCATGGCTAACTACGTACTGCACTCTATCTTCCCCTTCACTCTTCCTATTCTACTTGTTTGACTCGATTGTATTTATGCATGTTATTATCAGATTTGGTAGGAGAGCATGCAAACCAAAGCTTTTCACCAAACCTTGGTACACGTGACTATAATAAATTTAAACCCAAGTTCATTCTCTCCCCATCTCCCATGCCTCCCTCCTCCTGATGAATTATCCAAGGTCCTCTGCCAACACAAAACATTCAGGCTTTCTTGGTCCTTTGAGGTCAGGAGTGTTATGGGACAGAGGACACTTACCAGGAGTGTATCCCCAAGGCTCATAATAGGATGGGAAGATTCCAAGGTGACAACCCCGGACAAACTCCTCATAGTCCATGGGCAACAATGGACTGGTGGACGATAGAAACTCGGGGTGGAAAACAATCTAGAAAATACAAATGCAGATTTTAAAACATTTGATAAACAAGTGACGTTGTTATAAGGAACAAATTTCTGGAAGACACAAGGAACTGCAAATGCTGGAATCTTGCGTAGAACATAAAGTGCTGGAGTAACTCGGGTCAGGCCAAGAGCAGGCGTCTGACCTGCTGAGTTACTGTGGATCGTTGACGCTTCAGGTGTCTTCTTGAGACAGATTATAATCGGCCACAGGGAGAAAATTGGAAAAGGGAGATGTGAGTGGGACAAAGCCTGGCAAGTGATAGGTGGATACAGTTTAGAGGTACAGCACAGAAACAGGCTCTTCAGCCCACCGAGCCCACACCGACCAGTGATCCCCAAACATTAACGCATGCCTACACACAATGGGTATAATTTACACTGATACCAGGTATACAAACCCAAGCCAATCAACCTTCAAGCCTGTACGTCTTTGGAATGTGGGAGGAAAGCGTAGTTCTCAGAGGAAACCCACGCAGTCACGGGGAGAACGTACAAACTCTGTACAGACAGATGGAACCCGGGTCTCTGGCGCTGCGAGCGCTGTAAGGCAGCAACTCTACCATCTTGTTTGTGCGAGTGAAGAGAGAGTCCGTGCGTGCCCTATGGTGACGTGATACGCACAGCAGCCCTTGGAAAAAGGTGTTTAGAAAGGAGAATCGTGGAACTTTAAAATGTCTGTAACTTAAAAAATATAAGACCAATTTAAATGAAAGTTGTTATACAGAGTTGCTGCGAGAGTGGTGATTAAGGTGGCGCAAAAACTGTGGCGCTATGGTCCACCGTTTTGGCGAAATCACAGAAATACATAGATAGATACATAGATATATATATATATAATATATATGTATACACACAAGATCTGAGTTTTAGTAATATAAAAAATATATATAGATATAGATAGATATGTAGATGGATAGACTAGACTAAAAGGACCCATTGGGCCCAAACCTCTCCTGCATTGGTGCAGCACCCTCTCCTCCCCCTCCCCCCCCTAGCCCCCCCTCCACCCCCCCATTCCATCCCCAACCCCCCTTATCTTCCCTTCCCCTGTCCACCTTCCCCTCAACCCTCTTATCCTCCCCCCCCCCCCCGAGATAGATTTAAACTTTAAAATGTGAATAACTTAAAAAATATAACACCGATTTCAATGAAACTCCTTCCATTAGCACCAAAGGGACGACGGTGAGTAAGGTGGGCCTAAAATTGTCACGTTATCATGTACCGTTTTGGCTGTAGTTCAGGAACAAACAAACAAACAATAGTTTTAGTATATAGATGGTAACCTGAAGTAGTTTTGAGACTAATATACAACATAAATTTTATTCGGGACAAATCTAATAGCTCAACTTTATTTTCTCGAGTTTCAAAACTTGGAACAGTAGAATACAATGTGCAGTGTTCTTGTCAGGCAGAACTGTATTAGATAGCGAGCAAGAGCCAGGTCTTCAGCAATCTGTGCTCATTTAAGCAAGAGTTTAGTTTCATCAAAATAATTACCAATCTAAACAATAGTCACATCCCAGATCATTAAGATACAATTTCATTTGGCTTATTTATGATTTCAGTTTTTGGCATTTATTCCCCGCCACCTCATTAGGCACTTTGTAGACCAATTTTTACACCAGTTATATACAATCTGCTCCAATGATGCCAGTCCCAAATCAGTACGGCTCAGAACATTAAATTGCCTTAATGGGGATAATGTTCATTTATATAAAGCAATGATCGTCAATGGCAGGTGGTGTGTACATCAGCCACAGATTGAGATTAGTTTTAGTTTAGTTTAGAGATAGAGCATGGAAACAGGCCCTTCGGCCCATCGAGTCTGCGCCAACCACCGATTACCCACTCACATTTGTTCTACGTTATCCCACTTTTCATCCACTCCCTAGCACCCGGGGGCAATTTACAGAAGACAATCAACCTACAAACCTGAACGTGAACGTCTTTGGGATGTGGGAGGAAACCCACACAGATCGCAGGAGTGTGTGCAAACTCTGCATTCAGACAGCACCAAGGGTCAGGATTGAACCCAGGTCTCAGGTGCCGTGAGGCAGCAACTCTACTCCTGTGCCTCTGTACCACCCTCAAAGGGAATTTAGATCTCCATTTAAAGAAAAATACTTCAGTTCTGCATCGACGTTTCCAATTCAAATAGAAAATGTAACAAACTAGTCCCACTTGCCTGCGCTTGGCCCATATACCTCCAAACCTGCCCTAAACAGTTAGACAGGTGCATGGATAGGACAGGTTTGGAGGGATATGGACCAAGCGCAGGCAAGTGGGACTAGTGTAGCTGGGACATTGTTGGCGGTGTGGGCGAGTTGGGTCTGTTTCCACACTGTATCACTCTGACTAAACTAGACATTTTAGATTAACGCCACCATGTACAATGCCTTGCTCTGCCATGCCAATTCATTGTGAATACGCCAACATTTCAGACAGCAAGGCACAGCTGCTGCCTCACAGCACCAGAGACCAAGGTTCAATCCTGATCTCAGGTGATGCCTGTTTGGAGTTTACACGTTCTCCCTATGACCGCGTGGGTTTCCTCAGGGTGTTCCGGTTTCCTCTCGCTTCCCAAAGACAAGCAGGTTTGTTGGTTAATTGCCCCACCCCCCCTCATGTGAGAAAGTGGGGTAACATAGACACAAGGTGAATGGGAGATCGATGGATGGCGTTGAGTAGGTGGGCCGAAGGGCCTGTTTCCACACAGAATCTCTGAACTAAACTAAAGACAAACTGTTCGACTAGTTTCACTATCTGTACAACTCATTATCACCGACCCCACAGCCAACAATGGACCATTGTGGGCTCCAAATTTACTTTGTGCATATCTTTTTGCATATATTTCATTCATTGTGAATACTCCAACATTTCAGACAGCAAGGCACAGCTGCTGCCTCACAGCACCAGAGACCCAGGTTCAATCCTGATCACAGGTGCTGCCTGTTTGATGTTTGACCCAAAACGTCACCTATTCCTTTTCTCCAGAGATGCTGCCTGACCCACTTAGTTATTCCAGTTTTTTTGTGTCTATCGTCAGTTTAAATCAGCATCTGTAGTTCCTTCCTAGACACAAATGAGAAAGTTGCTTGAACGTAAAGGGTGCAAATGATCATCAGGTACACAGGAGAAGGGCATCCAGTCTGGGTGTGGAGTCAATGCATCCCCGGCTGAGGGGACAGAAGGCCAAGTACCCACCTTAACTCGGTCAGCTCTGTTGTTGAACAGCCCAATGCGTCGGATGGTGCTGAGGATGGGGTCCTTGCTATCATCGAGCATGTTGTGCGTCGTCACAGGAGGTAGACTTTGGCGCTGGAGTTGGGGGAGGGCAAATTTCCAATCAATGGCTGCAGTAACAGTGAAACATTTTAAAGTAGAAAGCATTTTATCGGGATGCATGGCTGCACGGTTTGGCAGCCCCACCCAAGACCCCAATAAACTGCAGAGAATTGTGGACGCCCAGCCCAGCCCATCACACAAACCAACCTCCCTTCGATTGATTCCATCTACACTTCACGCTGCCTTGGCAAGGCCACCAGCATAGTCAAGGATTAGTCACACCCCGGTCCACTCCTTCTTCCCTCCACTCCCATCAGGCAAGTGGCGGCACGGTGGCGCAGCGGTAGAGTTGCTGCCTTACAGCGAATGCGGTCCGGAGACCCAGGTTCGATTCCGACTACGGGCGCCGCCTGTACGGAGTTTGTACGTTCGCCCCGTGACCTGCGTGAGTTTTCTCCGAGATCGTCGGTTTCCTCACACACTCCAAAGACATACAGGTATGTAGGTTAATTGACTGGGCAAATGTAAAAATTGTCCCTAGTGGGTGAAGGATAGTGTTAGTGTGCGGGGATCGCTGGGCGGCGCGGACCCGGTGGGCCGAAGAGCCTGTTTCTGCGCTGTATCTCTAAATCTAAAAAAAAAATCTAAAGTGGTACAGGGCACGAAAACACACACCTCTAGATTCAGGGACTTTCTTCCCAGCTGTTATCAGGCAACTGAATCATCCTATAACCAACTAGAGAGCAGTCCTGAGCTATTATCACCACACTGGAGACCCTCGGACTATCTTTGATAGGACTTTACCCTGCATTCATGTTATTCCCTTTACCCTTCATCTGTACACTGTGGATGGCTTGATTGTAATCATGTTTCTGCTGACTGGCTAGCACGCAAATGTTTTTCACTGTACCTCAGTACACGTGACAATGAACCAAACTAAAATTAAAAGTATCATAGGAAAACCGTATGCAATAAAACTAACAGTAAACCACTCTTTACATTCACCAGAATAGAATTGACTTCCCTCTAAAGGCAGCAAGTCTGTAGCACCACCAACGAGTTGAATTAAATAGCAGGACCAATTAGAAAATATATTCAAACATTTGAAACCAGCTTAAGATGAGAGTCCTACAGAGTTTACAGCATCACTCTCATTAACACTCGACTAATTTACAGTGTCCCTTCTCGTTATTGCCATCTGTATTTCTGGAAAGTTCACCCTTAATCCAGTTGAAATGCAAGGCAGAGGTCAGAAAGGTTATCGCAGGGATAGGGATCAATGATGGGCAAAAGGGTTTGACATCCAGAGTGACCATGATTTAACCAAGCATCAGAATCATGCATTTATAAAGTGGCCTGAGAAAGGTTTATTTTTTAAAGAAACTCAGTGGTGTGTGCTGAGATCACACTGCCAGAGGAGATGGGGGAGGCCCATATGATGATAGCAATTAAGATGTGTTTAGATAGACACGTGGATATGCAGGGAATGGCAGGATGTAGACCACGTGCAGGCAGAGGAGATTAGTTTATCTTTGCATCATGTATGGCACAGACGTTGTGGGCCGAAGGGCCTGTTCCATTGCTGCATGTTCTAATAGAGATGAGAGGATGAGAGACAGTCTTCGATTCATATTTAAAAACTAGCAGGTAGCAAGCACATTAATAATAATTAATTGACCCTTCAAAAATATGCCAGAAGATTGGATGTGCCTTGGCCCAGGATTTTAAACAGCAAACTCTGTGTTGGTGATATTTAAAGAAAATACTCATGCTGTTAATATACCAAACATGATACGAAGAAATACATGTACGTTCAATTCAATGATGTCAGTAGAATCTGATTCCTAGGGCATCAGATTATGGACAAACCCTTATGTGACGTGTCTTCAAACGATTCAATTTAAAAGAAAAGTCAAGGAGTTTCAGAATCAGAGAGAGCTGGATTTGTACCGCTTCTTTTGCCACCGTGGGAAAATATCATTTTCAAACTCTAGAATCAAAGAACAGCTTCTTTACCCAGCAAGGGGAAATATAATTTTAGCTCTATCCTGGCCAAAAAACAATGGGTCCATTCCTAGGCATACCTGCGTTGCATAAATGGCTCTTTTCATTATAGTCAAGTCATCACGATCAAGGAACTTGGTCATATCTGGAGTTTCCCCTCTGCAAACACATGATAGAGTCCTGACATTAATGAAAGAGACCGAAATTGGATCCAATATCAAGATGCTCCATCTAAGCTGGCCCCATTTGACCCTAATTCATCGCCCGTTCATTTCCATGCACCCATTATATCTCAACCTTTCTTCCAAGTCCATCCCAATCTCACATCACCTCATTGTGTAGAAAGGAACTGCAGATGCTGGTTTACACTGAAAATAGAATCAAAATGCTGGAGTAACTCAGCAGGACAGGCAGCACCTCTGGAGAGGTGGAATGAGTGATGTTTTGGGTTGAGACCCTACTTCAGAATTATTGTTATTCTCTTCCAGTCCTATAAAAGCTCCAAGATATCTCTGCTCATGTAATTCCCACCACAGAACCTTTCTTCAGATTAGGTCAGAACCAACAAATGGTTCTGACCCAAAACATCATCTCTTCCTTTTCACCAGAGATGCTGCCTGACCCGCCGAGTTATTCCAGCATTTTGTGCCCATCTTTGGTATAATCCAGCATCTGTAGTTCTTCCCTACAGTTATACTCTTCACTTTATTTTATAGCCAAAAGGAGAATTTCATCTCAAGCAGTTTTAATAACTATCAAGTAGAGACTGACCAATGAGAACTTCCATCCTCCATTGTAATTTAGAGAAGGATGTGTTTAACTTACTTCAACAATGCTTCATAAAGTCGCTTTCCAAACTTCTCCTTCACTAAATGAGCAGTGTCCCTGCAAACATAAGTTTGAAAACATATCACATTACTTATTGTAGAAACAGAACTCTACCCGAAACGTCACCTATCCATGTTCTCCAGAGATGCTGCCTAACCCGCTGAGATACTCCAGCGCTTTCGCATTGCTCATTGGCCTAGTTTAATGACACAGCATGGAAACAGGCCTATCGGCACAGCTGTCACTGGCACCATCCGACACACTGGCTACCATTTGCAATTTTACCGAAGCCAATTTGGAATGTGGGGGGGGAAACCGAAGCACCCGGAGAAAACCCATGTGGTCACAGGGAGAATGTGCAAACTCTGAACAGACAGCACCCGTAGCCAGGATCAAGCCTGAGTCTCTGGCAAAGTAATGCCGCAACTCTACCGCTGTGATACTACGCTGTAGTTTGAAATTTTAGCAATTTGCACGTTCTCTTGTGATAATTCATCTGCTGTAACTGTAGTGCAGAAGCCTGTTTGGCCAGGGTACTGATTAAAAAAAAAGGAATACTTTTAATTTGGCAGGTTTATAGCCAAGAGTTGTGGTTGTGGAACAGGTTTTGTCGGTAGTGAAAGGCAACAAGTGAATTGTTTTCTGCAAAAAAACAAAAAGCAAACACCAAGTGCAGTGGGAACTCAGTGGGGCAGGTAGCACCTGTGGACGGAATGGGCAGATGACATTTTGCTTGGGAACGTTTAGACCAATAGTGGGGAGAAGAAAACTGGAAAAGAGGGGTGGAGGGGCCAGACAAAGCCTGGCGAGTGATAGGTGTATATAGGTTGTTGGCAGAAGGGGTGGGGGAATTAGCAGGTGGGTGGATTAAGTGACAAAGGCAGGAGTTGAAAAGGAGTGTCAGATAAAGAGGAGAGGAGTGAAATGCAAAGGCGGAGGGAGGAATAAAGGTGGAAGGTGACAAGGAGGGCAAAGGTGGAAGAAAAAGGAAATTCAGGGATGGGAGATGAGTGTATGAAGGACAAGAAAGGAGTAAGGCAATTTATGGAGGTGGGAATAATGGATGCACATGGGGAAAGTGGTGGGGGGGGGGGGGAATAGGGAAGGCATTACTTAAAATTGGGGAATTCAATGTTTATACCATTGGGTTGTAAGCTACCCAAGTGAAATATCAGGTCCTGTTCCTCCGGTTTGCGTGTGGCCTCACTCTGGCAATAGGGTAGACCATTATTTTATTTTTTCCCCATTGAGTCAAAGGAGTAGAGAACCATTTGAGTTGTACCTCACAGCATTTTTTGCCCTCAAGGGAGGTCTTTCCCCCCCACCCCCCCCCCCCAATAATTGAAAGAATGCTCAACTAAATCCTGGTAAAAGTATCAAACATTAATGTTAAGGGTGTCAGGGGTTATGTTGAGAAGGCAGTAGAATGGGGTTGAGAAGAAAGGTAGATCAGACATGATTGAACGGCAGAGTTGACTTGATGGCTTAATTCTACTGATGAATTCAACTGATGAACGGCACGGTGGCGCAACGGTAGAGTTGCTGCCTTACAGCGAATGCAGCGCCGGAGACTCAGGTTCGATCCTGACTACGTGGGAGTACTGTACTGTAAGGAGTTTGTACGTTCTCCCCGTGACCTGCATGGGTTTTCTCCGAGATCTTCGGTTTCCTCCCACACTCCAAAGACGTACAGGTATGTAGGTTAATTGACTGGGTAAATGTAAAAATTGTCCCTAGTGTGCGTAGGATAGTGTTAATGTATGGGGATCGCTGGGCGGCGTGGACTTGGTGGGCCGAAAAGGCCTGTTTCCGCGCTGTATCTGAAATATGAAAATATGAAAAATAAGATGAAATCTAAAGAAAGGCTTCAACAAAACACATCAATCAACTTCAGTGCCCCTCCAGCTTTACGAAAGATATTTGTTAATCTCACCCCACCCCATTTCATTTCTCACAAGTTATCCCAAGGTCATTCTTGCACTGGAGGCCTTTAACTTTAACCAGAAGAGCTTTATGGTAGGGAGGGAAGATTTAATAGAACCCAAGGGGCAACTTTAAAAAAATATATACACAAAAGGGTGGTGGGTATAGTTGAATAAGCTGGTGGAGGACGTAGTTGAGGCAGGTACGATTGCAATGTTTAAGAAATATTTGGACAGGTATATGGACCAAACAGAGGCAGGTGGGACTAGTGTAGATGGGACATGTTGGTTGGTGTGGGCAAGTTTAGCCTCTTTCCGAGCGGTTTGACTCCAAGAGGACCGATCACTCCAGACTTGTTTTATATACTACATTTTCATTTGACCATCTAATGCTGCAGGTTAAGTGCCCTAATCAGCACATTTGATGTGAAATGTTCAACCCAGTACATTTTGACCAACAAATATAAAACAGCCCTATTCCCAACACCCGGGTGAAAAAAATCTGAAGAAGAATCCCTAACCAAAATGTCACCCATCCATGTCCTCCGGAGATGCTGCCTGACGCAATGAGTTATTCCAGCACTGTGGGTTCTACACAAGATCCCAGTTTTGTTTAAAGATTTTTTTTTAAAGTCGTGGATCAATAAGGCTAAAAACAATTCCAAAAAAACAGGAACAATTTGGGTTGCGCAGCGGTAGAGTTGCTGCCTTACAGCGCCGGAGACCCGGGTTTGATCCCGACTTTGCGTGCTGTCTGTACCGAGTTTGTACGTTCTCCCTGTGACCATGTGGGTTTTCTCTGGGTGCTCAAGGTTTCTCCCATGCTCCAAAGAGTTGCTGGTTTGTAGGTTAATTGGCTTCAGTAAAATTGTAAATTGTCCCTAGTGTGTAGAATAATGCTAGTGTACGCGGCGATTGTAAATCACGGGGCGATTGTAAAATTGTAAATTGTCCCTAGTGTGTAGAATAATGCTAGTGTACGCGGTGATTGTAAATCACGGGGTGATTGTAAAATTGTAAATTGTCCCTAGTGTGTAGAATAATGCTAGTGTACGCGGTGATTGTAAATCACGGGGTGATTGTAAAATTGTAAATTGTCCCTAGTGTGTAGAATAATGCTAGTGTACGCGGCGATTGTAAATCACGGGGCGATTGTAAAATTGTAAATTGTCCCTAGTGTGTAGAATAATGCTAGTGTACGCGGCGATTGTAAATCACGGGGCGATTGTAAAATTGTAAATTGTCCCTAGTGTGTAGAATAATGCTAGTGTACGCGGCGATTGTAAATCACGGGGCGATTGTAAAATTGTAAATTGTCCCTAGTGTGTAGAATAATGCTAGTGTACGCGGCGATTGTAAATCATGGGGCGATTGTAAAATTGTAAATTGTCCCTAGTGTGTAGAATAATGCTAGTGTACGGGGTGATCGCTGGTTGGTAAAGGACCTGTTTGCGCTCTGTATCTCAAGTCGAAAACAGTTGGACCCTCATAGTGAAAAGGGATCGCAATGATCTCATTCAGAATACTGGTTTCAAATGCGCGATTAAAAGATTAAAAAAAGCAGAAGAGATTGGTTTACCAAAGTTGTTTTCTGACCGCCTGCCCCTTCAACGTTTCAACATTGAAGTTGTGGGTTTTTGCTGGCATGATGAAAAATACCACAACAGTAACATCACATTTCTGAACCTAATAAGACAGAACAATACACCGGATGTAAACTGAACAACACTCTAAGAAGGGTCTCGATCCGAAACATCACGCATTCCTTCTCTCCCGAGATGCTGCCTGACCTGCTGAGTTACTCCAGCATTATGTGAATAAACACTCTTTAACATTGTGTAATGATGGATATATTCCTGGCAGATGAAAATTTAAAAGTGTGAAATGAACTGGACCTACATTATTGCCCAAATCCCACGCAAAGTAACATATTTATGTATCTGTGGTGCTGCTGCAAGTAAGAATGTTGTTCCATTTTGGGGACATATGACAATAAAACACTCTGGACTCTTGAGACATACGATTTAAGATAGGCAGGTGGATTTGGAGGAGGTTGATCACATTTGGAGATTAGTTTAGCTTGTGTCATGTTTGGCACAGGCATTGTGGGCCAAAGGGCCTGTTCCTGTGCTGTTCTATGTCGTCATGAAATTTTGCGCTTCCAAAAACACAAAAACTGGCACATTTCTTACCCTGAGAAGGAAGTTTAACCTCGACAACGCTTCTATGAAAAGGTCAACTCCTTTATTTGTAAATTCATATCTGCCGGCTATGAAGAAGCAGAGCGTCTTTTCCAAATTGAAATCCAAGTGGCTGGAATTTGAAAAACACAACACATCCTTAAAAATTCAAAGCAACTGAGAAAACATCTTTCTGTTCATAACAGGAATCTTTGCTCTTATATTTGCACTTTAACATCAACAATAGTTTCAAGGAACACACAGGTTTTGTTTCCTCATATTTTTTCCTTGGATAACCCAATTTCTCCTCCTCCCAGTTAGCCCTCAACAGAAGTTCTATAAATTAATGCTTTACTTCAGGAAGTCTGACCAAGTCTTGGGAAACAAAATGCCGAAGGCAAATTGCAGTAGGATGCAAGGAAGCATAATTAATTGTTCGACTCGTTGACACAATAAGCTTTCGCAACGTTTCGTTTTCTAGAGAGAAATAAAGAAAAAGCGAGAGAGAAAAAGTCAGAGAGCAAAGGCTTTAAAAAAAAAAAAGACACAAAGATCTAGAATAATTCAGCGGGCCAGACTGCATCTCAGTAGAACATTAATAGGTCACAATTTGGGTCGGACCCTCATTCAGATTGGATGAGGGGGGGGGGGGCAGAAAGCTTGGAGGGGGGGGGGTTGGGGTAGGACAAAGTGTTGCAGGTGATAGCTAGACACAGATGGTGGGAAGTACCAGAGATGAAAAGACAGAAGGTGCAAGACAAAAGGATCGAAGAGTTGCAAACCGTGAAGCCAGAAGAAGGAATGTGGGTGGAGGGAGAGAGGGAAGGAGAGAAATAGGCAAGTGCATGTGGAGCACAGGGAAGGGGGGGGGAGAAGAAAGGGAGGCATGGGGAGGGGGTGAAATTCCCTCCTAGCAAATGTTGAAGATAGTTTTGGAAGCAACGCCTCAAGATGCTCGTGTCTGTGCCTGCAGTGAGTAGCACGATAAAAGGTGCTAGGACTAGTGCTAGGACTAGTGCTAGGACTAGAATTAGGCCATTCGGCCCATCAAGTCTACTCTGCCATTCAATCACGGCTGATCTATCTCTCCCTCCCAACCCCATTCTCCTGCCTTTTCCCCATAACCTCTGACATCTGTATATGCCAAGCTTAATCAGATGGAGAGACAGCTTTTACAGCTCATGTTTTCATTGGGCAATAACCCCATGGATTGCAGGTCCCAGACCTGCAGATACAAAAGTCCTAGCGTTTTGTGCTAACACATTAAAAGGCAGCAAAGTGAAGAGGCAGCAGACAATACCCGTAGAAGTGTCCCCGAATGAACTCTTGGATGCGAGACTTGTACAGGGCATGAAGGTTCTGAAACTCGTGCATGGCAGAGAACTTCTTGATGTTCAACCCATTAGGTGTGATCACATCTGAAAAAGTAGTTAACAAATAGAAAATTGCTGCACATCTCAACCAAACTCACAAGGAAGAATACCAATTGATGGGGATTTGGGGATCTTCATTGAGATAGGGGTGTCCTCCATTCATTTGTCGATCCTATCCATATGAATATACACCGATCAGCCAAAACATTATGACCTGATGAGCCAAAACATTATGACCTGATGAGCCAAAACATTATGACCACCTGCCTAATTTGCTGTTGGTCCACCGTGTGCAGCCCCATACGCAGCAGGGTGCGATGCACTGTGTATTGTGACATATTCCTCCCGCGACCACCATTAAAATTTTCTGTGACTTGTGCCACAGTCGACCTTCTGTCAGTTCGGACCAGACAGGATAGCCTTCGTTGCCCTCACGCATCGATGAGCCTTGGGCGCGCAACACCCTGTCGCCGGTTTTTGGATTGCCCCTCCTCGGACCACTGTCGGTAGGTACTCACCACTGCTGACCGGGAGCACCCCACAAGCCTTGCTGTTTCAGAGATGCTCTGACCCGGTTGTCTGACCATAACAATTTGTCCCTTGTCAAAGTTGCTCAGGTCTTTACTCCTGCCCATTTCTCCTGCATCCAACACGTCAACTTCAAGAACGAACTGTTCACTTGCTGCCTAATATATCCTGCCCATTGACAGGTGCCATTGTAACAAGATAACCAATGTTATTCACTTCACCCGTCAATGGTCATAATGTTTTGGCTGATTGGTGTATTATTCCACAAGCTGTTCTTTGGATAGGAAGCAAGCTGATATAACAGAAAGATTTAGTGCTTTTTTTTTTTACAGTAGTATAACACATCTATTCCAAAGAACAGTACCTTGTTTTACATTTCACAAGCAGCAATCTATAAAGACTATTGTTGTCAGGCACAATGCTGGAGTAACTCAACGGGCCAGGCAGCATCTCTGGAGAACGAGGATGGGTGACGTTTTGGGTCGGAAATCATCACCGATCCATGTTCTCCAGGGATGCTGCTTGACCCGCTGAGTTACTCCAGCATTTTAGCTTTCCTTGGCAAACCAGCATCTGCAATTCCTCGATTCTTCACGACTATATTGTGGTTGGATCCACATCTAAATGAACAGCCCAAATTTTAAATCAACCATTTCAATAATTAACTCCCCCCTCCATCCGTTTTTAAATTTTCTCCAAAAACTAAGATTTAGAATACGATAAAACAATTATGGGACCATAGAGACATAGCAAAATAGGTGCAGGAGGAGGCCATTCGGCCCTTTGAGCCAGCACCGCCATTCAATATGATCATGGCTGATCATCCAAAATCAGTACCTAGTTCTGGATTTTTTTCCCATATCCCTCGATTCCCTTAGCCCTAAGAGCCAAATCTAACTCTCTCTTGAACACACTCAGTGAATTGGCCTCCACTGTCTTCTGTGGCAGAGAATTCCACAGATTCACAACTCTCTGGGTGAAGAAGTTTTTCCTCATCTCAGTCCAAAATGGCCTACCCCTTATTCTTAAACTGTGACCCCCTGGTTCTGGACTCCCCCAACATCGGGATTTTTTTTCCTGCATCTAGCCAGTCCAATCCTTTAAGAATTTTCTATGTTTCAAGAAGATTCCCTCTCGCCCTTCTAAATTCCAGTGAATACAAGCCCAGTCGGCTCATTCTTTCATCATATGTCAGTCATATGATGACAATTTTGATCATGATACAAGGAACTGCGGATGCTGGAATCTTCATTAGAACACAGACTTGGAGATTGGGTTCTTGGGACTGCTGCAAGCTTTATAGACAATAGACAATAGGTGCAGGAGTAGGCCATTCGGCCCTTCGAGCCAGCACCGCCATTCAATGTGATCATGGCTGATCATTCTCAATCAGTACCCCGTTCCTGCTTTCTCCCCATACCCCCTGACTCCGCTATCCTTAAGAGCTCTATCTAGCTCTCTCTTGAATGTTCTAGCTCTCTCTTGAATGTAGCTCTCTTTGCAGGTGGATATATAATGATATGCATATGGTCAATCCACGGGTTATGAATGACACGACTTTACACAAACCAATTTTACGTAGAGATATCAGGATATCAATATGCATATTATTTCATATCCAGCTAGAGCTTCCAGCAGTTCCAAAAACACAATCTCCTGAAGATGTGCAGCCAAGGATATCATCAGGCATTTCTGAGGCAGGGTAGAGAGGTGCAGACCTTGCTGAGTGTTAAGTAGGCTTTCCAGCATCTACCGCCTTTGCCCTGACCATTCTGTGCCCTACCTGGATCCATACCAATTTCTCTCACAATCCCACGCCCTCCCTCCTTCCCCTTATAACACCCTCCTGTCTTAACATTTCACAGCTCTCCTCTAATCTCACACTTTATCTTTGCCTCCCTGGCCTTTGTCCAGCCATCCCCCTCCCACATGTATCCACCCATCACTTGCCAGGCTTCGTCATGCCCCCACCTTGCTCTCCTTCCCCTCCCACCCCCCCCCCCCATCAGTCTGAAGGAGGGTCCCAACCCGAAGCGTTCAATGTCAATTCCCTCCACAGATGCAGCCTGTCCTGCTGCATCTGCTTTCCTCATTCAAAAAAAGGTACGGAACCAGCACTCGAGAGAGAGAGAGAGAGAGAGAGAGAGAGAGGGTTCAGGAGACCCTGGAGCAGTGAGAAACTTGCCTGGCTTTTTCTTGATCATGTTCTCCGCCTCCACAGCGGTGATGGCGGACACGGTGGTGAAGACGTGGGCGCAGTGCGCGCTGGCCCGTTCAATGCAGTAGCGATGGTAGATCTGCCGTTCCCCTGCTTCCATGTCAACGTCAAACTGTTTCACAAAGATACCGCAGGTTGGGACTGTGCGGGCTCAGCGAGTCATTTAGTCAAACAGTTTCCTTCCGCCCTCCAAGAACACCAACCCATAAACGGCAGCGGGTAGAACTGCTGTCTCAACGCCAGAGACCCAGATTCGGTCCCGATCTCAGGCGCTGTCTGCGTGGAGTTTGCATGCTCTCCCTGTGACTGCGTGGATCTGTTGGGACTGCTAACTTTCAACCATGAGAAAGCACTGGTGGCAATAAATGGTGGATGGCAGAGGTCAAGCAAAGGTGTCCGAGGAGAAACAATCACCAAATGTCCCAGACACTGCGCGGAAATCTGATATTCCTCGGGAGGGGAAGAAAATTGTTCAATCCAGACGGGAAAGAATTGAACAATAAATATTAAAATCTCTTCAAAGAGCCTAGAAACCGCTGTCTGTGCGGAATTTGAATGTTGTTTGATGACATCATGGATTTCCACCCACATTCCAAAGAGGTGCGGGTTTGTAGGTTAACTGGCCTCTCTAAATTGCCCTCTGGTGTGTAGGGAGTGGGTGAGAAATTGGGAAAATGTCGAACTAGTGCGAACAGGTGATCGATGGTCAATGTGGAATCGGTGGGCCTGTTTCCATGCTGTATCTTGGAAAAAAAAATTATGTTATACAAAAATATTAATTAAACCATGACTTTAAACCATCATTGAGGAGAAATGATTAGGAAATAACATATCTTATCTAAGAATAAAGGGGAGGCCATTTAAAACTGAGGCAAGAAGAAACTTTTTCATCCAGAGAATTGTGAATTTGTGGAATTCTCTGCCACAGAGGGCAGTGGAGGCCAATTCACTGGATGAATTTAAAAGAGAGTTAGATAGAGCTCCAGGGGCTAGTGGAATCAAGGGATGTGGGGAGAAGGCAGGCACGGGTTACTGATTGTGGATGATCAGCCATGATCACAGTGAATGGTGGTGCTGGCTCAAAGGGCCAAGTGGCCTCCTCCTGCACCTAGTTTCTATGTTTCTATCATTGAGGTGAAATAACTTACAAGCTCAAAGTTGCAGTGCTTCTTATTCAGATCTGCACTTGTAATTCTGTAGCCATTATACATTAAAATCAGATTTGACAAACTAACATTTAATTCGAGATCAGATGTCCTAACAAGGGTCATCCTGACTGCAAGAAAGGTCAACGAGACCCAAAGGACTAGTTGCAAAACGCGGCCGTTTTCTGCAGCGGTCTGCTGACTACATTACACAGATGAGCAGGACCCCCAAGGGGCCAGTGCCCTCTACAAACGTCAGGTTCAAGGGATCAAGTAGGAAGCTTTCCCTGTCAATGGCAGCTGCTGAACGAACAAAGCATGTGGTTAAAAAAAGACCAAATGCCCAAAAGCATTATGCTCCCAAGACAAACTGTTTCCACATGCAGAAAAATTCTTTGTTCAGTTTAGAGAAACAGCGCGGAAGCAGGCCCTTCGGCCCACCAAGGCCGCACATTAACATTATCCTACACACAGCAGGGACTATTTACATTTATACCAAGGCTACAAACCTTTGGAGTGTGGGAGGAAACCAAAGATCTGAGAAAACCTACGCAGGTCAGGGGAGAACGTACAAACTCCGTACAGATAGCACCTGCAGTCGGGATCTAGCGCTGTAAGGCAGCATCTCTACTGCTGTGCCACTATGCTGCTTTCTTAACCATCTTAATCCCAATACTTTCAGTGGATATACAACCAAATGCAAATTCCTCCAGCTATTTGCTACCATAATTTCCTCATTTTGGTTCCTTTCACTAAATGCGTTATCCTTTTAAAATTAACATCAACCCTATTCGCCACCATGTTGCCTAGTTAATAGACATATGCCAGTGGTCTACAACTTTCTACTTTATTGCCACCATGGTCAATGTTTGTATCTAAAACAAAGACAAAGTGCTGGAGTAATTCAGCCATGTCTCCGTGATGCCCACAACGCCATACCTACCAATTTCTAACTGTGCTACAAGTTCATCCACTTTGTTCTACACTGCGTGCATATAAATATAACACCTACAGTTCAGTATTCACCATCATCTTCTCAAATTGGTCACCATCTTTGCCTGACCTTAGACTCTTCTCCCTCTAAAATTTCCCCCCATTACATCGGTAGACTCCAGTAACATCCCCTGCCCCCTCCATCCCTTTAACTTCATCCATACATCGGTGTGCACTGTGGTACAGCCTTGTTATGTTGCTGCAAGAATTTCATGGTTCCATTAGCCGGCAGATATTAGAGAGGCACAGAGGAGTAGCTAGTAGAGCTGCTGCCTCAAAGCGTCAGAGACCTGGGATTGTTCCTGCCCTCGGGTTCTCCCTGTGACCACGTGGGTTTCCCTCAGGTGTTCCGGTTTCATTGCAAAGACACATGGGATGGTAGATTAATTGGCCTCTAAATTGCTGCTAGTGTGTAGGGAATGGCGTAAATGGGCGATTGATGATCAGCATGGTGGGCCGAAGGTCCCATTTCCATGCTGTATCTCCAAACAAAGGAGAAACGGGACCATTAAACACCCTTGACCTGACTCTCGGACTCAAGAGATAAAATTAGCAGTTCCACCAACGAGGGAGATTTGTGCACTGTCCTCCTTACAAGCATGCCAAACCCAACTATTATAAATAGTTTAGCACAAGGCCCTAATTACATGGGGTCAGGTCCACCAGGCGGGTCACTAAAAGCCCGCATGCCTGGCACTGAATTCCCAAAACAGATGTGCTAATCTGAGCTCTTCAAAAGGATTTGAGGAGGTCCTACATGGAAAACAATGCAACATCCCATCTGAATCCTAGGAATCCCAAGACCGAACAAGAAATCAGGAACAGGAGCAGGCCCCTCTTCCCTACCGTTCAATATGACCACGGGCCAATTTACTCCAGGCCTCGTGATCATATTGTGTGAATTCTCCAGATATGAAGAGAGCAACATGGCCAAAAGCAAATGTTGCTGGTACTGAGAGTATTGTAGACCTAGGAGGATCTAGGAGTGCAGGTTAAAGTGGACAGGATGTAGCCTCAAGCATGCAAATTCCTTAATCATGCAAGTACTTAGCTATCTTCTCATAAGTTCACAAGTTATAGGAGCAGAATGAAGCCATTTGGCCCCACAAGTCTACTCCACCATTCAATCATGGCTGATCTATCCATCCCTCAATCCCATTCTCCCGCCTTCTCCCCATAATCCTCAATGCCCGCACTAATCAAGAACGGATCAATCTAAACATTAAAACACCACCGGAGACCTGGGTTCGATCCCGATTACGGTTGCTGCCTGTACGGAGTTTGTACGTTCTCCCCGTGACCTGCGTGGGTTTTCTCCAAGATCTTCTCGGTTTCCTCCCACACTCCAAAGACGTACAGGTTTGTAGGTTAAATGGCTTGGTAAATGTTAAAAAAAAAAAAATTGTCCCTAGTGGGTGTAGGATAGTGTTAATGTGTGGGGATCGCTGGTCGGTGCAGACGCGGTGGGCCAAAAGGGCCTGTTTCCGCCCTGTATCTCTAAACTAAAAATATGGAGTCATCCTCTCTCTATACACGAGGGGCAATTAACCTACAAATCAATACATATTTGGAATGTAGGATGAAACATGTTCCCAAAGTTGGGGGAGTCCAGAACAAGGGGCCACAGTTTAAGAATAAGGGGTAGGCCATTTAGAACTGAGATGAGTAAAAGCTTTTTCAGTCAGAGAGTTGTGAATCTGTGGAATTCTCTGCCTCAGAAGGCAGTGGAGGCCAATTCTCTGAATGCATTCAAGGGAGAGCTAGATAGAGCTCTTAAGGATTGCGGAGTCAGGGGGGTATGGGGAGAAGGCAGGAACGGGGTACTGATTGAGAATGGTCAGCCATGATCACATTGAATGGTGGTGCTGGCTCGAAGGGCCGAATGGCCTCCTCCTGCACCTATTGTCTATTGTCTAAACCCATGCGGTCACAGGGAGAACGTGCAAACTCCACACACAAGGCAGCACCTGAGGTCAGGATCAAACCCGGGTCTTCGGTAATGAGAGGCAGCGGCTCTACCAGTTGAGCCACTGGACCGCCCAGTTGTAGATTTCAAAATCGCTCTTGAAGTTACATCGTGGTCAGTCCACTCAGAAGCTTACCTTGTCTAGCCGGTTGTAAAAGTCTGTGTTGCCCGCACACAGATACCTGCCCAGCAAGGTGGCGTGGGTGGTGAAGATTGTTGCAATGGGGTATTGCCGAATGCGGCTTAGAATCAGCCCCACGCCTGCCTGCCATTCATGAAAGTGGGCGATGATTTTTGGTTTGTCTTCAAACTGATCAGCAAGCTGCAAAATAAAAATAAAGATCAAAATAACACAAGCTGTGAAAAAATTCTCTATAAGCAATCCCACTCTGGACTTGTGATACAATGCAGGGACAGGCCCTCTGGCTCACCAACCAGACCATCCTCCACACTAGGGACAGTTTACAATATTTTGCAGAAGCCAATTAATCTACAAATCGGTAGGTCTTTGGAGTGTGGGAGAAAACCCGAGCACCCAGAGAAAAGCCATGTGGTAATAGGGAGAACGTACAAACTCTTTACAGGCTGCACCCAAGGTCGGGGTTGAACCCGGGTCTTTGGCGCTGTGAGGCAGCAACTCTACCTCTGCGCCACCATGCTGCTCCTTCATGGAGAACGGTATACATGTTCGACCCCCATGTTACATTTACGTTAGTTTACAAAATTCCCCTTCAAGGACCACTCTCAGCAGCTGCAGAAAATGGAGCATAACACGACGGAGCTTTAAGCAAAAGATAGACATAAAATGCTGGAGTAACTCAGCAGGACAGGCGGCATCTCTGGAGAGAAGGAATGGGTGACGTTTCGGGTCGAGACCCTTCTTCGGATGTCAGGCGTCAGGGGAGAGGGAGATTTACTTTAGTTTAGAGATACAGCGCAGAAACAGGCCCTTCGGCCTACCCGGGTCCGCACCAACCAGCGATTCCTGCACACTAACACTGCCCTACACCCACTAGGGACAATTTTTACATTTATCAAGCCAATTAACCTGCAAACCTGTATGTCTTTGGAGTGTGGGAGGAAACAGAAGATCTCGGTGAAAACCCACACAGGTCACGGGGAGAACGTACCAACTCCTGTACAGACGGCACCCGTAGTCGGGATCGAACCCGGGTCTCCGGAGGTCCATTCGCTGTAAGGCAGCAACTCTACCGCTGCACCACCATGAATGCCCTTAGATACTTAGACCGGTTCTTAGATAAGGAAGTGCAAGGTGTGAAGGCTTTAAGCAAGGCTGATGTACCTCTTTCAAAAACAAGGCCGTCAGGGATCCAAAGATTAAAGCGTCGTTGGATTCACCGTCGTGGTGCGGGATGCCGATTTGGCAGGCGTCCCAGAACTCGCCTTTCCACCGGTCCAGGTTCCACGCTGCCGAACCAATGTCAAACAGCAGCACATACGGGTTACCGTCAATCAGCCATCTGCCAAAGCAAACCTGAAAACAATAGACAATAGACAATAGGTGCAGGAGGAGGCCATTCAGCCCTTCGAGCCAGCACCGCCATTCAATGTGATCATGGCTGATCATTCTCAATTAGTACCCCATTCCTGCCTTCTCCCCATACCCCCTGACTCCGCTATCCTTAAGAGCTCTATCTAGCTCTCTCTTGAAAGCAAACAACAATCAACATAAAATATAAAATATAGTCACTTCAAATGCGTTTTAAAAAAAGTGTCTGGTGCTGGATGTGCGTGTGTGTGGGGTGTTAAAGTCCAGGTCCAATGGGGGCAGGGGAGAGAGGAGGAAGGGAGGGGAGAGAGTTCAGCATCCTGACAGCCTGGTGGAAAAAACTGTTCTTTAGTCGGGTGGTGCTCGACCTCAGGCTGCGAAACCTTCTCCCTGAAGGCAGGAGGGTGAAGAGGCTGTTGGAGGGGTGGGAGGGGTCACCCACAATGCTCAATGCTTTGCGGGTGAGGCGGGTGGTGTAAAGGACCAGGAGTGTTGGGAGTGAGGCGCCAGTGATCCTCTCAGCAGTGTTCACTATGCGCTGCAGGGTCTTGCGGCTGGAGGCTGTGCCTTTTTAATTTTAACTTAGTTTTATGCACTTTGTTCCTCGGGATTGTGGGAAACGGTATTTCGATTTTCTGTCTGTGTAAACTGGCTGAGGATTGACAATAAAATTGACTTTGACTTGACTTTGAATTGGCCTCCACTGCCTTCTGAGGCAGAGAATTCCACAGATTCACAACTCTCTGACTGAAAAAGTTTTTCCTCATCTCAGTTCTAAATGGCCTACCCCTTATTCTTAAACTGTGGCCCCTGGTTCTGGACTCCCCCAACATTGGGAACATGTTTCCTGCCTCTAACGCGTCCAACCCCTTAATAATCTTATAGGTTTCGATAAGATCTCCTCTCATCCTTCTAAATTCCAGTGTATACAAGCCTAGTCGCTCCAGTCTTTCAACATATGACAGTCCCGCCATTCCAGGAATTAACCTAGTAAACCTACACTGCAAGCCCTCAATAGCAAGAATATCCTTCCTCAAATTTGGAGACCAAAACTGCACACAGTACTCCAGGTGTGGTCTCGAGAACAATGAACGCAAGAGGTACTGCCTCGGATACGAGCTTTTTTTTTTTTTTTTTTACGAAGGAAGACACAAAATGCTGGAGTAACTCTGTGGGACAGGCAGCATCTCTGGAGAGAAGGAATGGGCGACGTTTCGGGTCTCGACTCAAAATGTCACCCATTCCTTCTCTCCAGAGATGCTGCCTGTCCTGCCGAGTTACTCCAGCATTTTGTGTCTACCTTCGATTTAAACCAGCATCTGCAGCTCTTTTCCACACAAGTATTTTTTTGGCGATGATTTAGGTTTATTATTGCCACATAAATTCCCAATGATGTGCTAAGTCCTGTAGTAACGTTTAACATTTTATTCAGGCACAATGATTATACGCACAGACAAAGCTATAAAATATCTGCAGGCCTTAAAAACTGAACACAACATAACTAACAAAACAAATAAATTGTGGAGTTGAAATTAAACGACTAAAGGCAACATAACCTCAGACAAAAGGCACTGGACATTTAACGAACAACTTTCACACAGAACACACTGCTAAAATACAAGCTTCATTATCTATATAGGGTGACCAGGAGGTATAGGGCACCTTGTACCATTATTGGTCATTGTACTGTCTACGTTCTTATCAGTTGGTAGCACCTTCAGCCAATTGAAGGGATTGTTGATGGGCACTGTCTAGGTTCTTATCAGTTGTAACTGAGTTCACAAGCTTTTTTTAAAATCACTATTCAGCAGTTCCGTTCTCAAGCAGTTAACGTGTTTTTAAATTAAAACAAATTCAATTCTAGACAGACTAACCCCATCAATTCTCAGCAATGCCCACCAATGGGGGAAAGATGAATTGGACAGTACCCTAGCTTATGAAAGGATGGCTCAGAAGCCCGAGGACAGAGGTGGAAGATAGACACAAAAAGCTGGAGTAACTCAGCGGGACAGGCAACCTTTCTGGAGAGAAGGAATGGGTGACGTTTCGAGTCAAGACCCCTCTTCAGACTGAAAGTCACGGGATAGGGAAACGAGAGATACAGAGGGGAAGAAGTTGTTCCCGAGTCTGGTGGTGTGTACTTTCAAGCTTCTGTACCTTCTGCTGGACAGGGGCAAGGAGAAATGACTGAGATGAGACAAGTAGTTGGCTATGTTGGCTGCTTTGCTTTTCAGATTATCAGGTCATTAATTCATGCCAACTATTCTGAGGTCCTAATATTGTTAACTTTGCTTTCTTGGAAGTCCAAACTCCTGCCAAGGGTTTTCCACATCACAATCGACCTGCATGCAAACTGGGCCTGATGCAAGGTCTCAAGGACCCGTCGATTCTTCCAACGCATTGTTTTTTGTTCTATATTCAAGCATCTGCTATCTCTACACAAAACCTTATTTGACTTGCTTGTTCAAAGCAAAATTTCCCATCCATTGCAAAAGTTTTATTCTAAATTCCTATTGTTTAGCAGTGGTCATTCATGGACTTTAACAAACATGCTTAATTGAAATGGAAACAAATATGACAAGGTCATAATTATAGGAGTATCATATCATATCATATCATATATATACAGCCGGAAACAGGCCTTTTCGGCCCACCAAGTCCGTGCCGCCCAGTGATCCCCGCACATTAACACTATCCTACACCCACTAGGGACAATTTTTACATTTACCCAGCCAATTAACCTACATACCTGTACGTCTTTGGAGTGTGGGAGGAAACCGAAGATCTCGGAGAAAACCCACGCAGGTCACGGGGAGAACGTACAAACTCCATACAGTGCAGCACCCGTAGTCAGGATCGAACCTGAGTCTCCGGCGCTGCATTCGCTGTAAAGCAGCAACTCTACCGCTGTGCTACCGTGCCGCCTGTAGTATTAGGCCATTCGGCCCATCAAGTCTTCTCCACTATTCAATTATGCCTGAACCACTTTCTCCTCTAAACCCCGTTCTCCTACCTTCTCCCCATAACCCCCGACACCCATACTAATCAAGAATCCATCTATCTTTGCTTTAAAAAATATCCATTGACTTGGCCCTCCACAGCCTTCTGTGGCAAAGAATTCCACAGATTCACCATCCTCCAACGAAAGAAATTCCCGCTCATCTCTTTCCTAAAGGAACGTCCTTTAATTCTGAGGCTATGATCTCTAGTCCTAGACTCTCCCACTAGTGGAAACATCCTCTCCACATCATGATGAATAAAAAGGAAACAAAATGCTAGCTGATAGAAATCAGAAACAATAACATTGAAAATGGAAACTCAGGTCAGGCAGCATCTGCGGAGAAAGAACCAGAGTTAATATTTCAGGTTGATTTTTAATAGAGCTAGAAGCTGGAAATATGTAGGAAGGAACTGCAGATGCTGGTTTGTACTGAAGACACACAAAATGCTGAGTAACTCAGCGGGATCATAAGAGTGGACTTGGCATTATGTTCGGCACAGATTGTGTGCTGAGCTGCACTGTTCTATTAATTAATGCCAAATCAAGAATCTGAAATAAAAACAAGAGCAGGCTTTGCAACCAGTATCGCAAAGTGGGGACTCATGCATTTTGGTAGCAAGAATAGATTTTTTCTAAATGGAGAGAGAATCCAGAAATCCAGAATCCAGGAAGTGCTGGTGCAGGACTCCCCAAAAAGTTCATTTGCAAGTCAAATCAGTAGTAAGGAAGACAAATTCAACACGAGCATTTATATCAAGAGGACTGGAATACAAAAACAGAGATGTAAAGCTGAGGCTCAAAAGGCTCTGGTCAGGCTACATTTTGGAGTACTGTGAGCAAATTTACGCCCCATATCTGAGAAGGGTGTGCTGGCTCTGGAGAGGGTCCAGAGGAGGTTTACATGAATGATTCCTGGAATGAGTGGGTGAACACATGATGAACGCTTGACAGCACTGGGCCTGTATTCGCTGGAGTTTAGAAGGTTGAGGGGGGACCTCATTGAAACTTACAGAATAATGAAAGGCATAGAGAGAGTGGATGTGGAGAGGACACTTTCACTGGTGGGAGAGTCGAGGACCAGAGGTCAGGGCCTCAGAATTAAAGGGAGCCCTTTTAGAAAAGGGGTGAGGAGGAATTTCTTTAATCAGAGGGTAGTTAATCTGTGGAACTCATCGCCACAGAGGGCTGTGGAGGCCAAGTCAGTGGATATGTCTATGGCAGAGATAGACAAATTCTTGATTAGAACAGGTGTCAGGGGTTATGGGGAGAAGGCAGGAAAATGGGATTAGGAGGCAGAGATTGAGGCATGATTGAACGGCGGAGTGGACTCGATGGGCCGAAGGACCTAATTCTAATCCTATAATTTGTGAACCAATTGCTTCCTCAGATCCTGGGTAGCACCTACCCGAAATCCTTGATACCTCATGAAGTCCATTGTCTTTTTTATGGCGTAGTTGCTTGGTTCAAACACTTCCACCTGCGTCTTCACATTATGCTCATAATAGGGACCGATCAGCACATAGTTTTCTCCCCATTCGTCTGCCGTGACCTTTGCTTTGGTTTGTATTACAGTGTAGATCCCACCAACTGGAAGAGATACGAAAAACCAAACTAAGCCACACACCGTTACAGTTTAGTTTATTGTCACATGTACCGAGGTACAGTGAAAAGCATTTGTTGCGTGCTAACCAGTCAGCGGAAGGACTATACAACCGAGCCGTGTAGAGATACAGGATAAAGGGAATAATGTTTTGTGCAAGATAAAGTCCAAATAAAGATAGTCCGAGGGTCTCCAATGAGGTAGACGGCAGCTCAGGACCACTCTCTAGTTGGTGATAGAATGGACAACAGCTGGGAAGAAACCACCCCTGAATCTAGAACAAATTCAATCTAGAATCGTGCATTAGTTGCAATGACATTTTTTTCCGGAAACCATACACATTGAAACCATGTCCAATGCAGTCCTAACTTGTCAACAATGCCTTACTATTTCTTCACTGTCAATGGGTCATTGTCTGGAATAACCAGGAGCTTCCTCATGACATTAAAAAACGACAAAATGCTGGAGTAACTCGGGGGGTGGGGCAGGAAACATCTCTGGAGAACATGGTTAAGTGATGTGTCAGGTCAGGAGTCTTCTTCAGTGGGGAGAATGTGGGAGATGAGAGTGAAGAGGCACCCTTCTTACATGCATCACAACAAGTGTCCATCTTGATATACCTCAAATTTGAAGAAGGGACCCAACCCAAATGTCACTTATCCATGTTCTCCAGAGATGCTGCCTGCTCTGTTATTACTCCAACACTGTTACTGTCTTTTTTCTTTGTAAAGCAGCATCTGCAGTTCCACGTTTCCCCACGATGCAAACTGGAACAGTTCAAGGTAGCACCATAAAACGTGCAAAATACAGAATTGGCACTAGGAGGCCATTCAGCCCAAGTGCCTCCTACACCATTCAAGATCACAACTGCCTTTTGTTCTGACCATCAGAATCCCCGTAACTCAGTCATATAACATGGAAAAGTTTCAACGGCCTTTCACCTGAACAACAAGGAAGCTCAACGCCAGCTAACCGTCACCCTCAATGGGTCACCCCCACCCTACAACCCATTTCCTACATACCTCGGGGTGAAACTAGATCGGCAGCTGACCTACAAGCAACACCTGGAAGCTCTCCGTGCTAAAGTCTCGGCACGGAACAACCTCCTGCGTTGCTTGGCCGGATCATCATGGGGCGCCAGGACATCTACTCTTCGAACCAGTGCTCTTGCACTCGTGTACAGCGCCGCTGAGTACGCCGCCCCAGCATGGTGCCGCAGCGCTCGTACCAGCAAGCTTGACGCCACCCTCAACGACACCATGCGGTTCATCACCGGCTGCCTACGCCCTACTCCCACGGATCTCCTGCTGGTGCTCGCAGGTATCGCACCCGCCAAGCTTCGCAGAGAGTTCTTCACTCATAGGCTGGTGTGCAAGCCCCCATCGGACGCCAAACATCCTTTGCACCACCTCGCCCAGGATTCACAGCAACTGGGACCTCAACGCCGGTCATCTTGTCGCCCTTTCTCCCGTCATGCAGCGACCCTCTGTGGCTCCGGTTTCAACATACTAGGAGCATGGAGAACCAGCTGGGAACAGACATCGCAACCTCCTCAATTCACTGTCGCACTGAACACCACAGCCCCACCCGGCTTGGACACGCCCCGCAAAGAGTGGGTCGCCCTGAACCGGCTCCGCACAGGGGTCGGCCGGTTCAACGCCAACATGTATCGTTGGGGGTTGCGTCCATCAGCAGCCTGCGTGTGTGGAGCAGACCAGCAAACAGCGCAGCACGGCATCTCCGACTGCACTGTCCTCCGTCCCCCTGGTGGAGGGGTAGACCTCACGGCCCTCGACAACAGCACATTGCACTGGCCACAGCGCCTGGAGGGCGTTACATAATTTCTGCTGCGAGGATCGAACCCGAGTTGCTGCCTTACAGCGAATGCAGCACCGGAGACTCAGGTTCGATCCTGACTACGGGCGCCGTCTGTACGGAGTTTGTACGTTCTCCCCGTGACCTGCGTGGGTTTTCTCCGAGATCTTCTGTTTCCTCCCACACTCCAAAGACGTGCGGGTATGTAGGTTAATTGACTGGGTAAATGTAAAAATTGTCCCTAGTGTGTGTAGGATAGTGTTAGTGTGCGGGGATCGCTGGGCGGCACGGACCCAGTGGGCCGAAGGGCCTGTTTCTGCGCTGTATCTCTAAAATCTAAAAAGAAATCTAAATGCTACAGCCTCATCTTTGGCACTGACAGACCATGTGGAACACAGAACATTCAGCTCAAAATGTCCATGTCAAACATGATGCCAATTTAAACAAATCTCCTTTGCCTGGGTGTGATCCACCCTCCAAACCCATGTGCCCATCCAAGAGCCTCTTAAATTCCACTACAGCACACAACTCTACCACCACCCTTGGCAGCACAATCCAAGCACCCACCACCCTCTGTGCAAAATAAAAAACTTGCCCTGCACATCTGCTTTAAACTTTGCCCTCCAGTATTTGACATTTCCACCCTGTGAAGCAGAATGTGACTGTGTACTGTCGACCGATCTAGCCCAGAACCAAGGGAGCCTAAATTATTGGTCAATTCTAGCCTTCCGCATCTCATCCTTTATCATCTCGAGATTTCCATCTCTAGAAGACTCCTAACCACATTCTTAACAGCAATTGTCTGATAACAACACCATCATTACACCAGGGCTTGACATCTTCCATTGGCTTCCAAACAGTAACATAGAAAACATACTAAATAGGTGCAGGAGTAAGTCATTCGGCCCTTCGAGCCAACACCACCATTCAATACGATCATGGCTAATCATACAGTACCCTGTTCCTGTTTTCTCCCCATATCCCTTGATTCCATTAGCCCCAAGAGCTATATCGAACTCTCTCTTGAATACATCCAGTGAATTGGCCTCCACAACTCTCCGGTTGAAAAAGTTTTTCTTCATCTCAGTCCTCAATGGCCTCCCCCTTATTCTGGACTTCCCCAACATGGGGAACATTTTTCCTGCATCTAGTCTGTCCAATCCCTTCATAAATGTATATGTTTCTATAAGATCCCGTCTCATCCTTCTAAATTCCAGTGAATAAGCCCAGTCGACTTGCACAACCACCACAGACCTCCATCCGCACTGCTGGTTGGGGAGTCATGACCCAGAGGATGAAGGTTTCAGACAAGAGTGGAAAGATCTGATAGGAACCCAAGCGCCACTTTTCCCCCACACAAATGGTGGTGGGTACATGAAACCAACTGCCAGAAATAGTAGTTGAGGCAGGTACTATAACAACATTTAAGACACATTTGGATTGGTACACTGTAAAATGTCTGAAGAAGAGTCTCAACCCAAAACATGACCTATCCACGTTCTCCAGAGATGCCGCCTGGCCTGCTGAGTTATTCCAGCAGCTTTGCTTCATGCATGGATAGCAAAGGTTTAGAGAGATACATGCCAAATGGGACAAGCTTAGATGGGACATCTTGGCCAGCATGTACGAGTTGGGCCGAAGGGACCGTTTCCATATGGTGACACAAGAATGTTGGATTAGCTCAGCAGACCAGGCAGCATCTCAGGAGAACATGGATAGGCAACATTTCAGGTCAGGACCTTGCTTCAACCAGATTCCATGTTGTAGGACTCTATAACTTTCACGTTGACTTAATCCCACAAAACTCAAAGCAGTAATCAGTGCAATACAAGCAAACCCAACCTCTACCTGTGATGACGTTCAAAGCCAAGAACTTAGTCCTAGGAGAATACTTCTGAGCTGGATAAATCTAACCACACGTCAAATTATGTACAACTCAAAGCAAAACAGAAGGACGATCAGAAATGTTAGTCAGAAATCCGCAACTAAGCTGCGTGCTCCAATTCCCCAGTCACACAGAGGCCTTCCCCAAAGTCAACTGGCTTGAAGTTAATGAGCAACGTGGAAAAGGTCAAAGGTTCGGGTAGTTGATAGCACGGACAGACAGGGGAATTAAAGGTTAACGTAGCAGTCTGTTAAAAATGGTCAACATCAAGTCAGTTATTTGAAATGTCCAATTTAGAAATAAAACGTTCTCAGTTTGGGGGGGGGGGGGGGAGAAACAGTAGGAAAATAGACGACTTTTAACCTGAAATTAGTCTGCACACACTGGAAAATTGGACTGCCCACCGTTTTGAGAGGGTTCAGTGGGCGAAATTGATTGCTTACCTTTGTTAGTGACTTCCCAAGAAATCTCAAAGAGCATTAAGTCTTCCACTGGTAAGTTTTCATCCTCCCAGACTGGGAGGCCGTTTAAAGAAGTCACCGACAGTGACCTGACCAGAGGCATTTTGGCCGAGATTCCCCCAGGTCGTCAAAGGTGGGGTGAGGATTCTGACTGCTTGTCCTGGTCGCTGAGGAGGCTGGAGCGCTGGTTCCCTGTGTGGCTCGGCCGCTGTAATTTCACTGACCTGCACTGTGTGTGTGTGTTTGCGACGCCTCTCAGGAGCCGGACAATGGACTGAGTTTGAATGTACAGGGGAAGGGTCTTAAACGAGGAAAAAAAAACTCCCAACAGCTGAAACATGCCTTTATCACGTGCTTGTCCGAGTGTCCAACCCATTACCCCGGAAGCAACACAACACTTCAGAACTTTAATTTAAGTCGTTATCCCTTGGTTAGGGTTAGGTAGAAGTATTTAAGGTTAGACAGAAGGGCATACATTTAAAAAAAAACCTTGGTTGATAACTTATCGTGAATTTAGTTACATTTGGTTATATGTATAAAAAACAAATTGATTTTTAAAATTAATACCAATAAATTCCAATTATTAAATCTCAATTATTAAAGAACTAACCAATACCAGCATATTTTAAAGCCACACAGTTTTATATGTTTATGTCTAGGAATAAGATGGGACTGATTTACTCCGTGTTTTGTCTCGTTGTGTGCTGTTTCCTTTATTCAGGAGATTAAGACGATTTTGTGTCTGTTTTCTCTTCATTTCTCCACATGCACGGGGTCCCATACTACAAGACACTGGAATGAGACACAGGATGAGAGGGGATCTTATCGAAACGTATAAGATTATTAAGGGGTTGGACACATTAGAGGCAGGAAACATGTTCCCAATGTTGGGGGAGTCCAGAACCAGGGGTCACAGTTTAAGAATAAGGGGTAGGCCATTTAGAACAAAGATGAGGAAAAACTTTTTCAGTCAGAGAGTTGTGAATCTGTGGAATTCTCTACCTCAGAGGGCAGTGGAGGCCAATTCTCTGAATACATTCAAGAGAGAGCTAGATAGAGCTCTTAAGGATAGCGGAGTCAGGGGGTATGGGGAGAAAGCAGGAACGGGGTACTGATTGAGAATGATCAGCCATGATCACATTGAAAGGCGGTGCTGGCTCGAAGGGCCGAATGGCCTACTCCTGCACCTATTGTCTATTGTCTATTGTCTAAGACCAGCAGAAATCCTATTTGCAGCAATTTCTTTAAACCCAGTGTAAAAACACAAAGTGCTGGAAGAACTCAGTGGGTCAGGCAGCATCTGTGCAGGGAAATGGAAAGGCGACATTTTGGGTTGAGATTCTTCTTCAGAGTCGTTCATTCTCCTCCACAGACGCTGCCTGACCCGCTGAGTTCCTCCAGCACTTTGTGTTTTGCTCACGTCTCCAGCATCTACAGTTCCTTGTGCCTGCATTAAACCTCGCCCCATTTCCCCGCATTTCTGCAATTCGTTTGCCCTCAGACTTGCCCATCAAGCTCCCTTTGATTCTTTTTGCCATTGATGAGTGTACAATCCGTAGTCAATTCAACAACTGGCATGCATGAGTTATAGGAGCAAAGTTACGTCATTCGGCCCATCAAGTCTACTCCACCATTCAATCGTGGCTGATCTATCTTTCCCTCTCAACTCAACCCCATTCTCCTGCCTTCGCCCCATAACCCTTGATACCCGGACTAATTATGAAGCTATCAATCTCCGCCTTCATCATACCCATTGACTTGGCCTCCACAGCCGTCTACGGCAATGAATTCCACAGATTCACCACCCTCTGACTAGAAGTTCCACCTCTTCAAAACACCATCAGTGACCAAGCTTTGACCTGCAATGATTGTGTCACCAGATACATTTTTATTTATGCCCGACAACATCCTCTCCCTTCCTCACATTGAAATATTTTGCAATGCAATGATATTATGTTAAAGCATTGTTTGAAATAATTCCCAGAAGGAAACAAAGACTTCTTTCTTTGTGGGCAGCGCGGTGGCGCAGCGGTAGAGTTGCTGCCTTACAGCACTTGCAGCACCGCAGACCCAAGTTCGATCCCGACTACGGGTGCTGCCTGTACGGAGTTTGTACGTTCTCCCCATGACCGCGTGGCTTTTCCCCGAGATCTTCGGTTTCCTCCCACACTCCAAAGTACAGGTTTAAAAGTTAATTGGCTTGGTAGAAGTGTAAATTGTCCCAGGTATCTGGAAGATGGTGTTAATGTGCGGGTTCACTTGTCGGTGCGGACTGGGTGAGCCAAACAGCCTGTTTCCGCGCTGTATCTCTAAACTAAACTAAACTAAACTAAGCTAATACAGCAACATTGCACTCAAGAGACAGCAGATGCTGGAATCTCGGCAAAACATAAAGTGCTGGAGGAACTGAACAGGTCAGGGAACATCTGTGGTGGGAATGGACAGGCAATGTTTCGGATTGATTGGTCATTAGCTTTAACGTAGGCGGCAGTTGTTCTGCTGCCTCATAGGTCCAGAGCTTAGGTTTCATCCTGATCTAAGGCGCTGTCTGTGTGGAGCTTGCATGTTCTCCCTGTGACCACATGGGTCTCTGATAGGCACTCTAGTTTCTTCCCACACCCTTTTGATGTATTTTTTCTACACACAGGGTGATGGAAGATGCTGCCAGGTATTGTGGTGGAGGCAGATACGATAGTGGTGTTTTAGAGGCTTTTAGATAGGTACATCGATATGCAGGGAGATATGGATCACCTACAGGCAGATAACACACATACACACAGGCTGGCTGTGATTTGATCTGTACCTTTCCATACCTCTAGTTTCCATCTCCCCTGACTCTCAGTCTGAAGAAGGGTCTCAACCTTTTCTCCAGAGAAGCTGCCCGACCGACTGAGTTACTCCAGCATTTTACAATAGACAATAGACAATAGACAATAGGTGCAGGAGGAGGCCATTCGGCCCTTCGAGCCAGCACCGCCATTCAATGTGTTCATGGCTGATCATTCTCAATCAGTACCCCGTTCCTGCCTTCTCCCCATACTTAAGACTCCACTATCCTTAAGAGCTCTAACTAGCTCGCTCTTGAATGCATTCAGAGAATTGGCCTCCACTGCCTTCTGAGGCAGAGAATTCCACAGATTCACAACTCTCTGACTGAAAAAGTTTTTCCTCATCTCCGTTCTAAATGGTCTACCCCTTGTTCTTAAACTGTGGCCCCTGGTTCTGGACTCCCCCAACAGTGGGAACATGTTTCCTGCCTCTAACGTGTCCAATCCCTTAATAATCTTATACGTTTCGATAAGATCCCCTCTCATCCTTCTAAATTCCAGTGTATACAAGCCTAGTCGCTAGAATTTTGTGACTGTATACAGGCAGATAAGAGTTGCACTTGGCATCATGTATGACACACATACTGCGGGCCAAAGGGCTTGTTCCTGTGTTGTACTGCTCCATGTTCCATATCCCAACACATGCTTGTTGTTGAATGTGGTAGTGGTACTCGCTGGAGTTTGGAAGGATGAAGGGAGACCTCATTGAAACTTACCGAATAGTGAAAGGCCTGGACAGAGTGGATATGGAGAGGATGTTTCCATTAGTGGGAGAGTCTAGGACCAGAGGCCACAAACTCAGAATAAAAGGACATACCTTTAAAAAGGAGATAAGGAGGAATTTCGTTAGTCAGAGGGTGGTGACTAATACTCCCAAGAACCTATGAACTTATGAGTGCAGATATATTCGAGTGCTAAAGGACTGACGAGGAATGTTAAGGAGGGATCCAATTGGTGTCAAGAGGAGGAGCAATTTGATGAGCAATTTGTATAATTTGCATCTCGAGGAACGAATGTACTAATTTCTATAGTTGCACCAAGCATCCTATCGGGATGCATTATAACTTAGTTTGGCAACAGCTCTACCCAAGACCACAAGAAATTGCAGAGAGTGTGGATGGAGCTCAGTCCGTCACACAGCCCAGACTTCCCACCACTGATTCCACCTAAGCTTCACGCTGTCTCGGTAAATCAACCAACATTATCAAAGACCACAGGTAGACGCAAAATGCTGGAGTAACTCAGCGGGACAGGCAGCATCTCGGGAGAGAAGGAATGGGTGACGTTTCGGGTCGAGACCCTTCTTCAGACTGATGTCAGGGGAGGGGGCGGGACAAAGATAGGATATAGTCAGAGACGGGAAGACAAGTGGGGTAACTGGGAAGGGGGAGGCTTCCTGTCTCCTACTACATCCTGTGTTGTGAACCGTATAGCCAAGTAGTTCTGGTGGAACACAAGCAGTTGTTGGTGATGGACAAGTATGCATGGGAACGATGAGAAAGAAAGGTTTGCAAAGTTCTTTAATGTTTAAACATGAAAGAGGGACTAGGATTTATATTGGTCCTTGAATATTCACTGGGTACATTAGAGGATGCCAGAGAGGTTTACTCTGTTGTGGAGAAAGGAACTGCAGATGCTGAAGATAGACACAAAATGCTGGAGTAACTCATCGGGACAGGCAACATCTCTTCAAACCCTTGCCTGGGTTAGAGCGTATTAGCGATAAAGAGAGGTTGGACAAATTTGGATTGTTTTCTCCGGAATGTCGAAAGTTGAAGGAAGACCTAATGGAACATCATGAAATTATGAGAGGCGTAGATAAAGTGGACAGTTAGAAACATTGTCCAAGGATTGAAATGTCAACGACTAGAGGGCATAGCTTTAAGGTGAGAGGGACAAAGTTTAAAGGAGATAATCGGAGCAAGTTTTTTACAGAGAGGGTGGAGGGTGCCTGGAACATGCTGTCGGGGGTGGTGGTGGAGGCAAATAAGATGGTGGCATTTAAGAGACTTTTGGATAGGCACATGGATATGTAGGGACTGGAGGGATATGGATCATATCCAGCTGGTTAAGAGTTGGTCTTGGCTTCATGTTGGGCACCGACATTATGGGCCGAAGGGCCTGTTCCCATGCTGTACTGTTCTATGTTCTATGATGTGTAGGAAGGAACTGCAGATGCTGGTTTGCACCAAAGATGGACAAAAAGTGCTGGAGTAACTCAGCGGGTCAGGCAGCATCTCTGGAGAGAAGGAATGGGTGACGTTTCGGGTCGAGACCCTTCTTCAGACTTCTCATGATGTGGCAAATGTCACACCTTTCAGCGAGAAGCTTTTGAAACTGGCAAGTGGGGGGAGGGGGCAGGGGGCAGGGGAGTGAAGGAAAGAATGTGGTATTGTTAGGTGCTCTGCAAACACTGGAGAACTTTATGACATGCGGTTACTGTTACAACGTGAAAAACCTCAAAATCAAATCCACACAAGGTAAGGGTCCGCAGGGAACATCCCACCATCGTGGACCATCGCAAAGCTCTTTATAGTCAGGCAGGTCACGCAGGAATCATGCCACTAATGTGGCACAATACAAGGCCCCCCTCTGCCAAATCTGTCTCTCTCTGACACCCTTTTGTCTCCTTTCCATCTCCAGCCTTTGCCACTTAATCAACCCATCTGCCTCCTCACCCACATGCTCTTGGCAATAACTTGCCAGGCTTTATCCTGCTCCCCCCCCCACCCCCGGCCACCCCCGCCAACCCCCACCCCCGCACAACCCCACCCCCACCCCCACACACCCCCGCACACCCCCACCCCACCCCCACCCCCACCCCCACCCCCACCCCCACCCCCACCCCCACCCCCACCCCCACCCCCACCCCCACCCCCACCCCCACCCACACCCCCACCCCCACCCCCACACCCACCCCCACCCACGCACACCCCTGCACACCCCCGCACATCCCCACCCCCACCCCCAAACCCAACCCCACCTCCACCCCCGCACACCCCCACCCCCGCACACCCCCACCCCCGCACACCCCCACCCCCGCACACCCCCACCCCCGCACACCCCTGCACACACCCCTGCACACCCCCACACACCCCCATCCCCACCCCCAACCCCGCATACCCCCACTCCCACCCCCCGCACACCTCCACCCCCCGCACACCCCCCGCCCACCCCCACCCCCAACACCCCCTACCCCCACCCCCGCACACCCCTGCACACCCCCACCCCCCCATCCCCCCCCGCATCCCCCCACCCCCGCACCCCCCCATCCCCATCCCCACCCCCGCACACCCCCACCCCACCCCCGCACACCCCCACCCCCACCCCCACACACCCCCACCCCCACCCCCACCCCCACCCCCGCACATCCCTGCAAACCCCCACCCGCACACCCCCACCCCCCAACCCCCGCACACCCCCACCCCCACCTCTTTTTTCTAGCTTTCTCCTCCACCCCGCACCACAATCTGAAGAAGGGTCATCGAGTCATAGATTGATACAGTGTGGAAACAGGCACTTCAGCCCAACTCGCCCACACCGGCCAACAATGTCCCAGCTACCCTAGTCCCACTTGCCTGCGCTTGGTCCATAACCCTCCAGACCTGTTCCTGTCCTGACTGAAAACATTGTCTGTCCACTCTCTCCTTCCCGCTGCTGATGCCACCTGACCTGCTGAGTTCCTCCGGCACTTTGTGTTTTGTTCAAGATTCCAGCATCTGCAGTTCCTCGTGTCTCCAATCGTCGCTGCGTCACTGAGCACGGTTCGTAGCTGACTCTTTGCCCTCAGCCCATCTTCATGTACCGTGGCTGGAACAGTGGGCAAGTGACTGGCATATTTAATACAGGGTAACTGGTGACAGAGAAGCATATAGCGGGCAATACCGTCTGACTTCCTTATCCCGGACATGAGGTCACCTGAATTGCCTGCTCTGAGAGAGGGGGAGACGGAGACAGAGACAGAGATGGACGAAGGTGGAGGTGGAGGCGGAGACAGAGACAGAGACAGAGACAGAGACAGAGACAGAGACAGAGACAGAGACAGAGACAGAGACAGAGACAGAGACAGAGACAGAGACAGAGACAGAGACAGAGACAGAGACAGAGACAGAGACAGAGACACACAGAGACAGAGACAGAGACAGAGACAGAGACAGAGACAGAGACAGAGACAGAGACAGAGACAGAGACAGAGACAGAGACAGAGACAGAGACAGAGACAGAGACAGAGACAGAGAGGACCATCGATCACACATTCACACTAGTGTATGTTATCCCCCACATTAACTGTGTATAATTAACTTTAGTTTAGTTTATAGATACAGCATGGAAACAGTCCTTCCGTTCCACTGAGTCCACGCTGATCACCGATCACCCGTTCACACTAATTCAATGTTACCCCATTTTCTCATCCACCCCCTGCTCATTAATGGACAATTTTACAGAGATCAATTGACCTACAAACCCGCACGTCTTTGGCATGTGGGAGGAAAGGGTAGACACTCATAATCTTTTTCCCTGTCTGGAAATGTCCAACACTGGAGGGCATAGCTACAAGAGGGGGGGAATTTAATGGAGATCTACGGGGCAAGTTGTTTACACAGAGAAAGGTGGGTGCCTGGAACACATTGCCAGGGGCAATGGTGGAGGCAGATGCAATAGTGGCATTTAAGAGGCTTTTACATAGGAAGTGCAAGGAATAGAGCCATACGGATCATGTGCAGGCAGGTGAGATTAGTTTAACAATGTATTCAGCACAAACATTGTGGGCCGAAGGGCCCGTTCCTGTGCTGTACTGTTCTATGTTCTATGAAACCGGAGCACCAGAGGAAACCATTTCCATGCTGTATCGTTCAATTCAATTTAATTGCATGGAAAGATGCCCTTCTGTGAAACTGAGTCCACGCCAACTATCGATCACCCATTCACACTAGATCTATGTAGGAAGGAACTGTAGATGCTGGTTTAAACCGAAGATAGACACAAAATGCTGGAGTAACTCAGTGGGACTGGCAGCTTCTCTGGAGAGAAGAAATGGCTGACATTTTGGTCGAGACCCTTCTTCAGACTGATGGTGGATACATGTAAATTTATATAAGGAAGTGTAAGGTGTGAAAACTGGACAAAAGGGATGGAGATCATGGAAAATGTAGAATAGATCATTGTTAGCTGGGAGAAGGTAACAACAAAGCAAACAGAGATAAAATGTAGTCTGAGATAGTTAGACTGGTTGGAGAACTGGGAAGGGGGAGGGATGGAGAGGAGGGGAAAGCAAGGGTTACTTGAAGTTAGAGAAGTCAATGTTCATACCGCTGGGTTGTCAGCTGCCCAAGCAAAACATGAGGTGCTGTTCCTCCAATTTGTGCTAGGCCTTACTCTGACGATGGAGGAGGCCCAGGACAGGAAGGTCAGGTTGGGAATGGGAGGGAATGCGTTGTTGGTACCTTCTCCCAGCTAACAATGATCTATTCTACATTTTCATTGATCTCCTTCCCCTTTCTCCTGTTTTCACACCTTTCACTTCCTTATCTATGTATCAGTCTGAAGAAGGGTCTCGACCCGAAATGTCACCCATTCCTTCTATCCAGAGATGCTGCCTGTCCCGCTGAGTTACTCCAGCATTTTGTGTCTATCTTCACAATAGATCTGTGTTATCTTATATTCACACCCCTACACACCAGGGTTAATTTACCGAAGCCAATTAACCTACAAACCCGCATGTCTTTGCAATGTGGGAGGAAACCGGAGCACCCGGAGAAAACCCACGCGGTCAACGGGAGAACGTGCAAACTCCACACAGACAGTGTCCAAAGTCGGGATCAATCCCGGGTCTACGGCGGTATGAGGCAGCAGCTCTCCTGGCCGCGTCACTGTGCAGCCATTTTACTGCAAAACCAAAGAAATTACAGTGAGAAAGAAAATGAGAGTAAGACTTTGAACATATTGATATATAATAATATATATTAGGTTGTATGTGCAGAGTATAAGAGGCATTCTATTCATGCAGACGCTACTGTGACCTATTTTGCCCTTGTTTCCACAGACACCAGTATGTTTAAAATTAGCTCTGGAATTTTTCCATCAATCCACAATAGTGTTCCCTCCCAGTGGAGATGGCGAAATATGCCGGCCTCCATTTTATTACCCCCACATCTGCACATTCCTACCAGGTCCCCTCACTTGCACTCAGTCCAGCACTTGAGATGGAGGGGGAAAGAAATAAATCACAAGAAGATTATTACCACAGTCGGGAAATAAAATTGTGACTCAGGTTACCTTAATGGGTCACTTGTAATATCTTAAATAGACCCCAAATAGCTGGAGTAACTCAGTGGGTAGGAGGGCACTGCAGACTCTGGTTGAAACAGAAGATCGACACAAAAAGCTGGAGTGGCTCAGCGGGTCGGACTGCAACTCTGGAGAAAATGAATAGGTGACATTTCGGGTCGAGACGTTTCTTCAGACTGAGAGTTAGGGGAAGGGAAACGAAAGATATAGATGGTGATGTAGAGGGATATAGAACAACTGAATGAGATATGCAAAAAAGAAACGATGATGAAGGAAACAAGCTGTTGTTAGCTCTGGCCCAGGTGAGAATGAATACAGACAGTGAGACTCAACAATACAATACAATACAATATATCTTTATTGTCATTGTACAGGGGTACAACGAGATTGGGAATGCGCCTCCCATACAATGCAATAATTTAATTAATTTAAACAACATTAACCCAACGAAACAAATTATAATAATAATAATAATAATAAGCATTTATTTTATATAGCGCCTTACCAGAAGCTCAAAGCGCTTTACAAAAACAATCATAACATAAAAACAAACAGACAAACTATCCTAACGGAGAAGCGGCGAATAAACAACGCCAGCGTCCTCTCACGTCAGGGTCCGGCAGTAGACAACAAAAAGCACAGGACACACAGATACAATTTTTACACAAACAGCCATCACAGTGATTGCTCTAGGCACACCCTCACTGTGATGGAAGGCAAAGAAAAGTCTTATCTCCTCCTCATTCTTCTCCCGTGGTGCCACGAGGTGATCGAGGCTCCCAACTTTTTGAAGCCCCCACCAGGCGATGGAAAGTCCCAGGGCCAAGCTGAGCCGAGCAGGCCGATGAAGGTCCTGAGCCCCCACCGGGCGATGGAAAGTCCCAGGGCCGAGCCGAGCCGAGCAGGCCGATGAAGGTCCTGAGCCCCCACCGGGCGATGGAAAGTGCCGTGGCCAGGCCACGCAGGGCGATGAAGGGCCTGCGAGCGGGTCGATCGTACCTCGCGCTTCGGGGCGGTCGAAGCTGCTACGGCTGGAGCTCCCAGAAACCGGTCGCCAGCCAGGGACCTGCGAGCTCCCGATGTTGCGGTCTGCAATTATACGTTTTAAGACAGAATAAAGTGCAAGTAGATCTGTTCCGGTTCACTGTGCGATGTGACCATCCGGCTCAGCAGGACCGGTTCATAGCAGCTATGGCCCTGGGGATGAAGCTGTTCCTGAGTCTGGAGGTGCGGGCGTAGAAGGCCTTGTATCGTCTGCCCGATGGAAGGAGTTCGAACAGACTGTTGCAGGGGTGTGTGAAGAGTCTTTGTGGATGCTGGTAACTTTCCTGAGGCATCGTGTGTTGTAGATGCCCTCCAAGGCTGGTAGCTGTGTTCCGATGGTCCTCTGAGCTCTATGGACTACCCGCTGAAGAGCTTTCCTTTCTGCCTCCGTGCAGCTGAGGTACCACACAGGGATGCCATGTGTTAGGATGCTCTCTATGGTGCGGCGGTAGCGGTAGAGACGTCTTTGAAGCTGGTACGACTTGGGTGGGGGAGCGATGCAGAGAGAGGGAAGGCAAGGGTTACTTGAACTTAGAGAAATCAACGTTCATACCACTGGGTTGTAAGCTGCCCAAGAAAATATGAGATGCTGTTCCTCCAATTTGCATTTGGCCTCACTCTGACAATGGAGGAGGCTTAGGCCAGAAAGGTTCGTGTACATTTGGTTTTGCCGATGTATTAGAGTCCACACCTTGAACAACGGATACAGTAGATGAGGTTGGGCGAGGTCCAAGTGAACCTCTCCCTAACAGGAAAGGACTGTCGGGGTCCCTGGACAGAGTGGAGGGAGGAGGTATAGAGACAGGTGTTGCATCTCCTGCGGTTGCAGGGGAAGGTACCCGGGAGGGGGGGGGGGGGGGATGGGGGGAGTGGTTTGGGTGGGAAGGGATGAGTTGACCAGGAAGTTGCAGAGGGAACAGTCTCTGTGGAAAGCAGAAAGGGGTGGAGATGGGAAGATGACTCGTGGTGGGATCCCTTTGGAGGTCAGGCAGCATCACTGGAGAAAAGGAATATGAGACGTCTTGGGTTGAGACCCTTCTTCAGGCTGAGACTCAGGGGAAAGGGACATGAGAGATATGGATGGTGATCAAGAGATATAGAACAACTGAATGCACAGATGCGGTGCAGCGAGAGAGGATGTTATCTTATTGGAGAGCTGGTCAAAAGTGGACAAAATCGTGCCTGCTTTTTGTTCGTGAACTATCAACGATATTGTCTGTCCTCACTGCATTTTAGATGGAACATTGAAAAGTACAGCACAGGAACAGACCCTTTGGCCCATTCGTTTATAACAAGATGCCTTATCAACGCGAGTCCCACCTGCTGCCGTTTGGCCCTATATCCCTCTAAACCTTTCCTATCCATGTACCTGTCCAAATGTCTTTTAAATGTTGTTATTGTATCAGCCTCAACTACCTCCTTTAGTAGCTTGTTCCAAATACCCACCACCCTTTGTGTGAGGAAGTTGTCCCTCAGGTCCCTATTAAATCTTTCCAATCCCACAATAGACAATAGACAATAGGTGCAGGAGTAGGCCATTCAGCCCTTCGAGCCAGCACCACCATTCAATTCTATGACCTCTGGTTCTTGATTCCTCTACTCTGGGTAAAAGACTGCATTCACCCTAACTATTCCCCTCATAATTTTATACACCTCTATAAGATCATCCTTCAGCCTCCTGCGTTTCAAGGTATTTCGTCCAAGCCAGCGTTATACCTCCCTACAGCTCTGGCTCTCGAATCCTGGCAAAATCCTTGTAAAACATCAGACTGAAGAAGGGTCTCGACCCGAAACGTTTCTTCTCTCCAGTGATGCTGCCTGTCCCGCTGAGTTACTGTAGCTTTCTGCGTCCGTCTTCGGTTTTAATCAGCACCTGCAGTTCCTTCCTACACATAGAAATGGATACCACAGGAATGGGCACTTCAGCCCTAACTTAGATTTAGATTTAGAGACACAGCGCGGAAACAGGCCCTTCGGCCCACCGGGTCCGCGCCGCCCAGCGATCCCCGCACATTAACACTATCCTACACCCTAGGGACAATTTTTACATTTTGCCAAGCCAATTAACCTGCATACCTGTACGTCTTTGGAGTGTGGGAGGAAACCGAAGATCTCGGAGTAAACCCACGCAGGTCACGGGAAGAACGTACAAACTCCGTACAGACGGCGCCCGTAGTCTGGATCGAACCTGAGTCTCCAGCGCTGCATTCGCAGTATGGCAGCAACTCTACCGCTGCGCCACCGTGCCGCCCTAATGCCACCTACTCCAGGCTTCATTCTGCTAAAGCTCTTCTGCACCCTCTCCAAAAGGTCTCCACATCCTTCCTATAATGGGGCGACCAGAACTGTACACAATTTTCCAAATGTCGCAGAACCAAAGTCTTATCGAGTAGCATCATGACTTCCTGACTCTCATACTCAAAGCCCCGACCAAAGAAGGCAAGCATACCATGAGCCTTCTTTCCCACTCTGTCTACTTGTGTTGTCACTTTCAGGGAGTGGTGGACTTGGAGCCCAAGATACCTCTGTACCTCAATGCTGTTGAGAGGTCATGCCATTCGTTGTATATTTTCCCTTCACATTCGACCCTCCAAAGTGCAGCCTCATACTTGCTCGGGTTAAACTCCAGTTGACATTTCTCCACCCATTTCTGTAGCTGATCTATATCCTGCTGCATACTTTAACAGCCTTTCACATTCCAGGGAAAACAATCCAAATCAGGCGACCACTCCTTGTGGCTGATACCCTCAAAATCAGGCAACATTCTGGTAAACCTCTTCGGCACCGTCGGTTAATATACAAAACTCGACCAAGTGGATCCGTTGGGCCCAAACCTCTCCTGCATTGGTGCAGCACCCTCTCCTCCCTCACTCCCCCCTCCCTTCTCCCCCCCTCTCCTCCCCCTCCCTCCTCTGCCCTCCCTCCTACCCTCCCCCCTCCCTCCAACCCCTCCTCCTCCCCTCCCCCTCCACCCCCTCCCCTTCCCTTCCCCCCCACTCCATCCCCCTCAACCCACCTTATCCTCCTGCCTCCCCCCTCCCTCTCTCCCCCCTCCCCCCTCCCTCCCTCCCCCTCCCTCCCTCGGAGATAGATTTAAACTTTAAAATGTGAATAACTTTAAATATATAACACCAATTTCAATGAAACATCTTTCATTAGCACCAAAGGGACGGCGGTGAGTAAGGTGGGCCTAAAATTGTCACGCTATCGTGTACCGTTTTGGCTGTAGTTCAGGAACAAACAAACAAACAAATTAGAGTTTTAGTATATAGATATCACAAGGTGGCAAAGTAACTCAGCAGGTCTGGCAGCATCTCTGGAGAACATGGACAGGTGACATTTTGGATCTGCCTGATTCCTCTCACTGCCTCGGCAAGGCCAGCAGCATAATCAAGGATGAGTCTCACCACGGCCACTCCCTCTTCTCCCCTCTCCCATCGGGCAAAAGATATAGAAGTGTGAAAACGCACACCTCCAGATTCAGGGACAGTTTCTTCCCAGCTGTTATCAGGCAACTGAACCATCCTACCACAACTAGAGAGCAGTCCTGAACTAATATCTGCCTCATTGGTGACTCACAGCCTATCTTTGATCAGATTTTATTGGACTCTTTCTTGCACTAAATGTTATTCACATTATCCCCTTTATCCTGTATCTGTACACTGTGAATGGTTGAATTGTAATCATGTCTTGTCTTTCCGCTGACTGGATTTTCCACGCAACAAAAGGTTTTCACTGCACCTCGGTACACGTGACAATAAACTGAATTAAACTAAACTAAACCTTTTGCAGTTGCTGGTGCCTCTGCCCCTCCACTGAGCCATGTGGTCAGGATGTCTGTCCACTGTCCTCCACAGCACTTCCTCTATTCTCAACCACTATCAGGACAGAGGGTTCCCAGAAGGTCAGAAGAAGAGCGACAAGGATAACATCAGGATCAAACTCAGCAAGTGCCAGATCAGTAGGGTTGCCAACTTTCTCACTCCCAATTAAGGGACAAAAAGTGACGTCTCCTCCCGCGCCCCACACGTGACCTGACCCAGCCAGTGGCCACGTGCTCCCGCTCCACCAATGGTGGCCGCCTGGGCCAGGAGGCGGGTTGCTACGCAACCCCTGTTAGGCGAACACACTCGTCTCCGCTCTCCAAACACACTCCGTTAGCCTAGAGTGTCTGGGCCTACAGTGTCCCCCGGGACTACAGTGCCGGGGCCTACAGTGTCCGGGCCTACAGCGCCCCCGGGCCTAATATGGGACAAGGGCGGTCCCGTATGGGACAAACCAATTTAGCCCAAAATACGGGATGTCCCGGCTAATACGGGACAGTTGGCAACCCTACAGATCAGCCCCACTAAATGGGAGGACGAGGTAGTGGTGAGAGCAATGTCACGAAAAACTGTTCACAATGGAGCCACATCCATAATGAAGAAGGAGCAGATGAGGTGGTAAAGAAGGTGTATGGAACGCTTGCCTTCATTGGTCAGGCCATTGAGTATCGGAGTCAGGAAGTTGTGTTGTAGGATTTTAGGACATTGGTCAGGCCGCATTTGGAGTATTGCATGAAGTTCTGGTCACCTTCTTACTGGAAATATTTTAGTTTTAGTTTTAGAAGGACAGGCCTTTCGGCCCACCTGGTCCGCACCGCCCAGCAATCCCCGCACATTAACATTATCCTACACACACTAGGGACATTTTACATTAACACCAAGCCAATTAACCTTCAAACCTGCATGTCTTTGGAGTGTGGGAGGAAACCGAAGATCTCGGAGAAAACCCACGCAGGTCACGGGGAGAACGTTCAAATTGCATACAGACAGCACCCGTAGTTGGGATTGAACCCGGGTCTCTGCCACTGTAAGGCAGCAACTCTACCGCTGTGCCACCGTGCCGCCCTTGCGGATATTCACCACCCTTGCGCTAAAACAATAGACAATAGACAATAGGTGCAGGAGGAGGCCATTTGGCCATTCGAGCCAGCACCACCATTCAATGTGATCATGGCTGATCATTCTCAATCAGTACCCCGTTCCTGCCCTCTCCCCATACCCCCTGACTCCGCTATCCTTAAGAGCTCTATCTAGCTCTCTCTTGAATGCTTTCAGAGAATTGGCCTCCACTGCCCTCTGAGGCAGAGAATTCCACAGATTCACAACTCTCTGACTGAAAAGGTTTTTCCTCATCTCCGTTCTAAATGGCCTACCCCTTATTCTTAAACTGTGGCCCTTGGTTCTGGACTCCCCCAACATTGGGAACATGTTTCCTGCCTCTAACATTTCCAACCCGTTAATAATCCTATATGTTTTGATAAGATCCCCTCTCATCCTTCTAAATTCCAGTGTATACAATTCCTCCTCATCTAGTCAATAGTCAATAGTCAATAGTCGTTATTTGTCACATACACATAAATGTGTAGTGAAATGAAACATTACCCGCAGTTCAACAATAAGACCAATAAGAATAATCAATAAAAATACAATCATAAACTAACACCAAACAAAAAAGAAACATCCATCACAGTGAGTCTCCTCCAGTCACCTCCTCACTGTGATGGAAGGCCAGAATGTCTTTTCTCTTCCCTGCCGTTTTCCCCCGCGGTCAGGCTGTTGAAGTTGCCACGTCGGGGCGGTCGGGGCTCCCGACGTTGAAGCCCCCGCTGGGCGGTGAAAGGTCCACGGCCTATTCCAGGCCGCGCCGGACGGTGAAAGGTCCGCGGCGGGCCGACCTAAGCCCCATGATTCGGGGTGGGCGAACACGCTGCCTCTTCCGCTGCCACAGCTCCCGATGTCGGCCCCCAACCAGGGGCCTGCGGGCTTCCGACGTCCACGCGGCCCGCGCCAGAGCCTCCGGAGACGAGTCGCAGCCACTCCCGCAGCATCCGAAGGCGGCCAGCGCCGCAGGTGGTGAGTCCGGGACGCGGGCTCTGCAAACCAGAGCCCCAGGTGGTCCCAGGAGCATGGCCGGTGGTAGGCCGCAGCGGGAACGGAGACACGACACAGAAACAAAGGTCGCGTCTCCGTTCGGGAGAGACAATGTTACAGAAAAAACACAAAAGACAGACGGACTGCAGGCAAGCCGCAGCTGCGACGGCAGCGCTGAATCTACTTTCCAATGGTAGGTCTGATGCTACGGCCGCTGGTCCCAGACTCTCCCACTAGTACTAGTGGGATTAGGTTATTAGTTTAGACAAACTTGGATTGTTTTCTCTGGAACGTCAGAGGCTGAAGGCAGATCTGATAGAAGTGTATGAAATGATGAGAGGCCCTTCGAGCCAGAACCGCCATTCAATGTGATCATGGCTGATCATTCTCAATCAGTACCCTGTTCCTGCCTTCTCCCCATACCCCCTGACTCCGCTATCCTTAAGAGCTCTATCTAGCTCTCTCTTGAAGGCATTCAGAGAATTGGCCTCCACTGCCTTCTGAGGCAGAGAATTCCACAGATTCGCAACTCTCTGACTGAAAAAGTTTTTCTTCATCTCAGTTCTAAATGGCCTACCCCTTATTCTTAAACTGTGGCCCCTTGTTCTGGACTCCCCCAACATTGGGAACATGTTTCCTGCCTCTAACGTGTCCAACCCCTTAATAATCTTATACGTTTCGATAAGATCTCCTCTCATCCTTCTAAATTCCAGTGTATACAAGCCTAGTCGCTCCAGCCTTTCAACATATGATTGTCCCTCCATTCCGGGAATTAACCTAGTAAACCTACGCTGCACGCCCTCAATAGCAAGAATATCCTTCCTCAAATTTGGAGACCAAAACTGCACACAGTACTCCAGGTGTGGTCTCACTGGGGCCCTGTACAACTGCAGAAGGACCTCTTTGCTCCTATACTCAACTCCTCTTGTTATGAAGGCCAACATTCCATTGGCTTTCTTCACTGCCTGCTGTACCTGCATGCTTCCTTTCAGTGACTGATGCACTAGGACACCCAGATCTCGTTGTACGTCCGCTTCTCCTAACTTGACACCATTCAGATAATACTCTGCCTTCCTATTCTTACCACCAAAGTGGATAACCTCACACTTATCCACATTAAACTGCATCTGCCATGCATCCGCCCACTCACTCATGCAGGATATGGAGGAATAAGGAATATGGATTATGTGCAGGCAGAGGAGATTAGTGCAACTTGACATCATGTTCGACATGGACATTGTGGCCGATGGGCCTGTTCCTGCGCTGTATTGTTCTATGTTTGATGGTCCATGTTCTAAAACTTCCAAAACACAAGGGGCAGCAGTGAAAGGAGAGGCTCACCACTGAGAAGGCCCACCTCATCCCACCACCATGCCCACACTGAAGTAACGTCTGTGCCATACTGTGGCATGCCCTGAGCTGGAGGGCCCCTTGGTTGGCATGGACAGGTCAGGCTGAAGGGCCTGATTCCAGGCTGAATGACCCATGTTCATATGTTTTAGGGGCAGAATTTGGTCATTCGGCCCATCAAGTCTACCTCATCATTCAATCATGGCTGATCTATCTTTCCCTCTCAACCCCATTCTCCTGCCTTCTCCCCATAACCCCTGACACCCGTACAAATGGATACTGTAGATCAGACCACTTATACCTGTACTATACACCAGCAATGATTAAATGGCGGAGTAGACTTGATGGGCCGAAAGTCCTAATTCTGCTTCTATCACTTAGTAACGTGAACTTATGAAACTAAGACTCTATCAGTCTATGCGTGAACCTCCGTAATATATTGAATATGAGTTTGAAAAAGGGTCCCAACACGAAATGTCACCTATCAATGTCCTCCAGAGATGTTGCCTGACCCACTGAGTTACTCCAGCACATTGTGTTTTACTCAAGATTCCAGCGTCTCAATATTTGATGCTAACAAGCAGTAAAAATACACGGTACAGTTGTGAACACAAAAAAACAACTTCTATTCGACATTGAATGGGAGGAAGCCACTTGCCACAAGTGGTCTGGAGACTGATGACAGTGGCTCTCCACTAAAGACATTTAGCCTACTTACCCTTTTATCAATAAAAGATCATTCCTTGCATCTTCCCACCTCTTCCTAAGATATTGATGCAGATCAATGGCTCTGAACAAATTTGCGATGGGGTCTCGAGCTGATCTCACGAGTAGACCCCCTGGTTAGCAAACCAACAGGTAGCAAGGACTGAGTGCAAATGTCGAAAATAGGTTTCTTTTTTCTATTTCATACTTTTTCTTTTTCATACATACGTTTTTATAAAATTATGTCTTCATATTTTCGGGTTAAAAAACATAGTAATTTTACTTATTTTATTAAAAGAAAGAAAATGAAACTGTGGCACAGTGGTGCAATAGGTCGAGCCGCTGCCTCACAGCACCAGAGACCCTGGTTTGATCCTGACCTCGGGTGCTGTCTGTGTGTGTGTGGAGTTTACGCATTCTCCCTGTGACTGCGTGGGTTTTCTTCCGGGTGCTCTGGTTTCCTCCCACTTCCCAAAGACGTGCGGGTTCAGTAGGTTAATTGGCCCTTGTATGCAGGAAATGAATGCGGAAATGGGATAACATTGAACTAGTGTATTCGGGTGATCGATGGTCGGCGTGGGCTTAGTGGTTAAAAGGTTCTGTTTCCATACTGTATCTCTAAACTAAACTAAACTATTTAAATCTGTTCAGAACGTAGAACATAAGAAAGTACAGCACAGGAATAGGCCCTTCGGCCCACAATGTCCGTGCCGAACACGATGTCAAGTTAAACTAATCTCGTCTGCCTGCATGTGATCCATATCCCTCCATTTCATGAATATCCATGTGCCTATCTAAAAGCCTCCTGAATTGTTTTCAACTGATTATCAAGGCCATTTAAAAGTTTGTTGAAGTGCTTTGGATTGCACTGCTTAACCTGCAGTTTAAATTTAACACTATCAGTTATTGAATTAATTAAGTTTATTGGTCCAAGTATGTACACATACAAGGAATGTGCCTTGGTGCTCCGCTCGCAAGTAACAACACGAACATGCAGTAATCAATTAAGAATAAAGCATAAAACTTTAAGAATAAAACAATTTTTGTTTAAACATGTGAATGAAATAAACCAGAGCAAAACGAGGCTACAGACTTTTGGTTATTGAGTAGAGTTACTGCTCATGGAAAAAAGCTGTTTTTATGTCTGGCTGTGGCAGCTTTGACAGTCCGGAGTCGCCTTCCAGAGGGAAGTGCTTCAAAGAGTTTGTGGTCAGGGTGAGATGGGTCAGAGATGATCTTGCCCGCTCGCTTCCTGGCCCTTGTAGTGTACAGTTCGTCAATGGGGGGAAGGTTGCAGCCAACAACCTTCTCAGCTGATCAAACGATTCACTGCAGCCTCCGGATGTCCTGCTTGGTGGCTGAGCCAAACCAGACCATGATGGAGAAGGTGAGGACGGACTCAATGATAGCAGTATAGAATTGGACCATCATTGCCTGTGGCAGATTGTGTTTCCTCAGTTGCCGCAGGAAGTACATCCTCTGTTGGGCCTTTTTGACCGTGGAGTCGATGGTGACCCCCCATTTAAGGTCCTTGGAGATGATGGTTCCAAGGAACTTAAATGACTCCACAGATGTGACTGTGGTGTTGTTGATGGTGAGTGGGGGGAGGGCATTGGGAGCTCTCTTAAAGTCTACTATCAATTCCACTGTCTTAAGAGCATATATAGGCCCAAGTATCCTGAGATCAAATTTTAAACACAGACTTGGATTGTTTTCGCAGGAATGCCGGAAGTTGCAGGGGGACCTGATATAATTATGTACAATTATGAGAGGCATAGATAGGGTAGACAGTCCGGATCTTTTTTCCAGGATGGATAAATGAAATACTAGAGGGCATAGCTTTATGGTTAGAGGGGCAAAGTTTAAAGGAGATGTGCTGGGTGAATATTTTACAGAGGTTGGTGGGTGCCTGGAACGCGCTGCCAGGTGTGGTGGTGGAGGCAGGTACAAGATAAATATAATAGTGGGATTTAAAAGACTTTAGACTTTATCTTGTTCAGCATGGACATTGTGGGCCAAAGGGCCTGTTCCTGTGATGTACTGATGCTGGTTTACACCTATGTTCTATGTTTTATGAAAGCCCATTTTTTGTTACCTGCTCTGTCTTCAATCCACTACTAACACAAAGTAGCATTAGACACCTTGCAATGACCTTCTGAGCCAGGGAGCAAAGTACAAGGGACATGTGCTTACCCAAACAGTGGGATCTGATCACAATCCTGAGCTGAGTGATTATTTGATAGAATTTGTGACATAAACTGGACGGGAAAAATTCTAGCGTCAGGCGTGCGATCCAATTTACCTTTAAATTACTTTTGGAAACATGGAAACATAGAAAATAGGTGCTGGAGTAGGCCATTCGGCCCTTCGAGCCAGCACCACCATTCAATATGATCATGGCTGATCATCCAAAATCAGTACCCCATTCCTGCTTTCTCCCCATCTCCCTTGATTCCATTAGTCCTAAGAGCTATATCTAATTCTCGCTTGAATTAAATTTTCAGTTTAGAAACAAATATTTGACATAGAAGGCAAGTTCTGAATTTAGCTTTCTACAGCACAAAAACAGATTCTTCAGTCCATGGTTCTAAAGCATTTCTCCCTGTGACATCCGGGTGCTCCGGTTTCCTCGCACATTCCAAAGACGTGCGGGTTTTCCGGTAGTTAAACCAATGTGCCACCAGGTGGCGAAAGTAGACCGGTGTAATGGAGCTAATGGCATCAAGTTGGCGTCAAAACCACACAGGAGAAAAGCAAACCCAGATTTAACATTGTTGAAGAAGTTCCTGATCCAAAATGTCACCTATCAATGTCCTCCAGGGATGCTGCCTGCCCCGCTGAGTTACTCCAATACTTTGTGTTTTCTTTTTAAACTAGTATGCCACAAACTGAGAGACAGTGAATGACCAACATGTACATATACACTCATACATAAATTGACACTAAGGAAATTAATATCGACCTACTAAATGTGCTACCTTGCTGTACTGTTTACAACTGCAAGAACGAGTAGCAATCGATAAAAGGCTATAAATGTATTGCGTGTATATATATATATATATATATATATATATGTACAGGGGCATATCGATCCATGCATTGTATACTTGTTTTTATATTCATGCATTTTAAATATGTATGTTATGTTCTATACTTTGGCAATACAATGTTGTATCTTATCATGCCAATAAAGTATTTTAAATTGAAATTGAATTGAATCTAAACCAGCATCTGCAGTTCCTTCCTGCACATTTTGTCTACAGTTCGTTGTGTTGTGTGGCGGCCCATGGCGCGGCTGGTAAGGCCACAGCCTTGCACTGCCAGAGACCTGTGTTCGATCCTCACCTCCGGTACTGTGTGTGGAGTTTGCACGAGTTTGCACGATCTTCCTGTGACTGCGTGGGTTTCGCCTGTTGCTACAGTTTCCTCCCACATCCCAAAGACGTGCGGGTTAGTACTGTTGGTTAATTGACCCACTGTAAATTGCCCCTGGCATGCAGGATGAGAAAGTGAGATAACATTGAACTAGTGTGACTGGGTGATCAGTGGTCGGTGTGGACTCAGTGGGCTGAAGGGCCTGTTTCCTTGCTGTATCTTTAAATTAAACTAAACTCTCTGTCTAACATTGTTCTTGCTATTTGGAAGAAGTGCTCCAAACTAAATTTACAGTCATACTCTGGGCTTCACAAGATTATTTCACCCATCCTTAGGCACCACTTTCAGCTTGTAATGTTGTCTTAAATGTTTCTAGTGTAATTAATCTGACTTTTTCAGTCAGAGAGTTGTGAATCTGTGGAATTCTCTGCCTCAGAAGGCAGTGGAGGCCAATTCTCTGAATGCATTCAAGAGAGAGCTGGTTAGAGCTCTTAAGGATAGCGGAGTCAGGGGGTATGGGGAGAAGGCAGGAACGGGGTACTGATTGAGAATGATCAGCCATGATCACATTGAATGGCGGTACTGGTTTGAAGGGCCGAATGGCCTCCTCCTGCACCTATTGTCTATTGTCTATTGTCTAACCCCACTATTCTTACTTATAGTGTATTCTACACATTTGGTGTAACACATTGAAACATAAAACAATGCAGAATAGGAACAGGCCCTTCGGCCCACAATTCCGATGCCGAACATGTTGCCAAGTCAAACTAATCTCTCCTTTAAAGATTGCCCCACTCACCTTAAAGCTATTCCCTCTAGACTTTGACACCCCCACTCTGGGTAAACGATTCTGACTGTCTACCCGGTCTATGCCTCTCATTATTTTATATACTTCTATTAGCTCGCCCCTCAGCCTCAGATATTGCAGAGAAAACAATGTACGGTGTTTCTCTTACATTTGGTGGGGTCAAAATAGTCAGTCAGCTGCAGGCAAATGGAGAAACCACTTATGTTCTGTATGTGGCTGGTGGAAAAAGTTTAAAGTTTAACTGGTTTAAAGTGGTGGGTTACTTTTAATAACCAAGTTTAGTTTAGTTTAGAGATACAGCGTGGAACCAGGATCTTCAGCCCATCGGGTCCGTGCCGATCAGCGATACCCGCACACAAGCACACATTACACACTAGGAACAATTGACAATCTTTTACCGATGTCAATTCGAAGCCAATTTACAATTCCATACGTCTTTGGAGTGTGGGAGGAAACCGGAACACCCGGGGAAAACCCACACGGTCATGGGGAGAACGTACAAATCCTTACAGAAAGCACCCATATTCAGGATCAAACCCAAGTCTCTGGCGCTGTAAGGCTGCAACTCTACTGCTGCGCAACTGATTCAACGTGACCTGGGTGTCATGGTGCACCAGTCATTGAAAGCAAGCATGCAGGTGCAGCAGGAAGTGAAGAAAGCGAATGGTATGTTGGCATTCATAGCAAGAGGATTTGAGTTTAGGAGCAGGGAGGTTCTGCTGCAGTTGTACAGGGCCTTGGTGAGACCGCACCTGGAGTACTATGTGCAGTTTTGGTCTCCTAACCTGAGGAAAGACGTTCTTGCCTTGGAGGGAGTACAGAGAAGGTTCACCAGATTGATCCCTGGGATGGCGGGACTTACATATGAGGAAAGACTAGATAGACTGGGCTTGTACTCGCTGGAATTTAGAAGACTGAGGGGGGATCTTATAGAAACATATAAAATTCTTAAGGGGTTGGAGAGGCTAGATGCGGGAAGATTGTTCCCGATGTTGGGGGAGTCCAGAACCAGGGGTCACAGCTTAAGGATAAGGGGGAAGTCTTTTAGGACCGAGATGAGAAAACATTTCTTCACACAGAGAGTGGTGAGTCTGTGGAATTCTCTGCCACAGAAGGTAGTTGAGGCCAGTTCATTGGCTATATTTAAGAGGGAGTTAGATGTGGCCCTTTTTGCTAAAGGGATCGGGGGTATGGAGAGAAGGCAGTTACAGGCTACTGAGCTGAATGATCAGCCATGATCATATTGAATGGCGGTGCAAGCTCAAAGGGCTGAATGGCCTACTCCTGCACCTATTTTCTATGTTTCTATGTTTCTATGCCACAGTGCCGCCCTAAAGTAAAGGTCCTGTTCCCTCTGTTTGACTGGGAGTCACGACTACAAGATAAATTTAAAAGAGAGTTAGATCGAGCTCTTGGGGCTAGTGGAATCAAGGGATAGGGGGAGAAGGCAGGCACAGGTTACTGATTGTAGATGATCAGCCATGATCACAATGAATGGCGGTGCTGGCTCGAAGGGACAAATGGCCTCCTCCTGTACCTATTTGCTGTGTTTCTATGTTTCTATAAAGTAAGTTTAATCCCCTGCATATCTATGTGCCTATCCAAAGTCTCTTAAATACCACTGACGTATCATCCTCCATCATCACTTCTGCGTAAAATCTTAGCGTTAGGTTTTGGTTTATTATTGTCACGTGTAGCGAGTAACAGTGAAACGTTTTGTTTTGCGTGCTATCAAATCAGATAATACAAAACATAAATGAGGAGGGATTTCTTTAGCCAGAGGGTGGTGAATCTGTGGAATTCATCGGAGGCCAAGTCATTGCGTATTTTCAAAGTGGAGATTGATGGTTCGTGATTAGTAAGGGCATCAAAGGTTTTGGGAAGAGGGCAGGAGAATGGGGTTGAGAGGGGAAAATAGATCAGCCATGATTGAATGGCAGAACGGATTTGATGGGCTGAATGGCCTGATTCTGCTCCTATGTCTTATGATCCTGTGACATACAATCAAGCCAAACTCAAGTACAACAGGTAGAGTGAAGGGAAAGATACAGAGTGTGGAATAGATCATCGTAAATATGGACTTGGCTCTCTGGTCACTGGAAATATGTATTTTAACTAATGATACGCAAAGGGATTCATGTCACTACGTATTGAGGCAAAACGTCCAGGAATGAATGTGGTTAAGTGATAGTGAATAGATGTGTGAGTTGCTGGGGGGGGAAGAATGTAGACACAAGGAATTGCAGATGTTGGTTTAAAAAAAATACAAAGTGCTGGAGTAACTCAGTGGGTCAGGCAGTACCTGGGGAGGGAAAGGACGGGCGATGTTTCCGGGTCAGGATCAATCTTCAGACTGATTGTAGTAGGGGGGAGAAAGCTGGAAAGGAGAGGTGGGGGCAGGTCTGAGCGTGGCAAGTGATAGGTGGATACAGGTGAGGGGGGAGGGGGAGAATGTCTTTGAATGGCAGATAGTTTTGGCAGAAGGCCGAAGATGAAAAGACAAAAGGTGCGAGATAAGACGTTTGGACAGGTTCACGGATAGGAAACGTTTAGAGAGATATGGGCCAAATGCAGGCAGGTGGGACTAGCATAGATGGAGCATGGGAAGGTTGGGATGGAGGGCCTGTTTCCATGCTCTATGACTCTACAACTAAGGAGAGAAGAAGTGTGAAATATGAAGCCAGAGGAAGGAGGGGACAGATTGTGCTGCTGGAGGTCTAGATGTTGGAGATAAGGAGCCATACACCTAGCTAAAGGAGGTTTGAAAGAATGTTTCAAATCATGGGGCAGAGTTGAGTTTGGAGTTACAGCGTTGTAAAAGGCCCTTCGGCCCACTAAGTCCATGCCGACCAGCAATCATCCATCCATCAGTTCTACCCTACTCACTAGGATCAATTTGCAGAAGCCAATTAACCTACAAACCTGGATGTCTTCGACACAATGACCAAATCAGATCATACTACACATGAATGCAATCAAGTCACACACAAGTACAATAGGTAGAGTGAAGAGAAAATGACCAGCAGGCAGCACATAGTGTTGGTGTCGTGGTGTTACAGTTCCATAGATTTTTTAGATTTTTTTTTAGATTTAGAAATACAGCGCAGAAACAGGCCCTTCGGCCCACCGGGTCCGTGCCGCCCAGCGATCCCCGCACACTCACACTATCCTACACCCACTAGGGACAATTTTTACATTTGCCCAGCCAATTAACCTACATACCTGTACGTCTTTGGAGTGTGGGAGGAAACCGAAGATCTTGGAGAAAACCCACACAGGTCACGGGGAGAACGTACAAACTCCGTACAGATGGCGCCCACAGTCAGGATCGAACCTGAGTCTCCGGCGCTGCATTCGCTGTAAGGCAGCAACTCTACCGCTGCGCCACCGTGCCGCCATAGACAAAGTCCAATGCCATCAATGGGGTAGAGGTGAATCGGGCAGTGCCCAAGCATATAAAGGACCATTCAGAAGCCTGATAACAGAGGGGAAGAAGCTATTCCTGAGTCTGATGGTGCCCACTTTCAAGCTTCTATATCTTCTGCTGGACAGGAGTGGGAAGAAGAAGGAATGGCCAGAGTGGGACAAGTCTCTGATGATGTAGGCTGCTTTTTCAAGGCAGCGTGGAGTCAAAGGTGGGAAGTTCAGACCGTGTGATGGACTTGGTTACATTCACAATTCTGTGATTTATTGCGGTCTTGGGCAGAGTTGTTCCCAAACCAAGCTGTGATGCAACCTGTCAGTATGGTTTCCATAATACTTCTCCAGAATTTGCTAAGTCATTAGAAAAATGAGTCAAGAATCAAGAGTGTTTTATTGTCATATGTCCCAGATAGAACAATGAAATTCTTACTTGCACAACAGAATATGTAAACATAGTACTCTTAAATAATATAATAAATGAGAAACAAAAGTTCATACATATGCAAACAACAATCGACAATAATAGTGTAAATAGACAAAACCAATGCCCCCATCTAGATTTTTTTAGATTTAGATTTAAATCTGGTGGCACGGTGGCGCAGCGGTAGAGTTGCTGCCTTACAGCGAATGCAGCGCCGGAGACTCAGGTTCGATCCTGACTACGGGCGCCGTCTGTACGGAGTTTGTACGTTCTCCCCGTGACCTGCGTGGGTTTTCTCCGAGATATTCGGTTTCCTCCCACACTCCAAAGACGTACAGGTATGTAGGTTAATTGGCTGGGCAAATGTAAAAATTGTCCCTAGTGTGTGTAGGATAGTGTTAATGTGCGGGAATCGCTGGGCGGCGCGGAACCCGGTGGGCCGAAGGGCCTGTTTCCGCGCTGTATCTCTAAATCCAAATCTAAAAAAATCGAAATCTATGCAGTTCCGAGCTTATCTGGAGGTTGTCGTGTTTAATAGCCTGTTGGCTGTTGGGAAGAAGCTGCTCCTGAACCTGGACGTTTCAGTTTTCAGGCTCCAATATCTTCCGCCCAATAGCAGGAGGGAAATGAGTGCCTGGCCAGGTTGGTATGGGTCTATGATGTCACTGGCTGCCTTTTTGAGGCAGCAACTCCTGTAGATCCCTTCGATGGTGGGGAGATCAGAATCTGTGATGGACTGGGTAGTGTTCACCACTTTTTGCAGCCTTCTTTGCTCCTGGGTCTCCAGAGGAAGGTGTGCTTTGTTGGCCAAGGCTTCAACGTGGTTCCTCCAGAACATATTGTTGGTAATACGTCTGCCTAGAAACATATGATGACCATCGGTGCACTAGAGTTTAGAGGGATGAGGGGGGACCTCATTGAAACTTACCGAATAGTGAAAGGCCTGGATAGAGTGGATGTGGAAAGGATGTTGCCACTAATGGGAGAGTCAAGTACCGGAGGTCGTAGCCTCAGAATTAAAGGACGTATCTTTGAAAGCTCTCAAGGACGTATCTTTGAAAGCTCTTTGAAAGGGCGGCATGGTGGCGCAGCGGCAGAGTTGCTGCCTTACAGCGAATGCAGCGCCGGAGACTCAGGTTCGATCCTGACTGCGGGCGCCGTCTGTACGGAGTTTGTACGTTCTCCCCGTGACCTGCGTGGGTGTTCTCCGAGATCTTCGGTTTCCTCCCACACTCCAAAGACGTACAGTTAAGTTAAGTTAGGTTAATTGGCTGGGCAAATGTAAAAATTGTCCCCAGTGGGTGTGGGATAGTGTTAGTGTGCGGGGATCGCTGGTCGGCGCGGACCCGGTGGGCCGAAGGGCCTGTTTCTGCGCTGTATAACTAAATACAAAAAAAACACATTTTCACTTCTGCACCATTGGGGTAGGTAGGTACGCCACCACGCTTCATGGAGTTGAGAACCAGCTCCTTTGTCTTGCTGACATTGCAGTAAGTAGAAGCAGTGAATAGTCTGCGTCAATTGCCGGCATGGAAGCAGTTACATAGCTGGAATTCTTGACTCTCTGACACTTTTGTGATATCAGAAATTAAAGGATTGAATCACAGTGAGAGAGTCATAAAGCTAGAACAGGAGAGCACTGTGGGTGTATTGAAAATCATGGACAATACATATGGTAAAATTATATTCTCTGGAGTAGAGGTTAGGAACATGTGAAATGCTTTACCACAGGGTAGTTACTAAAGCTGACTCAATCATGACATTTGAAGAGAAATTAGGTAAATAGCTAAAAAAAGGAATAATATTCAAGGATTTGTGAAAAGAGAGAGGAAATTAGATCAGATTTATTTCTTTGGAGTGTTAAAAAGGTCAACTAATGAGGATGGTTTGCCTGAACTAGTCTTGTATTCCTTTGAGTGTAAAGGATGAAGGTGTGATTTATTTGAGGTGCTTTAGAATATTAAATGGGGGGTTTTTTGGCAAGCGGAATGAAGAAATATTGGAGTGGGGGTTGGGAGGGGGTGTGGTATTCAGAGCAAAGAATGTTCACCCTTGCTATTCAAGACTAATGTGTGGAACATGCACTCAAACACAAAGGGAGTGATCATCTCATGTAGTATAAGAAAATAACTGCAGATGCTGGTACAAATCGATTTATTCACAAAATGCTGGAGTAACTCAGCAGGTCAGACAGCATCTCGGGAGAGAAGGAATGGGTGACGTTTCGGGTCGAGATCATCTCAATGCCTCCCCGCTAAATACGTCTGAGATTGGAAATACATTGAAAAATTCCCACGTGAGTTTGTTAGCGGGGTATGATTGATTGAAAGATACAGCATAGAAACAGGCCCTTCAGCCCACCGAGTCCACGCCGACCATCAATCACCAGTTTTATGTTATCCCACTTTCTCATCCACTCCCTACACACCAGGGGCAATTTTACAGAGGCCAATTAACGTGCAAAACTGCACATATTTGGGATAGTCATACTCATAAAGTGATACAGCATAGAAACAGGCCCTTCGGCCCAACTTGCCCACACCAGCCAACATGTCCCAGCTACACTTGCCCCGCCTGCCTGCTTTTGGCCCATATCCCTACAAACTTTTCCTATCCATGTAGCTGTCTAATTGCTTCTTAAATGTTATGATAGTTCCAGCCTCAACTACCTCCTCTGGCAGTACGTTCCATTTACCAACTACCCTTTGTGTGAAAATGTTACCCCTCAGGTTCCTACTAAATGTTTTCCCCTTCATCTTAAGCCTACGTCCTCTGGCCCTCGATTCACCTACTCTGGGCAAGAGACATTGTGCATCTAATGTGGGAGGAATCCGGAGAACCCATGGAAACCCACACGGTCACAGAGAGAACGTGCATACTCCATACAGAGAGTATCTGAGGTAAGGATCGAACTCGGGGCTCTGACGCTGTGAGACAGCAGCTCTCTCTACCAGCTATGCCACTGCGGCACTAACAGTGGTTGTTATAGAACTAAACTGGATCGATACAGATTAGTACTAATCCAATTGATTGTTGAATAAGCTTGAGAGACTTAATGGTCTACATTAGTTCTTACTTTCACAAGAATCAATAGGTGATTCTGGATCTGTGGATGGCTTGACTGTAGTCATGTAAAATCTTTCCACTGACTGGATAGCACGCAACAAAATAGATTTTCACTGTACCTCGGTACACGTAACTATAAACGAAAGTAAAGTAAAGTAAAGTGAAGGAAACTAATGGGCGGCACGGTAGCGCAGCGGTAGAGTTGCTGCTTTACAGCGAATGCAGCGCCGGAGACTCAGGTTCGATCCTGACTACGGGTGCTGCACTGTAAGGAGTTTATACGTTCTCCCCGTGACCTGCGTGGGTTTTCTCCGAGATCTTCGGTTTCCTCCCACACTCCAAAGACGTACAGGTATGTAGGTTAATTGGCTGGGTAAATGTAAAAATTGTAGGATAATGTTAATGTACGGGGATCGCTGGGCAGCACGGATTTGGTGGGCCGAAAAGGCCTGTTTCCGGCTGTATATATATGATATGATATGATATGATATGATAAACTAAACTAAAGTTTTAGTTTGGGACCGTCTTTGGAAGGGTCCCAACCCGAAACGTCACCTATCCATGTTCTCCAGAAATGCTGCCTGACCCGCTGAGTTACTCCAGCACTTTATGTCCTTTTAAGTAAACCAGCAAGTTCCTTGTTTCTACTACAAGCATACATCATCTACTTTGAGAAAACAGCCCAAAGTCTTTGAGATACTTTGAGATACTGGACAAAGATCACAACTTGCATTCAACAGACATGGCAACAAATCCAATCTCCAACACACAGGGCGGCACGGTGGTGCAGCTAGTGCTGCCTCACAGCACCAGAGACCTGGGTTTGATCTTGACCTTTGGTACTGTCTGTGTGTGTGGTAACTGTCCAACTTTGACTTTCAAGATGCAGGATTTGAGCATAATTCCATAGATCTCAAATGTCCCATCCACTTGAAAGAAATGGGAGATATTATTTTGTCTCTGCGTCTAAATGTCATGGGTAGTCACAGGGATGGATTCAACTGGGTGAGAATTAATTTAAATGTTAACGTCTGTATTTTATCGCCATTCAGGGCATGGATTGTCCTATGCTTCAATTAAATGCCATCTCAGAACAGCTTGTTATCCCTTAAGCTTTAAAATCAACGTACTTTAAAAAATGTATAAATGACCACCTAGTGAAGCACAGAATTTAAGTTGTGGGACAATGATACAGATTACAAAACAATTTTGAAAGGTCTTTTATTAAGAACTTGGGGAATGGACAGTAATTATCCAGCCTTTGTCAAATTCTTCCCTTCTGATATCAGGCTTCCGAACAGTCCTTTTGTTAGCTAGGGTACTGTCTGTTTTACCTGTACACCAGTACAGACATTGGACTTTGTCTATGGAACTGATGTGTTACAGTGCTGAGAACTATATTCTGCACTCTGTATCTTCCCCTTTGCTCTACCTATTGTACATGCGTTTGACTTGATTATATTCATGTATGGTATTATTTGATCTGTTTGGATAGCATGCAAAACAAAACAAAGCTTATCCCTGTACACACGAGGATTTGTGAGGATGAATTTTAACTGGTGATAAATTCCTTATTTCCATATGTGAAAGAGCTGGTGATCGATTTTTTTTTAGAGATACAGCTGGAAAACTGTATGGCCCTTCAGCCCATCGGGTCCATGCCTGCCAGCAATCCCTGCACGCTAATGCAATCCACACACACTAGGGATAATTTACAATTGTACCAAGTCAATTAGCCTACAAACCTGTATGTCTTTGGCATGTGGGAGGAAACTGGAGATCCTGGAGAAAACCCCGCAGGTCATGGGGAGAACGTACAAACTCTGTACAGACAAGAACTCTTAGTCAGAATCAAAACCGGATCTCTGGTGCTGTAAGGCAGCAACTCTACCGCTGCGCCACCGTGCCACATTCCACAAGCTAAGTTCACAGCACAATAAAGACCATTAACACAAGAGGTTTCTGGCAACGACTGAATAGCATTTTTTATTATATATTTTAAACATTTCTACTCAAAACTTAAAGGTAACAGTTTGAATAGAATTATTGCAAGTAATTTTAATTGAATAATTGAAGTATTTGGACCTAGAAAATGAAGATTAAAAAAATTGCCGTGGCTGGAAATTTGAAAGAAAAGCAGAAAATATTTAGAACATTCAGCAGGTCAGGTAGCAGATGCAGAGAGAAACAAGAGTTAACTTTCAGCTTTGAGAGCCGTGGACCCAGGTTTACTGTGCGCTGGGATGAATTGTTTGGATCTTAGTGGGGAAGGGGATTGAACAGATTTCTGAGCAGAATGGATTTGCAGGCAAAGAGTAAAAAAAGGTAAGGTGGTCCTTTCAATGGGCCAGTCTGGGCGAGAAGGGCCGAATGGTCTCCTTTTGTGCTCCAATTGTGAATGCCATGAATGGAATGTGACTTTTCTGTAAAGGTGAAAGTGTTGACAGCAACAAATCTACTCAGTTTGTACCATACATCCAGTTTCATGTTATTTTATGACATGAAACCATGCATTGTGCAAAGAGTAATCTACAGGAAAAAAATACCTTGCACATCAGTTCTTAGAAACTAAAACAGTACAGCACAAGAATAGGCACTTCAGTCCACAATGTCGTTGCTGGACATGATGTCGAGATCAACTCTTAACTGCCTGTACATAATCCATGTCCCTCCATACACATGTGCCTATCCAAATGTCTCTTAAATGCCACTATCATATCTGCCTCCACCACCACCACTGGTAGTGTGTTCCAGGTACTCATCACCTTCTGCATAAAAAAACTTGCCCCACACATCTACATACTAAAACTCTTGTTTGTTTGTTCCTGAACTACAGCCAAAACAGTACATGATAGCATGATCATTTTAGGCCCACCTTACTCACCGTCGTCCCTTTGGTGCTAATGGAAGAGGTTTTTTTATTGAAATAAGTGTTATATTTCTAGTTATTCACATTTTAAAGTTTAAATCTATCTCCTAGGGAGGGAGGGAGTGAGGGGGGGAGGGAGGGAGGGAGGGAGGGGGAGGAAGGAGGATAAGGGGGGTTGAGGGGGATGGAGTGGGGAAGGGGAGTGGGAGGGGAGTGGGAGGGGGAGCGGGGAGGGGGAGGAGGGGAGGAGAGGGCGCTGCACCAATGCAGGAGAGGTTTGGGCCCAACTGGTCCACTTGGTCTAGTCTCCTTTAAATTTTGCCCCTCTCACCTTAAAACTATGCCTTCAAGTATTTGTTTTTTCGTCTATTTAACATCAATAAGTGCTCTCTTCCGAAATATAAACACACTCACACACACACACACAAACACAAACACGGGAATGGACCACGCAAAACACACGAGGGTACTTCAGCATTTTGTGTCTATCCTCGGAAGAACAAACCTTCATTCAAATTCTGATTAATACACACAGAATTTGTTCTTCCATGTTTCTATGTTTATCTTCTATCTTCTATGTTTGCATATTGTGTTGCGCTGCTGCAAGTAAGAATGTCATTGTTCTGCTTGGGACGTATGACAATAAAGCACTCTTGTATCAATCAACCAGATTCTGCAGTTCCTTCCCGCACAGGTAACTTTTAAATATTAGTTGCAGGGAATTGATTTTGTAATCTCGCGTCCATTTGGCAGGGAATCCAGAAGGAATGCCATTCGCGTGTAAACAGTCGTGCCTCGGTCGGTAGGGGATGTGACGAATGAGTTTCAGCACTGAATGGGAATAAAAGAGTCTTTGGGACGCCTTTGAGTTTGGTCTCATTTCAGCACCACAGTCAAGGGACAGCGCCCACGCTGTGACTGAGATCCCCGGGTACAGCTGATTTCACTCAGCCTGACGTTGCCCTTCCTCATCAAAAATGCAGGTGAGATGGAGTAGCTTCTTTTTTTTACAGATAGTTTCTGAAAAAGTGAGAATTATTTCCAAGCAACAAGTGGCTTTTTTTATTTTAAAACTCGCATTAGAATTTAAAACGTGGTCACCAAACCACGCAGGAATGTTCAGTCAGTTAAAGTGTTTAATGATTGCGAGACCCGCCCTTCAAAGCAGAAACTGCAACCAGTTAGATTTGTGAGAAGGATCTTCAGTGTGCGTTGTGTTCATCTCCCTTCGCAGGTCCGTGACATGGGCAGGTTACTGTTCTTCCTCGCCATCATAGTGCACTGTCAGAATGGAAACTTTGGGAAACCGCTCTACAATGAGAAGTTCGTCTCCCCGGGTAAGTAAAACAAGCTGCATAACCGTGAGGTCGATAGATTATACAGCTAGGCAAGGATAAACCCAGGCAAAATATAACTCAATATCGCTTTCTGCTATTTTAGCACTACCAGTTGTAATATTTGACGTTGTAAAGGTAGACCCAATTGTAATATGTTTATTACTGCTCCAGTAATATGTTTATTACTGTTATTACTGATTATCATAATTACTAATTACATATTAACAGTAATATGTTTATTACTGTTATTACTGATTATCATAATTACTAATTACATATTAACAGTAATATGTTCATTACTGTTGCATATCACAGTGGCGAAACGTCTGTTCAGTGATAGGATATCGTTTAGTGAAACCCCCACCTCCATTAGTAAAAGTGGTTTCTGGTCGAGGCTGCTGAATAGTATAACATTGTTCACTCGAGTTTTAAAACTGTTAAGAAAAACAACAAGTGGCGATTCTTGGAACATATCCTCTCTCTGGCGAAAACAGAATCAATCACATTCCCTATTCAACCATTTGAGCTGCATCGGGAAAACACAACGAGGCCAAAATGAGCTACAAAAAATACTGCGGGGAGAAACTTGCAAAGGATATCAAAATTATTTTAAATTAAAATTATAAAGCATTGAACAACACAGAACAGGAACAGGCACCCACAATGTGTCTGCCGAACATAATGCCAAGATAAAATAATCTCAACTACCTACACATTATCCACATCCTTGCATTTTCAGCATATATATGTGGATTATGTTTGGGGGTTTGGGGGGGGGGGGGGGAGAACAGTTAAGAGCAATGTTAGTGCAGTAAAGAAGGATTAATTGTAATAATGTAAATAAAAATAATGTGTAGTTGTTCAATACTTTGCATTGACATTTACAGTAGAGAGAACATAGCAGCCATCTCAAGCAAAGAACAATGAGAATTGAAATTTGTACATCAAAAAAATTGTATTTGTAAATTTTTTAAACATAGCATGGGTTAAGCAATGGCAATAAAAAGTGGCAAATGCCGGGGAATGGGTATTTTCTGCTGCCAGCGTTCAAAGGTAGGTCCAAACAGTTATCTTCCCATGTTTTTTACTGAGATGAACCATCCATATCCATTGGAAAATTTTGCATTCTGCAACTTAGAAAAGGTGAGAGAGTTATAGACTAGTTCATCTAACATCTACTGTTGAAAAATAATCAACTTCTATAATTTTGAAAGGAATGATTGAATTTAGAGTTTAGTTTAGAGATACAGCATGGAAACAGGCCCTTCAGCCCGATCCCACCAATTATCACCCCTACACTAGGGGCAATTTACAGAAGCCAAATATCCTGCAAACCCGCACGTCCTTGGGACGTGGGAGGAAACCGGAGCACCTGGAAGAAACCCACGTGGTCCCAGAGAGAACGTGCAAACTCCATATAGGCAGCACACATGTTCAGGATCAAAGATACTGCAGATGCTGGCTTAAATTGAAGATAGACACAAAATGCTGGAGTAACTCAGCGGGTCAGGCAGCATTTCTGGAGAGAAGGAATGGGTGATGTTTCGGGTCGAGACCCTTCTTCAGAAGAAGGGTCTTGACCCTAAACGTTACCCATTCCTTCTCTCCAGAGATGCCGCCTGTCCCGCTGAGTTACTCCAGCATTTTATGTCTATCTTCGGTTTAAACCAGCACCTGGAGCACCTTCCTACACGTGTTCAGGATCAAACCCGGGTCACGGGTGCCGTAAGGCAGCAACTCTACCACTGTGCCACTGCAATGCAGTGAAAGCTTTCAACTGATGTCTTGAGATCATGTTCAGCACAGACATTGTGGGCTGAAAGACCTGTCTTGCTCTGTACTATTCTATGTTCTATCATCAGACAGACTTACAAATTGTGTAGATTGTGCCTAATAAGCTATTGAATATTTTTGGACTGAGGTACAGATTAAATCAATGGTCAGGGAAATGTCTATGAATGTGATTGATCTGGATTTCCAAGAGGCTTTTTTATAAAGTCCCTTATAATCGCCAAAGGTGAATTAAAGGCATATTATCGATAGGATATGAGGAGGGATATGAACCAGGTTCACTAACTGAGGTTCAATGCAAAGAACCAGTTACGATGTCTGGAAAATATATCAAATATATCAGTCTGAAGAAGGGTCTCGACCTGAAACGTCACCCAGTCCTTCTCTCCCGAGATGCTGCCTGACCTGCTGAGTTACTCCAGCATTTTGTGAATAAATCAAACATATGAAATGTGTTTGGGGGAGAAGGCTGGAAAATGGTGTTGAGGGAAAGATAGATCAGCCATCATTGAATGGTGGAGTAAACTTCTTGGGCCGAATGGCCTAATTCTGCTCCTATCACGTATGAACATGAATTATTCACTGCAGAATACATGCCTTGACTGACGACAGATATGGTTTGTATAGGACACAAAAATCTTTGCACGTGTAAATGGAAGAAAATATTTGCCAAGAAATATCAATAGGTTAAATGATTGTTGAAAGTCGTGGCAAATGGATTACGATGTAAGAAAATGTGAGTTTAATTTGGCTTCATTTTGCTTTAGAAAATAATACAAAGGCACTTTCTATATCATGAAGTGCTAGAAACAAAAATGTAAATCATGTTTTTTAAAAGGCATTTGGACAGATAGGAATTTTGAGGGATATGGGCCATTGCTGCCTGGCCCGATGAGTTACTCCTGCAGTTTGCCTCTTATTTTTTGTAAGCCAGCATTTGCATTTCCACGAAAGAAAAAGGGACAAAGTGCTGGAGCGACTCAGTGAGTCGGGCGGCATCTCTGGAGAACGTGGACAAGTGACTCGACACTGAAGAAGTGTGCTGACCCAAACCGTCACCTCTGCATCTGCAAAGACGCATATGTACGTTCTCCAGAGATGCTGCCTGACCCGCTGTTATTCCAGCACTTTGTTTCCTTTAAACCAGTTCCACAGTTTGATTTAGTGAGGAAACAGGCCCTTTGACCTATCGCGTCCGTGCCAACCAGCAATCCCCTCACACTAGCCTATGCACACTAGGGACAATTTACAATTTTACTGAAGCCATTGAACCTACAAACCTGTATGTTTTTGGAGTGTGCTGAGGCTCTATAAAGGTGCTGGTCAGGCTGCATTTGGAGTATTGTGAACCGTTTTGGGCACCGTGTCTAAGGAAAGATGTGCTGGCTCTGGAGAGGGTCCAGAGGAGGTTTACAAGACTGATCCCAGGAATGAGTGGGTTAACATATGGTGAGCGTTTGTTGGCACTGGGCCAGTACTCACTGGAATTTAGAAGAATGAGGGGGGACCTCATTGAAACACACAGAATAGTGAAAGGCTTGGTTAGAGTTGATGTGGAGAGGATGCTTCCACTAGTGGGAGAGTCTAGGACCAGAGGGCACAGCCTCAGAATAAAAGGACATTCCTTTAGGAAGGAGCTGAGGAATTTCTTTAGTCAGGGGTGGTGAATCTGTGGAATTCTTTGCTACAGAAGGCTGTGGAAACCAAGTCAATGGATATTTTAAGGCAGAGATACATAGATTCTTGATTAGTACGGGTGTCAGGGGTTATGGGGAGAAGACAGGAGAATGGGGATAGGAGGGAAAGATAATCAGCCATGATTGAATGGCAGAGTAGACTCGATGGGCTGAATGGCCTGTGATTCTGCTCCTATCACCTGTGACCTTCTGACCTGTCATATAAAATTCTTAAGGGATTGGACAGGTTAGATGCAGGAAAAATGTTCCCCATGTTGTGGGAGTCCAGAACGAGGGGTCACACAGTTTAAGAATAAGGGGTAGGCGATTTAGGACTGAGATGAGGAAACACTTTTTCACCCAGAGAGTTGTGACTCTGTGGCATCCTCTGCCACAGAAGGCAGTGGAGGCCGATTTGCTGGATGTTTTCAAGAGAGAGTTAGATTTAGCTCTTAGGGATAATGGATTCAAGGGATATGGGGAGAAGACAGGAACGAGGTACTGATTCTTGATGATCAACCATGATCACATTGAATGGTGGTGCTGGCTCGAAGGGCTGAATGGCCTACTCCTGCACCTATTGTCTAAATGGGACGAGACCTGCATGGCAACTTGTTTAATTTGGTTTAATTTAGTTTAGTGTTAAGTGTACTGAGCTACAGTGAAAAGTTATTTGTTGCGTGCTTTCCAGTCAGTGGAAAGAGCATACATGATTACAATCAAGAGGTCCACAGTGTAAAGGGAATAATGTTAAGTTCGAGATCAAGTCCGGTGAAGTACGATTACTGATAGTGCAATGATCTCCAATGAGGTAAATGGAAGGTCAGGATTGCTCTGTAGTTGGGGAGAGTATGGTTCAGTTGCCTGAGAACAGCTGGGAACAACTTGGACAGCATTGTCGAGATGGGCCAAAGAGCCTGTTCCTGTGCTGTACACATCTATGACTATATGACTCTATATTTCAACCTTCATAAGGCAAAAAAACACTATGTAAATTAAACTCAGCAAGCCTGGCAGCATCTGTGGAGGGAAATGGACAGGTGACATTTTGGGTTTGGAACCTTCTTCAGATTGGATTATGAAGTGTGATTCGACAAACAAGGGTCCATTCCCTGAAAATAAGTTGATTACGGGATAATTTGATCAAAGCTTAAAATAATAATGAGATATTATTGAGGGACCTATTGCCAGAGGGAAGGCCGATGATGCAGTATGTAGTTTAGTTCAGACATACAGCATGGAAACAGATCCTTCAGCCCACCGAGTCGATGCTGACCAACAATCACTCGTACACTAGTTCTATCCTACAGGGACAATTTATATTTATACCAAGCCAATTAACCTACAAACATGCATGTCTTTGGAACGTGGGAGGAAACCGGAGCACCCGGACAAAACCCATGCGGTCACGGGGAGAATGTTCAAACTCCGTACAGACAGCACCCAAGGTCAGGATTGAACCCGGGTCTCTGATGCTGTGAGGCAGCAACTCTACCACAGTGCCACTGTGCAGTTCTTGAATCAAAATGCACAATACCTTGGATCGTAGGAAGATATTCCATGGAGCGCAGGAATATGAGGGGTGATCTTAAAGAGGTGCACAAAATCATGAGCGGAATAGATTGGGTAAATGTCTTTTGCCCAGAATAGGGGAATTGAGAACCAGGAGACATAGGTTTAGTGTGACGGAAGGGGGTGGGGCGAGGGGGGAGGGAGGGTTTAATAAGAACCTGAGGGGAACCATTTTACACATAGAGTGGTGGTTTAAGGAATGAGTGCTGGAGGAGGTCGTTGAGGCAGGTAGTATCAGAAGATTTAAGTGACATCTGGACATGGCACTGTAAGGCAGTTTAGAGGGATATGGGGGTTAGGGTTAGAAGGTTAGAGGGATAGGTTTAGAGGGATAGGTCTAATAGGTTTAGAGCGATATGGGCCAAACGCAGACAGGTAGGGCTAGTGTAGATGGGGCTGGTTGGTTAGCATGGGCAAGTTGGGCCGCAGGGCCTGTTTCCACGCTGTATGACTAAGATATTCAGCATTTAAAATATGTCTGTAATTGCAAAACAATTGGCATAAAAACAAAATGAATGCTTGAAACACTGAGCAAGTCAGACAGCATATGTGGAGAGAGAAACAGAGCCAATGTTATAGATCAAAGACCCCTCTCTGTAACTTGTTTTTCTCTTGATCCCAATTAGGGTCTTTGACCTGCAACATTGACTTTGTTTCTCCCTCCACAGATGCTGCCTGACATGCTGGGTGTTTCAGGCGCTTTCTGTTTTGTATTTCAGTAATCAGCACCGTTCCCTTGTCCCGCTTTCCTAACTCCCTTCCGACTCCTGCCCGCAGATTTCGTGTACCCGGCCGGACATTCCGAATATCCCAGGCACTCCCGGGTTCTGACTCGGAATATCGACGGGCAGAAGGCACCAGAGCAGTCCAGCATGTGTTACTTCCTCCAGGAGAGCGACGTGGAGAGTCGGATCTCCTGCAAACTTCGCTTCACCCGGAGTAAATTCAACTTCAACCCCTTCGGGCTGCGTTTCGGGAAGAGAGGTGACGGCGGCTCTGTGAATTGGAAGACGTTGGTAGTCAATGGGAACAGACTCCGTTATCTTTGGAAGCACAAGATACCAGCGTGTAAGGACTCTCAAAGCGAATGCTGAACTGCTCGCGTTAGATTTTGTATTAGAGGCTTGTGAAATGCAATGTATTTTCAGTGAATGCAATGTATAAACTCCTGTATCCATGGAGACCAAATGTGAGTTTGTTTATCTGTGCCATTCCAACGATAAACTGATAGACCCATCAGATTTGTGTTAGATTTGTACCCCATTGTAATGCAAGGCGAGTTTATGTTCCCCAGGTACACAATAAATGTAGCAGAATTGGATTAGTTTGTAAGCTTAATAGATTCACGCGATGAATGAACTCAATGTCAAGTGGAATATAAAAGATATATATATATATATATTGATATTGATCTCGATCTCGATTAGTTCTAGATTTATTGCCACTATACATTATTGGTTATTGTCAGTTCTGGCCTTGTTAATAATCAAACACCAGCTCGTTTTAAGTTCCAACATAATGTAGGTTTGGAGGTCACATATAGAAAACTACAGCACAGGAACAGGCCCTTCGGCCCACAATGTCCGTGAAGCCAAGTAAAACTAAGCTCCTCTGCCTGCGCGTGATCCATATCCCTCCATTTCCTGCATACACACGTACCCATCTAAAAGCATCTTAAACACCACTATCATATCTGCCTCCACTAATAAATTGCCAAGTTGTTCTTCATAATATCCTTCAGGTAATTTTGTTTTCATTGCTGCAATCCGTTAGCAGAGGAGGTATTTTGGATATTTCTTCATTATCCTCTTTTTGCAGCTTGAGATTGTTTGATAGTGTTGTTCAACATGTTATCCTATTGCCCTGGTACCCATCTTCCTCTGTGTAAAAAATCTTGCCCCGCGCGTATCCTTTAAATGTGGCCCCTCTCACCTTAAAGGCCCTCTAGTCCATGGGTGTCTACCCTGGGAAGAAGATTCTGACTGTCTATCCTATCTATGCCTCTCATAGTTTGATATACTTCTATCAGTTCTCTCCTCATCCTCTGATGCTCCAGAGAAAACAATCCTAGTCTGTCCAACGTTTTCTTCCAGCTAATATCCTCTAATCCAGGCAACATTCCAGTAAACCTCTTTAACTTAGCTTATATTAGAGATACAGCACGGAAACAGGCCCTTCGGCCCACCGGGTCCGCGCCCACCAGCGATCACCCCATTTAAACACTATCTATTTTAACACACTATGGATAATTTTTACATTTACCAAGCCAATTTTACCTACAAACCTGTACGTCTTTGGAGTGTGGGAGGAAACCGAAGATCTCGGAGAAAATCCACGTGGTCACGGGGAGAACAAACAAGCTCCCTACAGACAGTACCCGTCGGGATGGAACCAGAGTCTCCAGCGCTGCAAACGCTGTAAGGCAGCAACTATACTGCTGTGCCACCGTGCCTCTTCTGCACTCACTTCAAAGCTGCATATCCTTCCTGCATTGGGGCGACCAGAACAGTATGTAATATTTCAAATGCGGTCAAATCAAAGGCTGTATTATGATTTCTTGACTTAGCTTAGAGGTCAAAAAATATCTCCGTTATTTATAGGCCAAAAATACCAGAATTTTAAACCTGAATTAATCTCAGAATGGTGAACAAGCAACATTCGTTCCAATACATATGAGTGGCATGGTGGTGCAACGGTAGGGTTGCTGCCTCAGTGTCAAAGACTCGGGTTCAATCCTGACCTCGTGTGTACGTTCTCCCTCTGACCCGTGCTGTCTGCGTGGAGTTTGTACGTTCTCCCTGTGAGTGTGGGTTTCCTCCCACACTCCAAAGACAAAAGAGTTTGTGGGTTAATTAGCCCTCTGTAAATGATCCCAAGTGTGGGTCTGTGACTTCACTAGTGTGAAGGGATGCCAAATGATCAGCATAGATTCGATGGGGAGAAGGGTCTATTTCCGTGCTATATTACCAAACTAAACTGTGCACAATACTCCAAATGCAGCCAAACCAAGCTGCATCAAGATTTCTAGCCTTTACAAAACTGTTTTAAAAGGTCAAAAAATCCTCTTACGCCAATAATTTGACGGCCAAAAATAAACTTTTAAACTTGAATTAATCTCAGGACGTTGAACAAGGCAATTTTCATCTCAATAGATATCCCTTGGCCCAAGGTATACAGACATTTATAAGTGGGGTGGCATAATTCGCTTTTACATTTAGATTTAGAGATACAGCATGGAAACTGACCCTTCACCCCACCGAGTCCACACCGACCATCGATCACCCCATACATTTGTTCTACACACCAGGGACAATTAACAGAAGCCAATTAACCCACAAACCTGTACGTCTTTGGAGTGTGGAAGGAAACCGGAGCACCCGGAGTAAATCCACCCGCACAGAGGGAGAACGTACAAACTCCGTACAGGTTGGTCTCCTAATCTTAGGAAAGACATTCTAGCCTTAGAGGGAGTACAGAGAAGGTTCACTGGGATGGCGGGACTTTCATATGAAGAAAGACTGGATAGACTGGGCTTGTACTCGCTGGAATTTAGACGACTGAGGGGGGATCTTATAGAAACATATAAAATTCTTAAGGGGTTGGAGAGGCTAGATGCGGGAAGATTGTTCCTGATGTTGGGGAAGTCCAGAACCAGGGGTCACAGCTTAAGGATAAGGGGGAAGTCTTTTAGGACCGAGATGAGAAAACATTTCTTCACACAGAGAGTGGTGAGTGTGTGGAATTCTCTGCCACAGAAGGTAGTTGAGGCCAGTTCATTGGCTATATTTAAGAGGGAGTTAGATGTGGCCCTTTTTGCTAAAGGGATCAGGGGGTATGGAGAGAAGGCAGGTACAGGTTACTGAGCTGGATGATCAGCCATGATCATATTGAATGGCGGTGCAGGCTCGAAGGGCCGAATGGCCTACTCCTGCACCTATTTTCTATGTTTCTATGACAGCACCCGTAATTAGTATCGAACTTTGGTGCTGTAAGGCTGGAACTCTACCGCTGTGCCACCGTGCCACCTTTTTTCAGCATCAAGTGACTTTTAGACGGGCTCCTCGAGAGGCACTCAATGATCAGTGTACTGTGAATCTCGACAGCAACCCAGGCCAGAGCATCTCTTAAAACTGGCTCTTCTGATCATCTAGAAAATTGGCGTTGCCTCAAAGACACAGAGGTGGTCTCCCGAATATCAAGCAAGGTGAAATTTGAGTTGGAAGTGATTTTTTTGATAATACACTCCAATACTGAAATCAATCAAAATAACACAGAGGTTGTTTGAATCTATTCAATCAAAATGTTTCAAGAAGATCCACACTTTAACGAGATTCATCGGAAACGTTATCTCAAAGAACACATAAAGCATTTGACAATCAGAACATAGAACATAGAACTGTACAGCACAGCTTCAGGTTCTTAAGTCTACATTGTCTGTGTTGAACGTAATGCTAAGGTATTTTTTTGAATGAGAAGAATGTTTTGGAACTAAATCAGTTCAGTTTAACTTATTGTCACATAGACAATAGACAAATAGGTGCAGGAGTAGGCCATTCGGCCCTTCGAGCCAGCACTGCCATTCAATGTGATCATGGCTGATCATTCTCAATCAGTACCCCGTTCCTGCCTTCTCCCCATACCCCCTCACTCCGCTATCCTTAAGAGCTCTATCTAGCTCTCTCTTGAATGCATTCAGAGAATTGGCCTCCACTGCCTTCTGAGGCAGAGAATTCCAGAGATTCAGAACTCTCTGACTGAAAAGGTTTTTCCTCATCTCTGTTCTAAATGGCCTACCCCTTATTCTTAAACTGTGGCCCCTGGATCTGGACTCCTCCAACATTGGGAACATGTTTCCTGCCTCTAACGTGTCCAACCCCTTAATAATCTTATACGTTTCGATAAGATCCCCTCTCATCCTACTAAACTCCAGTGTATACAAGCCTAGTCGCTCCAGTCTTTGGAGGTACAGTGAAAAGCTATTGTTGTGCGCTAACCAGTCAGCGTAAGGACAATACATGATTACAATATTGATGACAATTAAAAAATCACAATATTAACTCAGCAATTATAATGTCAACAGTTTATACTTGTCAGGAACCAATATCAGATCAGAAGCAAATTTCTGGGTCGTGATGTGACATGATTTGCAGCCAGATGAACTCTTCAAAAAATGGTCATTTAGTTGAGTTTCATTTAGTTTGAGTTTAATTTATTGTCACATGTACTGAGCGAGGTACAGTGGAAAGCTTTTGTTGCGTGTAACCAGTCAGCGGAAAGACAAGACGTGATTACAATCGAGCCATCCACAGTGTACAGATACATGATAAAGGGAATAACGTGAATAACATTTAGTGCAAGACAAAGCCCACTAAAGTCCAATCAAAGATAGTCCAAGGATCTCCAATGAGGTGGATGGTAGCTCAGGACTGCTCTATAGTTGGTGGTAGGATAGTTTAGCAGCCTGATAAATCCATCTTAGTTCATTACATCTTAGCTCATTTTATAGTTACAATCAATGCATATACTGTATTACAGTTCCAAAGATAAAATTGGTAGTACCAATAGACAATAGGTGCAGGAGTAGGCCATTCGGCCCTTCAAGCCAGCACCGCCATTCAATGTGATCATGGCTAATCATTCACAATCAGTATCCCGTTCTGCCCTCTCCCCATACCCCCTGACTCCGCTATCATTAGGAGCTCTATCAAAGCATCTAGAGAATTGGCCTCCACAGCCTTCTGAGGCAGTGAATTCCACAGATTTACAACTCTCTGAGTGAAAAAGGTTTTTCCTCATCTCAGTTCTAAATGGCCTGCCCCTTAGTCTTCAACTGTGACCCCTGGTTCTAGACTCCCCCAACATTGGGAACATGTTTCCTGCCTCTAGCGTGTCCAATCCCTTAATAATCTTATATGTTTCAATAAGATCCCCTCTCATCTTTCTAAATTCCAGTGTATACAAGCCTAGTCGCTCCAGTCAATGACAGTCCCGCCATTCTGGGAATTAGCCTAGTGAACCTACGCTGCACTCCCTCAGTAGCAAGAGTGTCCTTCCTCAAATTTGGAGACCAAAACTGCACACAGTACTACAAGTGCGGTCTCACTAGGGCCCTGTACAACTGCAGAAGGACGTATTTGCTCCTATACTCAACTCCTCATATCATAAAGGCCAACATAGGTCGGCACGGTGGCGCAGCGGTAGAGTTGCTGCTTTACAGCGAATGCAGCGCCGGAGACTCAGGTTCGATCCTGACTACGGGTACTGCACTGTAAGGAGTTTGTACGTTCTCCCCGTGACCTGCGTGGGTTTTCTCCGAGATCTTCGGTTTCCTCCTACACTCCAAAGACGTACAGGTATGTGGGTTAATTGGCTGGGTAAATGTAAAAATTGTCCCTAGTGGGTGTAGGATAGTGTTAATGTACGGGGATCGCTGGGCGGCATGGACTTGGAGGGCCGAAAAGGCCTGTTTCCGGCTGTATATATATGATATGATGATATGATGAACATGCCATTAGCTTTCTTCACTGCCTGCTATACCTGCATGCTTACTTTAAGTGACTGATGAACAAGGACACCCAGATTTCTTTGTACTTCCCCATTTCCTAACTTGACACCATTCAGATAATAATCTGCCTTCCTGTTCTTACCACCAAAGTGGATAACCTCACATTTATCCAAATTAAACTGCATCTGCCATGCATCTGCCCATTCACACAACCTGTCCAAGTCACCCTGCATCCTCATAGCATCCTCCTCACAGTTCACACTGCCACCCAGCTTTGTGTCATCTGCAAATTTGCTAATGTTACTTTTAATCCCTTCATCTGAGTCATTAATGTATATTGTAAATAGCTGCGGTCCCAACACCAAGCCTTGCGGTACCCCACTAGTCACTGCCTGTCACTCTGAAAGGGACCCGTTAATCCCCACTCTTTGTTTCTTGTCTGCCAACCAATTTTCTATCCATGTCCGTACCCTACCCCCAATACCATGTGCTCTAATTTTGCCCACTAATCTCCTATGTGGGACCTTATCATAGGCTTTCTGAAAGTCCAGGCACACTACATCCATTGGCTCTCCCTTGTCCATTTTCCTAGTTACATCCTCAAAAAATTCCAGAAGATTAGTCAAGCATGATTTCCCCTTCGTAAATCCATGCTAACTCGGAACGATCCTGTTACTGCTATCCAAACATCCTGTTTCTGCTACTGTAAATGCGCAGTCATTTACCCAGAGTAGGGGAATGGAGAACCAGGGGGGAAGATTAAGGTGAGGGGGGAAAAATTTAATAGAACCTGTAACCTTTTTACACAAAGGGTGGTGGGCGTATGGAATAAGGAGGTAGCAGAGGCTGCAACTATCACAATGTTTAAGAAACATTTAGACAGGTACATGGATAGAATAGGTTTAGAGGAATATGTGCCAAATGCAGGCAAGTGGAACGAATGTAGATGTTGATCGGTGTGGGCCAAACAGCCTATTTTCACGCTGTATGACTCTATGACCACAGTAACAAAGCAAATCATCACACTCCTTCACAATCACCCCTCATCCTCCTGCTCTCCAAGGAATAGAGTCCCAGTCTGCTCAACCTCTCGCAATAGCTCAGACTCTCGAGTCCTGGCAACATCCTCGTAAATCTTCTCTGCACCCTTTCCAGCATGACAGCATCTTTCCTACAACATGGTGCCCAAAACTGAACACAATACTCTAAATGCGGCCTCACCACCTTCTTATATAACTGCAACATGACCTCCCAACTTCTATACTCAATACTTTGGCTGATGAAGGCCAATGTGCCTAAACCCTTTTTGACCACCCTATCGATCTGCGACTCCATCTTCATGGAACTATGTGCCTGCACTCCTTGATCCCTCTGCTCGATAACACTTCCTAGAGCCCTACCATGCACTGAGTAGGTCCTGCCCAAAATGCAACACCTCACGTTTCTCGGTATTAAATTCCATCAACCATTCCTCAGCCGACCTGGCCAATCGATCAAGATCCTACTGCAAGTTTTCACAACCATCTTCACTATATTTCACTATACCTCAGGGTACACGTGACAATAAGGACTATTGAACTATCTGCAATACCACCCACTTTAGTATCATCTGTAAACTTGTTCATTTTGCCATGTACATTCTCACCCAAATCATTGGCATAGATTCTGTATCTATCTTTGGTGTAAACCTGCATCTGCAGTTCCTTCTGACACAATAAAAAGATGGAGTATTTTTAACTTCTCTAACTTCAGATAATTCCTGCTTTCCCTCTCTGTCCCCTCCCCTTCCCAGTTCTCCTACTAGTCTTCCTGTCTCCAACAACATTCTATCTTAGACCCGTCCACTCCCCTGACGTCAGACTGAAGAAGGGTCTCGACCCGAAACGTCACCCATTCCTTCTCTCCCAAGATGCTGCCTGACCTGCTGAGTTACTCCATCATTTTGTGTTTACATTGGAGTATTTTTTTAAATGGTGGGAGATTGATGGAGACAGGTGCCGGCCTGGAGAATTGTCTTCCGTTTAGATTTCTATACCTTTCAATGTCTAAGATCATTGCCTATTTCCTCTTTAAGATACTGCATGATTTGTGTTGTAATGTGGCTTGATTCTCAGGTGTGACAATAAACAAAAGTATATAATTCATTGGACATAGGATGAAAACAGTGGTGAAATGCTCTTGAAGGCTTCATACTTTATCAGGATTACTGGGCAAGTTAATGGGATTTAAAGCCTGTGGATCTGAATGAATGACACTTTATTGCCACATGTGACCAGTCACAGTGCGGTTCTTTGTTTTGCATGCCCAAGGTACGCAAGGAGTTGCCGCATAAAGTGCACCGACAAAGTTGCTAAGTATTCCATCTTAACACAAAGTATTCAATTTGTGGTCCCCTTAGTTCTCGGCAGTTCCTCCTTTGTTCTCGGTGGAGTCTCAGGTCCCTCCGTCACCCACTGGCGATCGCTCCTCGACTGTGGGCTCCCGTTGGCCTCGACCGCCTTCACCTGCCCTCGACTTTCACTGCCGGCGCCATCCTTGTCCTTGACCGTCGACCCCTTAGTCAACCTTAACTGCCGGCCTGACTTCATAACCTGATTCAAGAGTCAAGAGTGTTTAATTGCCAAAAAAGGACACAAAGTGCTGGATTAACTCAGCGGGTCAGGCAGCATCTCTGGAGAGCATGGATAGGGTCAGGCAGCATCTCTGGAGAGCATGGATAGGTGACGCTTTGGCTTGGGACCCTTCTTCAGACCAATGTTAATACGAGCTTCGTACACAGTCAGTAGTTTAGTTTAGTTTTACATTGTGGATCAGACCCTTCGGGCCATCTGGTCCATGCTGACCAACGATCACACGTTCACTCTCGTTCTATGTTATCCCACCTTACAGCCACTCCCAACACACAAGGGGACAACTTACAGAGGCTAATTAATCTATGACCTGCATGTCTTTGGAATGTGGGAGGAAACCAGAGCACCTGGCGGAAACCCACACGGTAATGGGGAGAACATACAAATTCCACACACAGGCAGCACCCGGGGACAGGATCGAACTTGGGTCTCTGGCGCTGTGAGGCAGCAACTCTACCAGCTGCACTACTGTGCTGCCCTGTATGACAATAGACAATAGGTGCAGGAGTAGGCCATTCGGCCCTTCGAGCCAGCACCACCATTCAATGTGATCATGGCTGATCATTCTCAATCAGTACCCCGGTCCTGCCTTCTCCCCATACCCCCTCACTCCGCTATCCTTAAGAGCTCTATATAGCTCTCTCTTTAAAGCATTATGAGACTTGGCCTCCACTGCCTTCTGAGGCAGAGAATTCCACAGATTTACAACTTTCTGACTGAAAAAGTTTTTCCTCATCTCCGTTCTAAATGGCCTACCCCTTATTCTTAAACTGTGGCCCCTGGTTCTGGACTCCCCCAACATTGGGAACATGTTTCCTGCCTCTAACGTATCCAGCCCCTTAATAATCTTATACGTTTCGATAAGATCCCCTCTCATCCTTCTAAATTCCAGTGTATACAAGCCTAGCCGCTCCAGTCTTTCAACATACGACAGTCCCGCCATCCCGGGAATTAACCTAGTAAACCTACGCTGCACGCCCTCAATAGCAAGAATATCCTTCCTCAAATTTGGAGACCAAAACTGCACACAGTACTCCAGGCATGATGCTTCTTTTCACCAGATTTCACTGTCAACCAGCAACATTGAGTGAAACAGTCTTCACCATCTTGCAGCAAAACCTAATTTTTAAAGTTCTGAAACTCTGAGCCAGAAGGTCCACAACATGTTTTTGGGTTTTTTTTGTTTGTTTTTTAAAATCAAAAATATTTATTCAAATATTAAAATAATATATACAATACAATAAAACCAAAACAGAACCCACCACCAGAATATTATACAAACAAATATACCAATTGAAACTATGATACAATTATATTACAATCCCCATCCAGGATACATCCAATCCCCCCGCGGTGCCCAGCGGTCCTGGAAACCCTCCAGGGTGCCCGTGGACAGCGCGTGATCCCTCTCCAACACAACCCGGGCGCGAATGTAACCCGGGAAAAGGGGTAGGCAGCTGGCTCCGGCAGAGCCCTCTTCCGCCTGGCGCCGTGAGTCGCGGATGGCCAGCTTGGCCAGGCCCAGGAGCAACCCAACCAAGACATCCTCAGCCCCCCTACCCTCTCCCCTACGCACAGGGTGTCCAAAGATGAGGATGGTGGGTGAAAAGTGCAGCCAAAAAGCAAGGAGCAGCCCCTTTAGATATTGGAACAGGGGCTGCAACCTCACACACTCCATGTACACGTGGTACACAGACTCACACACTCCATGTACACGTGGTACACAGACTCACACACTCCATGTACACACGGTACACAGACTCACACACTCCATGTACACGTAGTACACAGACTCTTCCAACCCGCAAAAGTGGCAAGCGGCTGGCGAGTCTGTGAACCGCGCGAGGAACAGGTTGCAGGGGACTCCTTGGTGCAATACCTTCCACCCCAGGTCCCCGATGGAGAGGGGCAGAATCCCTGCGTAGAGGGACCTCCACTGCGGGGCTCTACTTGTTGGGTAATTTGAGTCTTTTACCGGAGCTGTGTAAATTCCCCCATTTCAACTAATTACCTCCAGTTCTTGGCTTTGTCATGTCAGAATAATAATCTCATTGTGCTCCGTGTGATGTGAAGCACTGTAATGTCTGTAAGGGCTCGATTTCTTCTGTTCCGGCGCAAAGAAACACACCAGGCGGGTAAAGGTTGCAAACTCCTGCCTCCTTTCATCAAATCCTTTCAGGGAATTAAGTGAAGTAAAACAAATTGATGTCAGAAACAATTTTAAGCGCCGTTTGACATGAAATGCATACATTTCTTAGAATCTGATTTTTCCTCGATTTACTTAAGTTAATAATGAAGTAGAGTTTCAAAGTCTACAGAGAGACTTGGGCCTTTTGGAAGGGTGGGCTGAAAGATGGCAGATGGAGTTTAATGCTGATAAGTGTGAGGTGCTGCATTTTGGTAGGACAAATCAAAATAGGACGTACAGGGTAAATGGTAGGGAATTGAGGAATGCAGTGGAACAGAGGGATCTGGGAATAACTGTGCATTGTTCCCTGAAAGTGGAATCTCATGTGGATAGGGTGGTGAAGAAGGCGTTTGGTATGCTTGCCTTTATAAATCAGAGCATCGAGTATAGAAGTTGGGATGTAATGTTAAAATTGTATAGGGCATTGGTGAGGCCGAATCTGGAGTATGGTGTGCAGTTCTGGTCGCCAAATTATAGGAAGGATGTTGACAAAATGGAGAGGGTACAGAGGAGATTTACTAGAATGTTGCCTGGGTTTCAGCACTTAAGCTACAGAGAGAGGTTGAACAGGTTGGGTCTTTATTCTTTGGAGCGTAGAAGGTTGAGGGGGGACTTGATAGAGGTTTTAAAAATTTTGAGAGGGACGGACAGAGTTGACGTGGGTAGACTTTTCCCTTTGAGAGTGGGGAAGATTCCAACAAGGGGACATAGCTTCAGAATTGAGGGACAAAAGTTTAGGGGTAACATGAGGGGTAACTTCTTTACTCAGAGGGTGGTGGCTGTATGGAATGGGCTTCCGGTGGAAGTGGTGGAGGCAGGCTCGATTTTATTATTTAAGAGTAAATTGGATAGGTATATGGATAAGAGGGGATTAGAGGGTTATGGTCTGAGTGCAGGTCGATGAGACTAGGTCAGGGAGAATGGTCGGCGTGGACTGGTAGGGCCGAACGGGCCTGTTTCCGTGCTGTAGTTGTTATATGGTTTATATGGTTATATGGTTACCTTTGGACACCAAAACTAAGAATTAAATAGAGGGTCTTCCCTTTCACAATGTCCCAAATTAATTATTTATGTTAGGAGTTCAGAGTGTTTAAGTATCATAGGTACCAACAACAAAACAATGAAGTTCTTACCTGCATCAGCTTAACAGGCCTGTAAATTCCATGACACACAGATAATGTAGATTTTTAAAATGATTCCAATATATTAATAACCATAATTCATAAGCCACAAAAACCAAAATCATTAGTTCAAACCAAAATCAGTCCACAGAAGTTCTTAGACGCTGAGATTATTGTTGTGCAGCGTTCAAGAGTCTGGTGGTTGTTGGGAAGAAGCAGTTCTTGAATCTTGAGGTCATGGTTTTCAGGCTCCTGTACCTTCTTCCCGATGGCAGGAGTGAAATGAGGGCGTGGCCAGGGTGGTGTGGGTCATTGACGATGTTGGCTGCCTTTTTGAGGTAGTGCCTCTTGTAGACCCCTTCGACGGTGGGGAGGTCAGTACCTGTGATGGACCGGACAGTGTACACCACCCTCTGCAATCTCCTTCGTTCCTGGGCATTTGAGCTGCTGAACCAGGCCATGAAGCAACCAATAAGAATGTCCTGCAGATAACCATGGCTTTTTACTCTATGTAGAATGTACACCGGGTAAGGAGTTAAATGTTAGTTAGCTAGTTTCATGTCACCTGTGCGGGCATACAGTGAAACGCATGTTCTGCTTGCTTCCAATTAAATCACACCATACAAGAGTGCAATAGATCCTCTCTGGAACAACACACAGAGAGTCACCATGTTATGGCGCCATCTTATATCACCAGGACACGTTCTGGACCTGAGTTTTCCAATTTGTTCCCAACACTAAGATCATGGTATAATTAACCTAAACAAATAATTGATTAAGTTACAAGCTTTTATGGCCCGCACTTGACTCGTTTAGACTGCCTATGTGCATCAGCCTCTCCCAACCATTCAGTTCTGCTGCTAAGTTGCGTGTATTAAGATTTTCATACAATGATTTTTCATGATGCAGCTCTGTAAGACTTTGGTGAGGCTGCATTTGGAGTGTTACATGCAGTTCTGGTCGCCCCATTGCAGGAAGCATGTGGAGGCTTTTGGGCGGGTGAGAGGAGGTTGACCAGGATGCTGCCTGGATCAGAAGCTTTCCGCGACAGGGAGAGGTCGGACAGACTTGGCTTTCTCTGGAATGTCGGAGGTTGACGGGAGACTTGTGAGAAGTGCATGAAATTGTGAAAAGCACAGATGGGGTAGACTGTCAGGCCCACTTTCCCAGGGTGGAAAAGTCCAACACCAGAGGGCAGAGCTGTAAAGTGAGACGGGGGGGGGGGGGGGGGGGGGGGGGGGGGGGGGAGTTTAATGCAGATGTGCGGAGCAAGTTTTTAAAGGAGAGAGTGGTGAAGGCCAGGAATGCGTTGCCAGGGTTGGGGGTGGCACAGAGTGTGGATTTGCCAAGAGAGTCTGGAGAGGTTTGCAGGGGTCCCTGTCACGATTTATTCCGAGCAGCTCCATCACAGAGGACTCTGTGATCTACGGACTGTTCCCAGGGACGCATTCGGAGACTGACATCGAGTGCTGCTGGAAGGTCACCAACTCGGTGAAAGACGCTCTTTGGTCTGCCCGAGCTTTGTTGACCTCCCAGCGGAGCGAGCTGTCCGTGGGGGAATGTTGCCGACTGGCCCGCTGCAGACTGCAGGAGTACGTGCTGAGGGATGCACTGAAGCTCGGTGCAGCCAACGCCAAGGCCCTGTGGGGGAGGACCACAGTCTAGGGTCCTTCCGCTGCTGGACATGGGGGGCAGGGTGTGGTGGAGAGAGACGCCCCTGCAAATAAGGGACGGGATTCTGTGTAAATCTGACAATGAATATCTGTATTGATTGTGTAACCTCCGGGAATGTCGGATGGAGTTTTTGAAAAGAAAAATGTTTCGTAAATATTTATTACTGGAATAAAGTATTTTTTGATATATTAAAAAAAGGGGTAGGGGGTGGAGGCAGATATGGGATAGTGGCATTTAGGAAACATTTGGATAGGCACATGGAAGTACAGATAATAGAGGGGTATGGATCATGTGCAGGCAGACGAGATCAGTTTAACTCGGAATGTAAATGTAAATGTAAAAATGTAAAAAAGACCTTTATTGTCACTACACAAAGTACAGCGAAATTAAAGCAGTCCAGATGAATCATGTTCAGCACAAACATTGCGGGCCAAAGTCCCGTTCCTGTGCTGTGCTGTTGAACGTTTTACAATTGACAGGTGGTAGGAAGGGCCAGGGTGTTGAAATCCTGAAAGGTCACCTGTTCCTTTTCTCCAGAGGTGCTGCCTGACCCACCGAGTCACTCCAGCTCTGTGTCTATTGTACAATCCAGCATCCGCAGTCCCTTCCTCCACATGCCATTCATTGAGCTAATCGACCTCCCCTTCACCCTAATCTGGCCCCTCCTTCCGTCCCTGGAGCCACCTTCTCATCTCTGTTTGTTTATAAGGCAGCACTCGGGCAGGAGCGCCCAGCTTTAGAGCGTGTGCTATTTAAACAAAGCTGCAAAAAAGTTCAAAGTAAACAGGCCCGAGACTGCACGCCACTTTTTCTGAATCTCACTCAGGGTTGAAATCACCCCCCGAATCACATCGGTGGCGATGCCACTTCTGAAGCCCCGTGTTGGCGATGAGTGGTTTGTAGCATCCTGAGGTTGGGGTAGATTTCACAGAAACGCCAGGTCTTTCTTCTCTTACGCGCTTCGGTGAATGTTTCTTTCCATCAACCGCCGTGTGTAACATGTCCGATTCACACGGGAGACAGAACCATCCCCCTTTCGTTCCCTAAAGTCATTCAGGCACTTCCATTCCAATGCACTTCTGAGCACTGCCGACTAATTTCGCGTAAGTGTTTTACAGTGCCAGAGCAATTTGTACTGTGGCCTTGTGGCAAGTGCTTTTCATAAACAACATAAACGATGTAGCAATTAAGTGAAATTGCAGAGCAAGTGACTAAACTTATTTGACTCGTTAACTATATTAGTCAGGCAGTCGTAGAAATATATTCCAATTTCCACAGATAAATTCATTCCATTAAAGTATTGATACAAACCGCAGTTTAATTTCATAGAGTTAAAGTTGCCACAGCCTGTTGATAAAGAGGAATTGTGCGAAATGGTTGACAAGGCAACAAAATTAAATAAATAACACACAGAGCTTTCATATGAAAAAGTTCCCCTTAGACAACAAGGTTGGAATGCCCGGATCGTAAACTGGGACATTGGTTGAAATATTGAAATTTCAAGCCCAAAATTCAGAGGCTTTGCATCGTTGTGAGTGTTGTGTTAGTTGGTCTTGGCGTTATTAATTGGGAAGGATAATTGGCAATAGGATACACAGTGTTGGGAGTAACTCAGTGGGTCAGGTAGCATCTTTGGAGGACATGGATAGGTGGCATTTTGGGTCGAGATCTTTTTTTTTTAGAAATACAGCGTGGAAACCCCTTCACCCCACTGAGAATGCGCTGACCAGCGATCCCGAACAATCGCACTATCATACACACTACGGGCAATTTAAAATGGTCACCTAAGCCAATGAACCTATAAACCTGTACGGCGTTGGATTGTGGGGGGAAACCGGAGCACCTGGAGAAAACACAGGCGGTCACAGGGAGAACGTACAAACTCTGTACAGACAGCACCTGCAGTCAGGATCAAACCTGGGTTTCTGGCGCTGTAAGGCAGCAACTCGACCCCTGCCCCTTCTTCAGGTTGATCATGGTGGGGAGAAAGCTGAAAAAGGGGAGAGGCAGGACACAGCATGGCAGATAATAGGTGGGAATAGGTGAAGGCGGGGAGGATTTAAAGGCATATAGTTGAAACAGTGGCCAGAGATAAGAAAAGAAAGTGCGATACAGGTTTGCAGACTTGTGGATTGCAGAGCCAAAGGGAGAAAAGTGAGGGGGGGGGTCGGAAGAGAAATATTGATGAGAGTCCAGTTGGACCCCAAGGGAGGGAAGGGGAGAGTGGGTGGGTGGAGGAAGGGGTGGGTGTTTGGGGAGGTTGGGCCACAGTATCTCAAGCACCTTCAGTATGAAGAGGGGTCCCAACCTGAAACATCACCTATCTATGGCCTCCTGAGACGCTACCTGACCCTTTGAGTTACTTCAGCACTGTGTGTTTAACTCAAGTTTCCAGCATTTGCAGTTCCTTGTACACCCCCTCCCCCCCACTGACCCTTTCATTGTTCTAAACTCCAGCGGATATAGACCGAAAACGCCTTCTCTCTCTCCCTCCCCCCCCCCTCTCCCTCCCCCCCCTCTCCCTCCCCCCCCTCTCCCTCCCCCCCCTCTCCCTCCCCCCCCTCTCCCTCCCCCCCTCTCCCTCCCCCCCCCTCCCTCCCCCCCTCTCCCTCCCCCCCTCTCCCTCCCCCCCCTCTCTCCCCCCCACCTCTCTCCCCCCCTCTCTCTCCCCCCCCTCTCTCTCCCCCCCTCTCTCTCCACCCCTCTCTGTCCCTCTCTCTCTCCCCCCTTCTCTCTCTCTCTCTCTCTCTCTCTCTCTCTCTCCCCCCCCCTCTCTCTCTTTCCCCCTCTCCCTCCCTCCCCCCTTGCCAAGGTGGTGCAGCTGGTAGAGCTGCTGCCTCACAGCGCCAGAGACCCGGGTTGGATCCTGGCCTCAGGTGCTGTCTGTGTGTGGAGTTTGCATGTCCTCCCTGTGACAGCGTGGGTTTCCTCCGGGTGCTCCGGTTTCCTCCCACATCCTAAAGACGTGGAGGTTTGTCGGTCAGTTGACCCTCTGTAAATTGCACCTGGTGAGTGGGGAGTGGATGAGAAAGTGGGACAACATAAAACAAAGTGTGAACAGGTGATCAATAGTCAGCGTGGGCTCAGTGTGTCGAAGGGCCTGTTTCCAATGCTGTAATCTAAACTCTAAACTTACACTGAAATGTTGGCGTGCTATGTCTTTGCTAAAAAAGTGAATTAAAAGTGTGTCGGAGTATTAATAAAATAACATCCAACTGTCCGGGAAATTTGCAAGACCAATGCCAACAAATCCCAAGTATCCCAAGCATGATGGATTAACAGAGTTTTACTCTGCTGAATAATGTGGAAAATTATTCAGGGATACCCTAAAAAACAGGACATGTGAAATCTGGATAATTCCATTATAGATGAGGCTCTCACTAGGGTCTCCTCAATATCCCGCAGCTCCGCTCTTGCTCCCCATCCCCCCATCCGTAACAAGGACAGAGTCCCCCTTGTCCTCACCTTCCAAGTCGCATGCAGCATATAATCCTCCAACATTTCCGCCACCTCCAACGGGATCCCACTACTGGCCACATCTTCCCATCTCCACCCCTTTCTGCTTTCTGCAGAGACCGTTCCCTCCGCAACTCCCTGGTCAACTCGTCCCTTCCCACCCAAACCACCCCCTCCCCAGGTACTTTCCCCGCAGGAGATGCAAGACCTGTCCCTTTACCTCCCCCCTCGACTCCATCCAATGACCCAAACAGTCTTTCCAGGTGAGGCAAAGGTTCACCTGCACCTCCTCCAATTTCATCTACTTTATCCGCTGTTCCAGGTGTCAACTTCTATACATCGGCGAGACCAAGTGCAGGCTCGGCGATCGTTTCGCTGAACACCTCTGCTCAGTCCGCCTTAACCAACCTGATTTCCCGGTGGCTCAGCACTTCAACTCCCCCCCCCATTCCCAATCTGACCTTTCTGTCCTGGGCCTCCTCCATTGTCAGAGTGAGGCCCAGCGCAAATTGGAGGAACAGCACCTCATATTTCGCTTGGGTAGTTTACACCCCAGCAGTATGAACATTGACTTCTCCAACTTCAGATAGTCCCTGCTTTCCCTCTCTCTCCATCCCCTCCCACTTCCCAGTTCTCACACTAGTCTTCCTGCCTCTGACTGCATTCTATCTTTGACATCCCACTTCCCTGACATCAGTCTGAAGAAGGGTCTCGTCCCGAAACGTCACCTATTCCTTCTCTCCACAGATACTGCCTGACCCGCTGAGTTACTCGAGCATTTTGTGTCTACCTTCGATTTAAACCAGCATCTTCAGTTTTCTTCCCTACACTAATTACCTTCTCATCAGTTAAACTTCATCAGCAGCAGGGAGATAAAAGCTATCATCAACAATGCAGTCAACATCTGCCTGCCATCACGATCAGATTTTGAGTAGGTGGTAGTGAGCCAACAAACATAGACCAGAGAACAGTACAGCACAGAAACAGGCCCTTCGGCCCACAATTTCCATGCTGGGCGGCAAAGTAGCACAACGGTTGAGATGCTGCCTTACAGCGCAAAGAACTTGCATTTGTAAAGAACATAAGCCAACTGAATATAAAAATAAAACAAAGTGCTGGAGTAACTCAGTAGGTCAGGCTGCATCTCTGGAGATCATGGATAGACAACATTTCGGGTCAAAATCTTTTTTTGTAGAGATACAGCGAGGAAACAAGCCCTTCAGCCCACCGAGTCTGCACCGACCAGCGATCCCGTACACTAGCACTATTACAAACTCTGGGGACAATTTGGTTCGGGACCCTTCTTCAGATTGATTGAAGTGCTGGGAGAAAGCTGGAAAAGAAAGGTGGGGGCGGGCCAAAGTCTCTCAAGTGTGAGGTGGAAAAAAAAGGCACAAAGTGCTGGAGTAACTCAGCAGGTCAGGCAGCATCTCTGGAGAACATGGATAGGTGACGTTCCGGTGGGACCCTTCTTGCGTCTGAAGAAGGGTCCCGACCCAAAACGCCACCTATCCATGTTCTCCTGAAATGCTGCCTGACCTGCTGAGTTACTCCAGCCCTTTGTGCCTTTTTTAAAAAAAACTTCCCTTGTTATGAATTCCTTTGATGAACAGCGTTGACAAAATGTACAGTTGACAGGAAAATTGCAGGCAATTTAGAATAGATGCACTATTACTTTGTACTAAGATCGAACATTATGATGTCTAATTCTGGACTATAAAGCTGAGAATACTTTGTGTCTGGATGACAAAACGGTGCAGAAAGTATAGAAATGCAGAGAAAGTGAGTCTGTTTGATGAACTTTCAACCATCATTATGGTCTTGATATGAGAGCCCATTGCAGTATCAGCTTTACACTGATGGCTTTTCAGAAATACAGCAAGGTTCTTTATCTTTGATGTAAGATTAAAGGGAAGAAATAAGAAACAAGGGTTAAGGATATGGCAGCTACCAACGTGTTATGTGAATTAGGTCCCCAAAATCAAATCCTGCTTTCTGTGAGTTCAGCTGCCTAGCACTCTGATTCCTTCAGTTGCCTGGATTAGATGGTATGAGCCACACGGGGAGGTTGGACAGACCTAGTTTAGTTCTTATTCAAAGCGCAAACATAATAGACCAAACAACCATTATAAATTAAGTCAAGTTCTGACCCAAATTCCCAGTTCCCCAGGGCTTCTTGCCCTCCCAATCCCAGAAAGTCCAGGGTTACAAGACTTGTCTGTAAATACCCTTGGACTTCACCAGATTAGTACAACTATAAACCTCTCTTAATTTCCTTTGGGGAAAGTTTAGTTTAGTTTAGATTAGCTTAGTTTAGTTTAGTTTATTGTCGCATGTACCGAGGTACAGTGAAAAGCTTTTGACTAGTTGGGTGCTACTCAGTCGGCTGAAAGACTGTGCGTGATTACTGTTATCCTCTGGGGCATACAGGAACTTGACTCAAACGCACGACTCACACACAAGAGTCAATTTGGAGAAAATAAAGGCTTTCTTTAATTTTCACATTAAAGAACACTGCGATTCGAACAAAAAACTCTAAACTTACTCAGCTACAAAAACATTAGTTACAAAAATTACTTACTAGCTATACTACGACCGAGAGCACATGAATCAGAGCACATGAATCACAATACGAACTGGCACAGGACAAAGGGAGGCGTGGACTATATATACATGAGGTAAGGGCACACAGGTGGAAACAATCAAGGCGGGGCTGACAATTACAATGGCAGGAAGTCAAGGGACCTGAAATGAGAATCTAAACACAGAACATGACACAAGACTAACAGATCTGACGGGACATTACAATACCCTCCCCTTTAGGACCGACTCCTGACGGTCCAAGCCGGTCAGGATGAGTCTTGTCAAAGTCCTTGATCAAAGTTTTGTCCAAAATGAAGCTGGCAGGAATCCAGCACCTCTCCTCAGGACCGTAGCCTTCCCAGTCGACCAGAAACTGGCGACCGCAACCTCTCTTGCGGACTGCAAGAAGTGCCTTAACTGTGTAGATCGGACCACCGTCGACGAGCCGGGGGGTTGGAGGGGGCTTGGAGGCGGGCACGAGTGCACTTTCCTTGACCGGTTTTATTTTGCTGACGTGGAATGTAGGGTGAACCCTTAATGACCTAGGGAGTTGTAGACGGACCGAAACAGGGTTAATGACTTTCGAAATGGGAAATGGACCCACGAACCTTGGAGCCAGCTTTCTGGCGTGGACGTGAAGTGGCAAGTCCTTTGTAGACAGCCATACCTTCTGGCCTGGGCGATAATGCGGAGCGGATCTGCGGTGGCGGTCGGCTGCCGCTTTCATCCGGGACTGACCCTGGAGTAGAACCCTCCGAGCTCCGTCCCAGATTCGGCGACAGCGTCGGATCATGGCGTGGGCAGAAGGCACCGTCACCTCACCCTCATAAGCCGAGAACAAGGGGGGCTGGTAGCCGTAGGCACACTGGAAGGGTGCGAGTCCCGTGGCAGCTGTAGGAAGCGTGTTGCGTGCGTACTCGACCCAGATGAGATGGTCGCTCCAGGTGGTCTGGTTCTGCGCGATCAGACAGCGCAAGCAGGTCTCGAGCTCCTGGTTCATCCGCTCAGTCTGGCCATTGGATTGCGGATGGTAACCAGAAGACAGGCTGACGGTGGCACCTATGAGGGAACAAAACTCACTCCAAAACTTGGACACAAACTGAGGACCTTGGTCCGAGACAATGTCTGTAGGGAAACCATGGATACGGAAAACGTGAGACATCATTACCTCTGCCGTCTCTTTGGCAGAGGGGAGCTTGGCCACAGCGATAAAATGTACCATCTTTGAAAATCGGTCTACCACCGTCAGGACAGTTGTGTTACCTTTGGAGGCCGGCAACCCAGTAACAAAGTCAATAGAGATGTGGGACCAGGGCCTCTGAGGGACTGAAAGTGGGTGCAGCAGGCCCGCTTGGGCTTGTCTGGAGGGCTTGCTCCTTGCACAGACAGGGCAGGCGGCCACATATTCAGCTACATCCTTCTCAAGTGAAGGCCACCAAAAACGCTGTTTAACCACAAAAACAGTTCTCTTGGCACCTGGATGGCATGTGAGCAGGGACGTGTGAGCCCAGTGGATTACCTGGGGGCGCAATGTCACAGGAACAAACAAACGGTTAGTAGGACAGCCACTCGGTGCTGGAGTCTCATCATTAGCCTGCTTCACATCTGTTTCGATCTGCCAAGACACCGCTCCTACCACACGGTTAAGTGGCAGGATGGGTTCGGGTTCTCTGGTATCAGGTTCAGGGTCATAAAGTCGGGACAGGGCGTCTGGTTTTGTGTTCTGGGAACCGGGCCTGTAAGACAGAGAAAAGTTGAACCTACTAAAAAACAGAGTCCATCTGGCCTGACGTGAGTTGAGTCTCTTGGCTTTACGGATGTATTCCAGGTTCTTGTGATCTGTCCATACCAGAAAAGGTTGCTCGGCCCCCTCCAGCCAGTGCCTCCACTCCCCCAATGCGGCTCTGACCGCCAGCAGTTCTTTGTTTCCGACATCGTAATTTGTTTCTGCGGGGGTCAACTTACGTGACAGGTAGGCGCAGGGATGAATCCGGTTGTCCTTCTCCGCTCTCTGGGAAAGTACCGCCCCAATCCCCTCGTTGGAGGCATCCACCTCCACAATGAACTGTCTCTGGGGATCTGGGATGGTCAGAACAGGAGCGTTGGTGAACAATGTTTTGAGGCGCTGGAAGGCGGCTTCGGCCTGAGGATTCCACTGGAACTGGGTCTTGGAGGACGTGAGAGAGTGCAGAGGAGCAGCAACAACACTGAAGTCTCTAATAAAACGTCTGTAAAAGTTTGCAAATCCGAGAAACTGTTGCACCTTCTTTCTGTTAGTGGGGGTGGGCCAATCGGCCACCGCACTGACCTTACCAGGGTCCATCTGGATGTGGTCGGCCGATATAATGTAGCCCAGAAAGGACATTGTGTCTGCGTGGACGTCGCACTTCTCGTCCTTCACATACAGACGGTTAGCTAGGAGCTTCTACAACACACACTTGACATGACGCTCATGAGACTGTATGTCTGGAGAGAAGACAAGAATGTCATCGAGGTAGACAAAAACACACTCATTGAGAAATTCCCTGAGGACCTCGTTCATAAAAGCTTGGAAGACTGCGGGGGCATTGGTTAACCCGAACGGCATCACCAAATACTCGTCGTGCCCGTTAGGGGTGTTAAACCCAGTTTTCCACTCATCCCCCTCTCTGATTCTCACTAGATGGTATGCATTCCTTAAGTCTAGTTTAGTGAATACTTTGGCTTTGTGCAACAGTTCAAAAGCAGAAGACATCAAAGGAAGTGGGTAACGATTCTTGATCGTAATCTCGTTTAGGAAGCTGTAATCTATGCAGGGACGAAGTGACCCATCTTTCTTGCCCACAAAGAAAAACCCCACGCCTGCTGCCGAGGAGGACGGGCGAATAATGCCCGTCCTCAGGGAGGACTCAATGTACTCATCCATCGCCTTCCTCTCGGGGCCGGATATGGAGTACAGTCGCCCCTTGGGAATAGGGGCCCCCGGCAGCAGGTTGATAGCGCAGTCGAAAGGTCGATGAAGAGGTAGGGTGGTGGCCCTGGACTTGTTGAACACCTCCTTCAGTTCATGGTAACAGGGTGGAACCTTCAACAGATCGGGATAGTCATCATCATCATTAGAAATCTTTATTTCTTCAGATTTAAGAACATTTATTCCCAAAACCGCCCCGATCTTCCCGTAACTCACCCCTTTGTTCACTGGTTCAACAAGACATGATTGTGTGCACTCAACCCCCCATCGTCTGATCTTACCAGATCGCCAATCAATCTGAGGATTGTGTTTCTGCAGCCAAGGGAAACCAAAGACCAAGGGATGTTGAGCTGAGTCAAGCAAGTGAAAAGACATTATCTCCACATGGTTAGCATTGAACATGACTTTGACAGGTTCTGTACGATGAGTTACCTCAAACAACTGACGTCCATCTAAAGCGCTCGCCACAATAGGTTGCAACAAGGGCACAGATTTAACCTTATACGATCGAGCTAGAGTCCAGTCCATGAGACTCTCGTCGGCTCCGGAGTCGATCAAAACCCCCCGAGTCACAATTTGCTGATTCAGAGTGAGGGTGGCCTGTGTCAGAGGTCGAGGAGGTAAGTCCGAAACGGGGAATTGGCTCACCAGTGTCCTCCTTTTCACTGGTGAGCCACCCCCTTTTACCGAGCAGTCGGCCAGACGGTGTCCTTGTTGACCGCAGTAAAAGCAGGCTCCGTCCTTCAGGCGGCGCTGTCGCTGCTCCGGAGTCAGCCTGGTTCGTCCTAGCTGCATGGGTTCCTCCGACGGCTGAGAGGACGCTGTTTTCTCCGGCCAGCGATGGACAGGGAACGATGACTTCTTCGGTGTGAAGGACCCGGAGGAGCGCCCCTGGTGATTGGGAGGACGATCAGCAGCCTGGTGTCTTTCCTTTTCCTTTATCCTGTTATCGACACGAATAGCCCTGGTAATTAATGTCTCTAGATCACTGGGTAACTCAAAAGGTGAAAGTCTGTCCTTTATAGCCTCCGACAACCCATTCATGAATGCATCCACTTGTGCAGGCATATTCCACCCACTGTCTGTTGCAAGGGTTCGGAAGTCAATGGCATAGTCTATCACTGGGCGAGTGTTCTGTTTTAGCTGCAGTAAGACTCGGGAAGCTTCCTTAGCAGAGGAAGTGTGATCAAAAATACTGCTAAATGTTCTTTGGAAGAGGTCTAGATCCTGGCAGACTGTGGAGCCCTGAGACCACTCCGCAGTGGCCCATGCTGCGGCTCGTCCCGTCAAATGGGACACAAGAAATGCTACCCTGGCCTGGTCTGAGGGGAAGTGTGCAGGGTTATGCTTGAAGTGGAGATCACATTGTACAAGGAATGATCTACAATTCTCCGAGTCTCCAGAGAACTTATCTGGTGAAGCCAGGCGTAGAATCAGCGTGGGGTTCGCAGGTGTGGCCGGAACAGCAGGCGGATGGCCGGCTGAAGGTTCAACGTGAGCCAGTGGAGAAGCTGCCGAGGTTGGGTCAAGACGAGCCAGAACCTGATAGAGTTGTACAGCGAGGTGGTTAATCTGGGTCGTCACTGATGACTGGAACTCGCTTTGTCTATCGTTCAGCTCGCGCACCCCGTGACTGACTAGGCGCAGCTGCTCCTCCTGGTGCTGGATCTTAGTGCCCTGGTTGGCAAGGGCTGATTTCCAAATCTTAGAGTCGGCTGAGTCCATATTATGGCCAGTTCGTTCTGTTATGCTCTGGGGCACACAGGAACTGGACTCAAACGCACGACTCACACACAAGAGTCAATTTGGAGAAAATAAAGGCGTTCTTTAATTTTCACATTAAAGAACACTGCGATTGGAACCAAAAACTCTAAACTTACTCAGCTACAAAAACATTAGTTACAAAAATTACTTACTAGCTATGCTACGACCGAGAGCACATGAATCACAATACGAACTGGCACAGGACAAAGGGAGGCGTGGACTATATATACATGAGGTAAGGGCACACAGGTGGAAACAATCAAGGCGGGGCTGACAATTACAATGGCAGGAAGTCAAGGGACCTGAAATGAGAATCTAAACACAGAACATGACACAAGACTAACAGATCTGACGGGACATTACAATTACGATCCACAGTGTACAGATACGGGATAAAGGGAATAATGTTCAGTGCAATGTAAAGTCCAGTAACGTCCAATTAAAGATTGTCCGAGGGTCTCCAATGAGGTTGATGGGAGGTCAGGATTGCTCTCCAGTTGGTGACAGGACAGTTCAGCTGCCTGATAACAGCTGGGAAGAAACTGACCCTGAATCTGGAGGTGTGCGTTTTCACACTTCTGTACCTCTTGCCTGATGGGAGAGGGGAGAAGGGTGCGACATCATTGTTTATGTTGGTGGCCTTGCTGAGTGGCCTTAGGAGAAGGATTGGGTGGATGAAGAGGTGAAACAGAAAGGAGATCTGATGTTTCTAACATGAACATTGGACCAGAGGATAATTTTCAAAGAAAAACAACCCCAGGCATTAATGCAGACGATACTTGAAATAATGATAAGCAGTTGTCTGGGGGCCTATCCAACACGGGATAAAATAGACAGATGATTGATGAATAGTTTTTACCTGAGAATAACTTAATTAGCCCCAGTTATCGTTGAGTTTGATGCGCTAAATTATCTCGACCAATGGAGATTACCTGGTCAATAATAGAGCTGTTGGTTGTGAGCTCCTACTGTGTTCTGATGTGTCCATATTTTAAAAGCATAGATTAGTTTAGTTTAGAGATACAGCATGGAAACAGGCCCTTCAGCCCGCCGAGTCCGTGCCAACCATCGATCACCCCGATCTCACTTTCTCATCCACTCTCGACACACTAGGGGCAATCTTTTAACCATACGAGAGGCTAATTAACCTACAAGTCCTCACTTGTCTTTGGGGTGTGGGAGGAAACCGGAGCACCCGGAGGAAACCCACGCGGTCGCAGGGAGAATGTGCAAACTCCACACAGGCAGTACCCGAGGTCAGGATCGAACCCAGATCTCTGGCACTGTGAGGCAACAGCTCTACCAGCTACACCACTGTGCGACTCCTAATTATTTGACTCTGTTTCATGCAAAAATATCAACAGCACCTAAACTAAACAGCACTTAAGAGGAAATTTGTTGCTTCGCAGAGTTTGTAAACCTGTGAATACTAATCCTGCTGTAAAATATTTAGTGTAACAACAGATCTTTCCTGTAGCTGAGAGTTCAACAGAGATTCCCTAAGGATTCTTCCTTGAGGAAGAGGTCAGAGATTAAGAACAATAGAAAGGCAGTAAGCCATGTGTTGGAAAGGCTAAGTGATCATTTGTGGAGTTAAAGTTGTAACAATTGAGCTGTTTACACTGGTGGTCGGAACTATTTCCAGATATTATTGGGAACATTTAGGCTTCTGTTCCTTTGCCCAGTCGGCAAGTGACCATTACGTTTTGTCTGATGTGTGTATTTTTTCTCCAGCCTTATCATTTCCTCCAGCTGGTTTTCATGAACTCTCCACAGGGGGCAGTACAATGGAGCACGATGGAGCAGCAGTAGCATTGCTGCCTTACAACGCCAGAGACCCGGGTTCGATGCTGACCACGGGTGCTGTCTGTACGAGGTTTGTACATTCTGCACGTGACCTGCGTGGGTTTCCCCCAGGTGTTCTGGTTTCCTCCCTCACTCCAAAGACGTACAGGTTTGTACTATCCTATACACTTGTCCCAAATGTGTAGGATAGTGCTGGTGGGCAGGGATAGCTGGTCGATGCAGACTCGGTGGGCCAAAAGGTCTGTTTTCACATTGTATCTCTAAACTAAACTAAACCAAATTTCAATAGACAATAGACAATAGGTGCAGGAGTAGGCCATTCCTCCCCTCGAGCCAGCACCGCCATTCAATGTGATCATGGCTGATCATTCTCAATCAGTACCCTGTTCCTGCCTTCTCCCCATGACTCCGCTATCATTAAGAGCTCTATCTAACTCTCTCTTGAAAGCATCCAGCGAATTGGCCTCCACTGCCTTCTGAGGCAGAGAATTCCACAGATTTACAACTCTCTGAGTGAAAAAGTTTTTCCTTGATCTTTTTTTTATCTAAATCAGACAATGCCCCACCCTCTCACTGTACATCTTTATGTTCAATTGCTGAATTACTCTGATGTGACCGAGATATCTGATCCTTTATCACTAATATAATTGCCTTCTCTGATTCATTGACCTTGGGCACTCCTCACCTGTATCTTCTAATACTCTTCTCAACCATTGAATGTGGCCAATCTCCACCTTTCTTTCATTGAATGATTCCTTCCCACAGGGATAAAGGCTTTCAACATTTTGACCCTGTTAAACAAATCCACAAACTACTAGATAACTACTAGTCTACAGAATATCCTCATCGAGTTTTTCCACAAATTATGCCTGACACACACACCCGTACCAACACACACATGCAGGGATACGTGCCCATTGACACACATACATGCATACCACTAATGCGCACGCTTACACACACACACACACACGCATGCACACAGATGCACCACAAATGCACAACATTCACAAACATATAAACATGTGCACACACACACACACCTTATGCATTCACACACATGCATACACATAAGCACAACACACATGCACATCCACACATATGCTCACACACGCACACACCAAACACTCACATAGATGTTTATATGTACATATATCATAAGCACACACAGTCGTGCACACACATACATACCTACACACCTACAGCATACAGACATGCGCACTTTAGACTTTTAGAAGACAATTTAGAATTTACAAAAGCCAATTAACCTAGATATAGCTCTTAGGGCTAATGGAATCAAGGGATATGTGGAGAAAGCAGGAACAGGGTGCTGATTCGGGATGATCAGCCATGATCATATTGAATGGCGATGCTGGCTTGAAGGGCCGAATGGCTTCTATGTTACTGGGTTCGATCCTGACTACGGGTGTTTTCTGTATGGAGTTTGTACATTCTCCCTGTGAGTTTTCTCTGGGTGCTCCAGTTTCTAACCAAACACTCCAAAGACGTACAGGTTTGTAGGTTAATTGGCTTTGGTAAAAAAATAGTAAAATGTCCCTAGTGTACAGGATAGTGTCAGTGTATGGGGTGATCGCTGGTCAACATGGACAGTGGACTGAAGGGCCTATTTCCACACTGTGTCTCTGTATCTCTAACACCTGCCCTAAAGCCCAGAGAATATCGAACACTTGTTGGTGTTTCTGCCTCTATTTACAGGACCCAAATGTTGCATAGACAGTTCCAGACTGCCAGTGTTTCATTTCTCAGCCTGTGTTGAAGTCTACCATATACACAGAACAAAGAACAATTCAGTACAGTACATGCCCTTCGGCCCACAATATCTGTGCTGAACATGATGCCAAGACCAACGTTTATCTGCCTGCACATAATCCATATCCCTCCATCCCCTGCATATCTAGGTGCCTATACTAAACCCACTATCGTTTCTGCCTCCACCACCTCCTGGCAGCGCGTTCCAGGCACTCACCACCCCCTGTATAAAAAGACTTGCTCTGCGTTCTTGAGCAAACCTTTTCAGATTGGTGAAAGAGTCCTTCAGTTCTCTGTGACTCAGCCTCAACACTGCTGTTAATGATAAACTAAAAACTTGCAGGTTTTGTTCACTTTGTTGCTAATCAACAATGTGTTGTTGTGGGAGTTCTTCTGAATCCTTGGGCATTTCTCCAGTAGCGTTAATGGTAATAATATGTTCCTTGCAGAGTCGAAATCCCAGAGTCTCTTCGCAAATTATGGTGGCCTCCAGTGTAATTTGAATGAACGAGTTTGTTTAGGCAGATTTTTTCCTTGGTGATATCAACTGAAAACATGCTGGAGACCAAGTTTACAATAACGAAACCCAGCTCGATCTCACCACACCCCTCCCAAACCCCATCCACTCCCTCTATTCATTGAATCATTCAGCAATGGGCAGAACAGAGCAGTTAGGGCAGATAGGCAGAAAGAACGTGCATGATAGACAATAGACAATAGGTGCAGGAGGAGGCCATTCGGCCCTTCGAGCCTGTACGCACCACCATTCAATGTGATCATGGCTGATCATTCTCAATCAGTACCCCGTTCCTGCCTTCTCCCCATACCCTCTGACTCCGCTATCCTTAAGAGCTCTATCCAGCTCTCTCTTGAATGCATTCAGAGAATTGGCCTCCACTGCCTTCTGAGGCAGAGAATTCCACAGATTCACAACTCTCTGACTGAAAACGTTTTTCCTCATCTCCGTTCTAAATGGCCTACCCCTTATTCTTAAACTGTGGCCCCTTGTTCTGGACTCCCCCAACATTGGGAACATGTTTACTGCCTCTAACATGTCCAACCCCTTAATAATCTTATACGTTTCGATGATGAGCATGGAGGGCCGATGGCCCCATTTCTGTGCTGTGTGGCAGTTTGACAGGGCAACTGCCTCACAGCTCCAGTTTGCTTTCACGAGTTTTCACGTTCTCCCTGTGCTGTGATCATGTGAGTTTACTCCGGTTACCTCCCCAAATCTCAAAGACGGGTGGGTTTGGAAGGTTAATTGGCCTCTGTGAACATGCCTCTAGGGAGTGGATGAGAAAGTGTGACAACATAATTCAGTAAACAAATTGCTCTGAGAACCAACATTAACTCGATGGGCCAAATAGCCCTCCTTCTAGGTGATAAGGAAACTGGAGATGAGAGAATAACAACTACGAAAAGAACATTCAGAGCGCTGCAATGCTTTTAGTTTTTAGTTTCGTTTATAGACACAGCATAGAAACAGGCCCTTCAGTCCACCAAGTCCACGCTGACCATCGATCACCCGTTCACGCTAGTTCTATGTTATCCATCTTTCTCATCCTGCACGCTAGGGGCAATTTATAGAAGCAAATTAACCTGCAAACCCGCACGTCTTTGGAACGTGGGGAAAAGTTGGAGCACCCGGAGAAAACCCGCGCGGTCACAGGGAGAACGTGCAAACTCCACCCTGAGGTCAGGATCCAACCCAGATCTCTGGTGCAGTGAGGCAGCGGCTCCAGCGTTGTGCCACAGTTGTTAAGGTGAGTAAGGCCATATCAAAACCTCAGCCTTTTACAGATCTTCGAAGCTGTCCTTGGAAATCAGCGGGTCAGGCGGCATCTGTGGAGGAAATGGATAGATGACAACTGGTCAGTCTGAACCAAAAACGTCACCTGTCAATGCCCTCCACAGATTCATTCAGCCAGACCTGCTGAGTTCCTCCAGCACTTCCTGTTTTGCTCAAGGTTACAGCATCTGCATTCCTTGTGCCTCCGTTATCCGTCGTGTTCCGGTAGTTTCCCCCTTTAAATGCAGGCACATGGAACTGCAGATGCCGGAATATTGAGCAAACCACAAAGTGCTGGAGGAACTCAGTAGGTCAGATGGCACCTGTGGAGCAAATGGACAGGCAAAGTTTTGGGTCGGGATCCTTCTTCACCTACTCCACCCATCTGCAAATCAAACCTACCTCACCTGCATCCACCTATCATTTGCCAGCCTTTGTCCCACCCCCTCACCCTTCTTTTCCAGCTTCCTTACCCCGACAACAACCAGTCTGGAGAAGGGTCCTGCCCTGAAGAGTCACCTGAACATTTCCCCCTACAGACGCTGCCTTACCTGCTGAGTAGGGTTGCCAACTTTCTCACTCCCAAATAAGGGACAGAAGGCGCTCCACGTGACCTCACCCAGCCAGCGGCCACGTGCTCCCGCTCCACCAATGGCGGCCGCCGGGCTGGGAGGCGGGTTGCTATGCAACCTCTGTTAGGCGGGCCCACAGCCCCCCCCCGGGCCTAATACGGGACAAGGGCAGTCCCATATGGGACAAACCAATTTAGCTCAACATACGGGATGTCCCGGCTAATACGGGACAGTTGGCAACCCTACTGCTGAGTTCCCCCAGCAATTTGTTCCTTGGCTCAAGATTCCAGCATCTGAAGTTCCTTGTATCTCCAGGCCTTGATCCTGCCTGTTTGAAGCTTTAATTAGAAATAAAATGGCGGAAAAAAAAGTACTCCTGTTACACCATCACAGTGAAGAAACTCCATGATATTTACAGGGAACATTGTTCCCTACAACTAATGATACGTAAGAGCAAATACTTCACTGATTCCATGCTTCACTTCAAAGCAGAAGCTGTTCAAAGCAGAAAATTGTGTTCCCTCACAATCTGAAGCAAAATAAGCAATTTATGGCGAGTCCGAAAACTTGTTGGTTGTAGAAGAAGTTTATTGCAGCCGCAATATTGAATACAGAGTTAAACAACAAGGTAAAGGACAACCATCAAAAACTTACTGTCTTCTTCGAAGACTTCGCCGAACTGTCTATTTCGGGCGCCAAAAGCGCACATGACATCGCTGGCCAATCAGCGATGTCGCTCCCTGGACCAATCCCCATGGTCGCGTTCACACGTGACCTCGCTGGCCAATCCGAGGGTTCGACGACCTGGACCATTCTCTATGGTCGCTACATGACCCCCCCCCAGAACCCGAGGTGCGGAACCTAGCAGGGAGCCAGATTTCGCGACCATAACGAGTACGGAGAGGGACAGCCTGAACCACAGGAGCCGGGGGTTCCGGACTTGGCGGAACAGCCGGAACGGGAGGTCCTGGAGGAACTACCGGAACGGGGGGTCCTGGAGGAACTGTCGGAACGGGGGGTCCTGGAGGAACTGTCGGAACGGGGGGTCCTGGACTGAGCGGAACTAACGGAGGTCGGCCTCTCCTAGGGGTTTGACCGACCAGGACTGGTTGATCCGGATCCAAATGTGCAGGTTTGAGCCGGGACACCGAGACGAGCTCACTCTTGCCGCACATGTCTAAGGTGAAGGTAGCCGTTCCCTTACGCAAAACCCGGAACGGCCCTTGATAGACCCTCTGCAACGGGGCGCGATGGGCATCTTTTCGCAGAAAAACAAACTCATAGTCCTTCAGGGAAGGCGGTTCATGTACCATGGGACACCCATGACGTGAAGTTGGAACTGGGGCCAGGGAGCCCACCCGTTCCCGGAGAGATGCTAACACCGATGGGACTGTAGGCAGCTGGTCTGAAAGGTCCGGAAACAAATCTCCGGGTACTCGAAGTGTCGAGCCATATACTAGCTCCGCGGACGACGCACCGAGATCTAGCTTAGGAGCAGTCCGGATGCCCAAAAGAACCCAAGGGAGCTGGTCTACCCAGTCCGGGCCTTCAAGCCTTGCACTGAGGGATGCCTTAAGTTGACGGTGGAACCTTTCTACGAGTCCATTTGCCTAGGGGTGATATGCAGTAGTGGGTTGTAACTTGGAACCGTACAGTTCTGCGAGCGCGGCCCAGTGGTAATAACTGCCGGGACCCCGAAACGAGCTACCCAATGAAGGGCCAAAGTCCTAGCACAAGACGCTGACGAAATATCAGACAATGGGAAAGCCTCTGGCCACCGGGTGAACCGATCCACCACCGTGAGGAGGTGGGTGTAGCCCCGGGAGGAAGGCAAAGGCCCGACCAAATCCACGTGGATGTGGAAAAAACGAACTGCTGGGACCTCGAAATCCTGTACGGGGGGCTGGACGTGGCGCTGGACTTTAGCGGTCTGACAGGGAACGCAGGAACGTGCCCAACCCGCTACCTGTTTCCGTAGGCCATGCCAGACAAATCTCGCTGCTACCAAGGCAGAGGTGGAGCGGATGGACGGGTGCGCCAGCCCATGAATGGCATCGAAAACCCGGCGCTGAAGGGAGGGCGGTACTACCGGCCTGGGACGGGGAAGAGAAACATCGCACCAGACTTTTGTGCCTTCCAACCCACAAGCTACCTGGGCCAACTTCAATCCCGAAGTGGTGGACCGGTATGCCGAAACGGTATCCGCTAGAAGCTGTGCCTCCGCAAGCTCCTGGGGATCCACTTCGCAGTCCACCGCCGAAATAGGGGGAAAAGCGGGTCTAGACAGGGCGTCAGCAACGGCATTAAGCTTACCCGCGACATGACGGACATCGGTGGTAAATTCGGAGATAGCAGTCAGGTGCCGCTGCTGGCGGGCCGACCATGGGTCAGACAATTTCAAAAAAGCAAATGGTCCGTAAAGGCCACAAATGGGCGGCCCTCGAGGAAGTACCTGAAATGACGAACAGCTAAATAGAGAGCCAGAAGCTCTCGGTCAAATGCGCTATACTTCAGCTCGGCCGAATTTAGTTGCCGGCTGAAAAACGCTAAAGGCTGCCAACGGCCACCGACCTGCTGCTCCAGAACCCCGCCCACCGCCACGTCAGAGGCGTCAACCGTCAGGGCCGTGGGGGCGGAGGGGCTCGGATGGACCAACATGGTGGCGTCTGCGGTCGGGGACCATATCAACTCTACCGGATTCCCTGCAAGGCATTGGGAAAGCGGGCGCAGGACTCGCGCAGCTGCCGGAACGAACCTATGGTAGAAATTAACCATGCCTACGAACTCCTGTAGCCCTTTTACTGTGGTGGGCCTGGGAAATGCCCGGATAGCCTCCACCTTCTCGGGCAAAGGGGAGGCGCCAGCAGGGGTAGTTCTGTGCCCTAGAAAATCAAGAGCAGGAAGGCCGAATTGACATTTGGAGGGTTGGATAATGAGCCCGTGGTCTTGGAGCCAATCCTCGCTGGCCAATCCGAGGGTTCGATGACCTGGACCATTCTCTATGGTCGCTACAAATTAATCAATATCTCGCACTTCTGAAAGATCTCATGGACGTATTCTGATCTTGAGCGGGGCTAAAAACTCATGATGTTGAAGGACGTGAATCAAAGCAAATTGGGCCAGACCCTTTGGAATTGGCATCTAATTGGTACCAAACTGCTTGAGTTCGCAGAAGGTGGAAGAATTGGTGTAAAGGTATGACTGCGAATAAAAGTAAAGGAAAAGAAGAAATAGCAGGGCACAACTTTTCACGCAAAATTCTCAACAGAGAATAAGCAGAGTCACAGAGCATGAAACAGGCCCTTCAGTCCAACTTGTCCATGCTGGTTAAGTTTAGTTTAGAGATGCAGCATGGAAAAACAGGTCCTTCGGCCCACGAATCCGCGCCGCCCAGCGATCCCCGCACACTGACACTATCCGACACACACCAGGGACCGTTTAAATTTTTTACCGTAGCTAATTAACCTGCAAACCTGCACGTCTTTGGCGTGTGGGAAGAAACTGAAGCTCCTGGAGAAAACCCACGCGGTCACAGGGAAAACGTACAAACTCCGCACAGACAGCACCCGTAGTCAGGATTGAACCTGGGTCTCTGGTGCTGTAAGGCAGCAGCTCTACCGCTGCACCAATGTGCCGGCTTTAAATTGCCATATTGGGCTAGTACCATTTACTTCCTTTTGGCCCAGAGCTCACTAAACCCTTCCTATTCATCCATCTGTTCAAATTTTTAAAAATAATTCCATTTGCTTCTCTAATTTTTCTGGAAGCTCACTCCAGATACAGACTATCTTTTGAGTGAAAAAGATGCACCGGCGGTCTCTAATAAATCTCTCCCCTCTCACTTTAAGCCCATGTCCATGCCCAGTTTTAGAATCTTCTGTTCTGGGAAAAAGACTGTGAGAGTTCACTTTATTCAGGTCCCAAGTTTAAAAATCTCTCAACAGATAGCACCCGAGGTCAGGATCGAACCCGGGTCTCAGAGGCTGTGTGGCAGCAGCTCCAACAACAGCGTTATAAACCAGTTCCATAATGACGATGGTCGTGATCCTGTAAAGCAAAACCTCCTATTATAACAGCACAAAACCGCGTGGAAACATTAACCACTTTGCTAATGGGGAGGCTGTTAGAGTTGCTGCCTCACAGTGCCAGAGATCCGGGTTCGATCCTGACCTCGGGGAGTTTGCTGTCTGTGTGGAGTTTGCACGTTCTCCCTGTGATCACGTGGGTTTCCTTTGGGTGGTCCGCTTTCCCCCCACATCCCGAAGAAGTGCGGGTTTGTAGGTTAATTGGCCTCTGTAAAAATAACTCAACTGTGTTGGGAGTGGATGAGAAAGTGGGATAAACTAGGTCAGTAACCAAATTGCTCTGAGAACCAACATTAACTCGATGGGCCAAATAACCCTCCTTCTAGGTGATAAGGAACCCAGAAATTAGAGATTAACAACAAAAGAAAGAACATTCAGAGCCCTGCAATGCTTTTAGCTTTTAGTTTAGCATTGAAATAGGCCCTTCAGTCCACCAAGTCCACGCTGACCATCGACCACCCGTTCACACTCGTTCTATGTTATCCCACTTTCACATCCTACACGCTAGGGGCAATTTGCAGAAGCAAATTAACCCGCACGTCTTCGGAACGTGGGAAGAAATTGGAGCAGCCGGAGGAAACCCACGCCGTCACAGGAAGAACGTGCAAACTCCACAAGGTCAGGATCGAACCTGTTTCTCTGGCGCTGTGAGGCAGGGGCTTTGGCTTTTGCATCACGGTTGTCGTGAGGAGAAAGCCTACATCAAAATCCTACCCTTTTACAGATATTCCAAGCTGTCCTTAAACCCCAAAATGAAAGGAACTCAGCAGGTCAGGCAGCATCTGTAGCAGCGGGGGTCGGGATGCTATGTCTGTGATGATCTTGCACATTTTTCCTGTGACCGTGTGGGTTTCCTCTGGGTGCTTCAGTTTCTTCCCACATCCTAAAGACGTTGGCAGGGAATGGATGAGAAAGTGGGATAACGTGGAACTAGTGTGAACGGTGTGGACTCGGTGGGCCAAAGGGCATGCTTCCGGTCAATCAATTAATTTATTGTTCAGTAGCATCAATAAGGCAGAGATCAGCAAAACATACAGCAAGTGTTGAAGACATTGAGAGATCCAGAACAAATGTGTTTTGATCAGTTGCATGCATTTGTTGTTCACTGTATTCTCCAGATCATCCAGATACAGCAAGTATGGAACGCTAGCATATTGTGAAGCAACCTACTGGTTGACAGAGGAGGAAATCTTCCACAGGCTCTGCCCTCATCAGCGCTGTGGTGAGGCAGCGGTTAGTGCAGCTGCCTCACTGCACCTTGGCCTGACAATAGACAATAGGTGCAGGAGTAGGCCATTCAGCCCTTCGAGCCAGCACCGCCATTCAATGCGATCATGGCTGATCACTCTGGGTCCAATCCTGGCCTGCATAGTTTGTGCGATTTGTTTGGTTTAGTTCAGAGACACAGCATGGAAACAGGCCCTTTCGGCCCACTGAGTCCACGCCGACCATCGATCAGAGAGAGAGAATTTTGTTTTCTTTTATTTCCCCACCATCGATCACCCGTCCACAATAGTTCCATATTATCCCACGTTCTCATCCACTCTCAATACACTGTGGGGGCAACTTACACGTGAGAATTAACCTACAAACCCGTACAGTTTCCTTGAAATAAGGCCGGGCGAGGCGGCCGATCTCAGTCTCACCGGGACTCTCACGACCGATCGATCGGTGGGTCAAATTTGCCCACCTGCGGCCGGGGCTCTGGAACTCCAGCCCAGCGGGAGCCGGAAGATCCGTTCCCATAGCTGACTTCCGAGGCAGATTTTGCGGCCCCCCTCGGCGGCCCGTCCCGGTACCGTTGGTCTCCTCTCGGAGGCCGTGACCTCTGTCGGTTCGGCAAAACGGATGGTCCAGAAAGGCTCTGGAACCAGTGGTGCCGGAAAATCGGTGGTGGACCTGCGAGCATCCAAGCATTAAAGCTTTTCCACTGTTCCAAATGTAAACACAGCCACAGTAGGGTCCTTCACTGACATTTATCTTGCGGGTATCAGCTTTTCCCTCTTACAATTTCCACGTAAAAGCCTACAGTTAAATTTATTTTCTGGTAAACATTGATTGTAGGTCAGGTTTTCGACTGTGTCACAGCCCCCTGGCTGTGTGCCATCAGTCTGCGGCTTGGTGCGTGTTTGTTTTCAGTTCCTGGTACGGCGTTTTACATACCGCCCCGAGCCATTCCCCACCCTTCACCTTTCATTCATGCAGAAGCTCCACTCTCTCTTGCGATGAGAGAGACAGAGAGAGAGAGAGAGACAGAGAGAGAGAGAGAGACAGAGAAAGAGAGAGACAGAGAGAGAGAGAGAGAGACAGAGAGAGAGAGAAAGCTTAAAAATGTTCCATCATCCAGTTTCACTATTGGCATGCTATTTTTAGTTCGCTCACTTCAGGTCAAAAAGTCATAAGTGCAGTGATGGAAATGGGTTTTAGGAACTAGGGGTACCCTAAGGTCTGTGAGGCTGAGGTTGGGAAGGAAGGGGGGGGGGGGGAGGGGGAGATTTTTTAATGTGCGGTTATACCCATGTAAGAGTACAAGAATGCATAACTTGTTTATTGTGTATTTATAATATAGTTTATTGTGTATTATATGTCATAGCTGCTTTCTGGCATCTCTCTCTCTCTCTCTCTGTTTACATTACAAAATGTTCCACAATGGTATATAATCTCCATTTTGTTTCTGTCACCTCCTCTTTCTTTCTGCATGCCGTTTCTTCAGCACGCCTTCTGCCACTAAGAAGCCATGTCCTCACATATTCTTCAGGGTTGAATTTTGACAGAGGAGGTCCCACCAACTTAATAAATAGAAGAGTTGAGAGATGATCGGTTTGAAGTCTTGCACGTTGTGGTGACATGCAGAAATTCATGCCACTGAAGCTCCTTTCACATTCTGCTGTTGATACCGGAATTGTATTTACAGCCGTTACCAGCTGCTGAAAATCTGCAGAAACTATCTTCCCTTTAGATTCCTTGAATTCTCTGAAGGCTCTGACATAAACCGACCATTTAAGCCAAATTGTTCTGCCATTTCTTCTACATCATTATCCCCAAAGGTAAAAAGTGAATCTTCTGGAATATTGTTAATATCTAAATATTTTGACTTGTTAATTAACTTTTTACATTTAGCATTGGAAGCTGTTGTAGATTCAAGCAGCCTGGATTTCATATTATTGACCAAACTCCTCAAAAACTGTTGTCTATGTATAGTAGGTACTTTACCAGCTCTCTAATTTATTCCATTAAATATCATCTGGCTTGTTGCTTTCTCCACTTGAGTATTAAATTTTCCTGGCTTCTCTATTGGACATTCAAGAACCTTGATAGTTCGTTTAATTTCCTCATGTACTTTACTAAGTGTACAATTTCGGTTCTGCAGTTCAAGTGACAGTTCAGACAACTCTAGCAAACTGTCCATCAACAAGCCCAAATTATTTACGAAAGCTGATGACTAATACTTTTTTCAGCCCCTCGTACTTTGCTTTCTCTGCACTAGATCTTGAAGCATCACAGCGTGCTTTTCCAAAATGCTCCCAAATAGCTTTATAAGACTGCCACATTGCCTCACAGTTCGGTAAGCCGAAGCAACCCATCTCCCACTGAAAACACGACCAATTTTCAACAGTTGACAGTGAAGAGCCTCAGCACATGCAGTTAACTCATCCTGATTCTTAGGAGACCTATGATATAAGGAATACAATTTATCACAAAATATCTGAAAATGATGCATTACCTACACTAAGTTCAAGCCTGTGACTGGCACAGTGCCAAACAGTTGCATTAGGGAAATCATCAAGAAGTAGTTTTGTAACCCCTGCATTTCGTCCTAACATTACTGATGCACCATCAGTTACAAGTGATATCACATTTTCTTTTAGGTACTGTATTGAAAAAACACCTCTTTGTAAGCAACTTAGAAGCCCATCATATATAGATTTTGCATTTGCACCAAGTTTCATATGTTCTAAGTCAAAATAGAATTATATAGGTTGGGAAGATTCACCAACTGCTGCTCTCAAGCAGACTACTAGAACAGTTTTCCCATTAATAGTAGTAGCTTCATCAATCATAATAGATATTTTAGATTGTTTTGAAATTATATTTTCCACCACTGTCTTTCGCATCTGGTTCCCTATGTGGTGAGAAACATCTGCACATGACTTACGAGTGTGTAGAATTCAATGCCGTTTCTTTCTTGCAATTCAATATCAGAAGACATACCTGTGTAGGGCCTACCTTTGTGTACAATATTATATACAGTTCTAAAAACTCGACCTGTTTTTGCTTCGTCCATTTCTTGCATCCAACAGTCTGGAAGATCACATTTTTCAATATCTTTTGCAATGTCTTCACATGCAGCATCAGGCAAAACAGCTGCATCAGTTACATTATCATTTTCAAGTAATTTTGCCTTCTTTTCTGGCTGAGTGTTTTCATTATCATTTATTTCTTCATAGATCTGAAGACGCTGTCTTTTAAAGTATCTCAGTATGCTCATTTTCACAGGGGTACACAAATCTGAAATTTATAGATATTTGATAGTGATATATAATAAAATTTGATAGTGATATATAATAAAATATTTCCGCTTACACTATTGTTTTGCTAAATAAAACCACCCACAATAAAATATTCACCACTCACGATTTAGGCTGGAAAAAACTATTGGTATTACTTATTTTATTTTCTCCCGATCCATCCTAATTTAACTGAAACAACTGAGGCACAGCGGCAGAGAGGCACAGAGGCAAATAAAATAACGTGGCATACTAAAATAACGTGACTTTACCTGAGCCTGTTAGCCCTGTCAGTGAGTTTAAGAAATTTTCCCTTGAATTTTATTCAAAGGAACGCGGTGTCTTTGATACATGGTCAAAACATAATTACATTTACTGAGGAATGTGGATCGATGTATTGATGACACATTGTATAACTACTACCAGTTAACTACTGGCTGTTAACAAGTGCTAACATTGGCAGTTAACAAACCGTTTTCGTCTGAGTTGAATAAAGTTATAAACAACTCGAATCTTTCTGCTGTACTCATTAAACCCGAGCTGGAAATTGAAAACTAGGGGAACACCGTCCCCCTGCATACCCCCCCATTTCCATCACTGCATAAGTGATAGTAGAATTAGGCCATTCGGCCCATCAAGTCTACTCCGCCATTCAATCCAGGCTGAGCAATCTCTCCCTCCTAACCCCATTCTCCTGCCTTCTCCCCATAACCTCTGACACCTGTACTAATCAAAAATCTATCTATCTCTGCCTTAATAAATATCAGTCGGCCTCCACAGCCTTCTGTAGCAAAGAATTTCAGATTCAACACCCTCTGACTAAAAAAAAATCCTCATCTCCTTCCTTAAAGAACGTCCTTTAATTCTGAGGCTATGACCTCTAGTCCTAGACTCTCCCACTGGTGGAAACATCCTCTCCATATCTACTCTATCCAAGCCTTTCACTATTCTGTACGTTTCAATGAAGTCCCCTCTCTTTCTTCTAAACTCCAGCGAGTACAGGCCCAGTGCTGACAAACGCTCATCATAGGTTAACTATACTTGCTTGGTCAGTTCAGCAGGGTGATTGGAAAATAGTTCACAAGGTTTTGTCAAACCGCACAGTTTAGCAAGGAAAATAACTCAAATGTGATAGATTCTCAACGTTAATGTTTGCTTTCTTTTAACATCATTCAAATTGTTCTACCTACATCTACAAAGCTGCTGTTACAGCACATATTGCAAATGGGGTCATAGTCCTACAACTTGGAAACAGGCCCTTCGGCCCAACTTGCTCACTGACCGAGATGCCTCATCTGCACTTGCCCCACCTGCACGCATTTGGCCCATATATCCCTCGAAACCTTTCCTATCCACGTACCTGTCCGAGTGTCTTTCAAATGTTGTATAGTCCCTGCCTCGACTACCTTCTTTGGCAGCTTGATCCATATACCCACCACCCTGTGTGAATAAGTTGCCACTTGGGTTCCTATTAAATCATCCCCTCATTTTAAACCTGTGTTCTCTGAAATCGGAGCAGTTCCATCTTCTACTTTCATGTTTACATTTAATCGTATGTGGTAAACAAACAACATGAAGGAACAGCACCTCATATTCTGCTTGGCTAGCTTACAACCAATGATATGAACAATGAATTCTCAATGTTCAAGAAATGAGCCCTCTACCTGCCTTTCCCTCCCATGTCCTGGACTGCACGACACTTTCTCCCACCATTAATCTGCTCCTTCCCCCTCCTTTGTGACTCATCTCCCATCCCAGAGTCCCCATTTCCCTTTTATTCTCCCCCCCCCCCCCTTCCCTCCTGTTCTCTTCCACCCCCACACCACCCTCTGGCTTCACATTTCACTCCTCCCCTTCTCAACACCCCATTGTCTCCTTTTTCCCCTCCAGCTTTTATCACTCATTCCATCCGTCTTCCAATCAGCTTCCCTTCACTTGTATCCACCCATCACTTGTATCCACCCATCACTTGCCAGGATAGACACAAAATGCTGGAGTAACTCAGCGGGTCAGGCAGCATCTCTGGAGAAAAGGAATAGGTGATATTTCGGGTCGAGACCCTCCAACAGATCCTGATGTCACCTCGAGTCTGATGAAGGGTTTCAACCCGAAATGTCACCTATTCCTTTTCTCCAGACATGCTGCCCGATTCGCTGAGTTACTCCAGCATTTTGTGTCTATCTTCGGTGTAAACCAGCATCTGCAGTTCCTTTCTACACCCATCACTTGCCAGGCTTTTTCCCCACCCCCACCTCTCTTTTCGAGCTTTCTTCCTGTGGAAAATAGATTAGGACTGGCTACCCTGACCAGGCCTCGACTTTCCCCAGGGACCAGAAATTCGTCCTGAGCAGGCAAGTGAAAGCTGGAATCATAACATTACATACTTCTATCAGGCCTCCCCTCAAACCTTGACGCTCCAGAGAAAACAATCCAAGCTTGTCCAACCTCTCCTTGTAGCTAAGACATCCTAATCCAGGTAGCATTCTGGTAAATCTCTTCTACACCCGCTCCAAAGTCTCCAGGTCCTTCCTGGAATAGAGGCGACCAGAACTGCGCGCAATACTCCAAATGTGGCCCAACTAAAGTCTTATGGAGCTCGATCGGGACTTATTGGCTCTTACACTCAATGCCCCGACCAATGAAGGCGAGCATTCCACACGCCAAGAAAAGGCAGGAAGTGCTGGAGTAACTCGGCGGGCCCGGGACTCTGACGCGGCAAGACAGCAACCCTATCAACTGTGCCACATGTTCCCCCAAAGATGCTGCCTGACCCGCTCAGTTACTCCAGCACGGTGTGTCTTTTTTTTTTTGCTCAAGATTCCAGCACCTGCAGTTCGTCGCGTGAAACACCTGCAGAATTTATTTTCAGTACTCCAAGGGCCATCAACAATTGTGAAACAATGGAAAAGGCACAGAGGCGAATGCATTTTATTGTTTGTAGGTAGGTGACAACCACATTAGGGGTTATCAGCTGTATTTAGTATACGTATCAGTCATGGGTATACATGGTAACACCACCACTCTCAATGCAAGACTGTTCTATATATGGTTGGTTTACAGTTAGCTTATCATTACAGATCCTTCAGTTCCTTCTGAATGGCCCAGAGAGTGTCTGCACTCTTCCTCAGCTGGGCCACCTCCTCTTCCTTCAGGGTTTGGTTGATGACGGCAGTCAATCCTTCGGCACTCAGGACGCAGGGCAGACTCAGGAAGACCTCATTTGGAATGCCGTACAAGCCCTGGGGATAAGGATACGTCACACAGTCAGAGGGGAGCAGGGCACTGTTTACAGACAATCAAACCTTGTGTTGCATCCACATAAAGGCCAACTTTAGTTTCGTTTACGGACACAAAATACTGGAGTAACACAGCGGGCGGGACAGGCAGCATCTCCGGGTGACATTTCAGGTCGAGACCCTTCTTCTGACTGAGAGTCAGGAGAGGGGGAAACTGGAGACAGGGAAGGGAAAGGTGTGAAAACGACAGATCAAAGCAGATGCTGCTCAAGGAAATGTAGAATTTCTCCACTTCTACAAATGTAGAACTGTGAGTGGGTGGGTGAATCTCGGGGAGGGTGGAGAGGAAAGTGGATGGGAAACCGGGGGAGTATAGACTTCAGTGATCATGGATCCTGGATATGGAGAGGATGTTTCCACAAGTGGGAGAGTCTAGGACCAGGGGTCATAGCCTCAGGATTAACGGACGTTCCTTTAGGAAGGAGACGAGGAGAAATTTCTTTAGTCAGAGGGTGGTGAATTTGTGGAATTCTTTGCCACAGAAGGCTATGGAGGCCGTCAATGGATATTTTCAAGGTAGAGATTGATAGATTATTGATTAATACGGTGTCAGGGGTAATGGGGAGAAGGCGGGAGAATGGGGTCAGGAGGGAGAGATAGATCAGCCATGATTGAATGGCGGAGTAGACTTGATGAGCCGAATGGCCTAATTCTGCTCCTATCACTTATGAACGGGATTGCCCCAAGAGCCAGTATAGATTCGAAGGGCCGAACCATCTCCTGTGTTGCAAGATGAATATATATATGGAATTATCTGGGTTAAACAAACCAGTCCTGGTGCCTGCAAAGCAAGGCACGATTTAGGAGCAGAGGGGGTGCAGAAGACTTGTGTGACCGACAATGAATGATTCTAGGTCACATCAGCTCCATGCTAGGGTGTTGCAGACAAAGCGTAAATTATCCCTGGCGCACACACCTCATTCTGCAATCATTCTTAATTGCCGGCAATATCAGTCATACTTTTCGGCAAGAAAGTTACACAATGTATTCAAAGTGCTGCTTTGAACACGTGTAACTAGTCCTGTGTTGATCTGCGTGGGAGGAGATGGATTGGCAGCCTCCCCCTGCCCAAGCGAAGTCCTTTGGCCATTTTTCTGTCACTTACCATGATTGAGATACGGCACTAAAGCAGGCCCTTCAGCCCACCGAGCCCACGCCGACCATCAATCACCCGCTCACGCTAGTTCTACGGTATCCCACATCTACTCCATACACACTAGGACGGCAGAGTTGCTGCCTTACAGCGCCGAGAACTTGGTTTGATCCTGACCACAGGTGCTGTCTGTACGGAGTTTGTATGTTCTCTCCGTGACTGCATGGGTTTTCTCCGGGTGCTCTGGTTTCCCCCCACACTCCAAAGATATGCAGGTTTGTAGGTTAATTGGCACTGGTAAAGTTATAGTGACCCTAGTGTGTAGGAGTGATTACTGGTCAGCACGGACTCGGTGGGCCAATGAGACTGTTTCCGCGCTGCATCTCCAAAACTAAAAACTAAAGTACTAGGGGAAAAATCACAGAAGCCAATTAGCCTACAAACCCGCACGTCTTTGGGATGCGTGAAGAAACCAGAACACCCGGAGGAAACCCACGTGGCACATGTGACAATAAAATCACCATTGAATCGATGATAACTGACCTATTTTTCTCCCACTTAACCCCATTCTCCTGCCTTCTCCCTGCAACCTTTGACGCCCTTACTAATCAAGAATCTTTCAACCTCCACTTTAAAAATACCCTATCACCCGTACGCTTGTTCTATCCTACACACGAGGGACAATTTACACAAGCCAATTAACCCACAAACCTGTCCGTCTTTGGAATGTGGGAGGAAATCGGAGAAAACCCATGCATTCACAGGGAGAATGTACAAACACTGTTCAAACAGCACCCGAGGTCAGGATCAAACCCGGGTCTCTGGTGCTGTGCCACAGTGCCGCCCTTAAGTCAAGTCAACTTTATTTGTCACATACATATACAAGATGTGCAGTGAAATGAAAGTGGCAATGCCTGAGGATTGTGCTAAAACTACAAAACAGATTTTTTTTTTTAAACACAAAAAATAAATTAATACAGTGAATTAAATTAGTCCCTGGTGATGTGAGAGTTAACAGTCCTGATGGCCTGTGGGAAGAAATGTGCCTTACTATAAACTTAAATATATTTCCTAACCGATCTCAGCCAATATCAAATTCTTCATAACATTTCCACATTACCAACTGGAAATTTCTATTTATCTGATGATTAAAAGTGCAAACTGCATTGGAACATATCAAACTTAATATCAGACTTAGAATTAAGTGTAAAAAAAGTTAACATCTCTCAGCTGAGGTAGGGGAAATTATCTTGCTTCATGCATTTAAGCAATCAGGAGCAATTAACAAAAAAAGAGAGATAGTGCTTAAGTATCTCAGCGAGTCAGGCAGCATCCCTGGAAAGCAGAGATAGAAGACGTTTTGTGTCAAGATCCTACTTCAGACCTGAAAAGTCATCTATCCGTGTTCTCCAGAGATGCTGCCTGACCCACTGAGTTATTCCAGCACATTGTCTCTTTATTGTTAAACAGCATCTCAGTTCCTTGTTACCGCACTTAAATCATTTGTAATTTCAGTATATACTTCACACAAGTCTTGCTTTAACATAGCTCTACAAATATTAAGGAAATAGAGTCCTCATCTGTCATCGATGGGTTAAACCAGCTGGGAAATGCGTGCAGTTCTGTGGAGAACCACATTAATAATGCAGTCACCCACTGGAATGGATAGAAATGGCCGAGCGATATTTATATTGCTTTGTTTTAATTGCAATTACTTTAGTGCTTCCAATTATTCAAGTAATTTTTTTAAATTAGATTTTTTTCCCTTCAAATTCAGATTTTAAATAAAATAATTTTGCAGGTCATTCCACATTAGTTCAGTCCCTGATAGTTTTGAGTTGAACACATTATCACGGAGATAATTAATAATGCAGACATCTACTTGTGGTGAGGGAACATTGAATGGAGGCACGCAGAACATTTTTATTGAAAGCTACAATACAAAGGCTAAATTGGCTTCTGCAAATTGCCCCTAGTGTGGATGTGATAGTGGGACAATATAGAGCTAATGTGAGCGGGTGATCGATGGACAGCATGGAGTCGGTGGGCTGAAGGGCCTGTTTCCATGCTGTATCTTTAAACTAAATTACAACAAGAAACCGCACTGGTAAGGGAAGTATGGCAAATATTAACAGGTCATTTACTGGAAACAATTCCCTTGCCGGTATAGAAACAAAGAATTGCAGATGTTGGTTTATTAAAAAAAAAGACACAAAGTGCTGGAGTTACTCAGTGGGTCAGGCAGCATCTTTGGAGAACACGGATAGATAACGTTACAGGTCAGGACCCTTCGTTAGATCCGAAACGTCACCTATCCGTGTTCTCCAGAGATGCTGCCTGACCCACTAAGGTACACCAGCACTTTGTGCCTTTATTTTTGTAAGCCAACATCTGCGGTTCCTGGTTTCTAAACCTGGCAAGGGAATTGTTTCCAGTTAATATTTGCCATAAACAAACCACCTGCTTTATTTCAATAAGCAGTAATTAATGGATGGAGATGGTGTGGGGAAGTGATGGGTTAAGTTTATTATTGTCACTTGTACAGAGAAATGGTGATGTACAGAGAAATGGTGAAAAGCTGTTTTGGATACTATCCAATCAGATTAAATACTATAATATATAAATAGTTCATAAATTCTAGGATTAGAATTAGGCTATTCTGCCCATCAAGTTTACTCCACCATTCAATCATGGCTGATCTATCTTCCCCTCTCAATCCCATTCTCCTGCCGTCTCCCCATAATTCCTGACACCCGTATTAATCACAAATCTGTCAATATCTGCCGGTGTCAATATCGATTGACTTGCCGTCCACAGCCGTCTGTGGCAATAAATTCCACAGATTCACCACCCTCTGACTAAAGAAATTCCTCCTCATCTCTCTAAAGATCAGAGCAGCACGGTGGCGCAGCGGTAGAGTTGCTGACAACGAATGCAGCGCTGGAGACCCGGGTTCGATCCCGACTACGGATGCTGTCTGTACGGAGTTTGTACGTTCTCCCCGTGACCTACGTGGGTTTTCTCCAAGATCTTCGGTTTCCTCCCACCCACCAAAGACATACATGTATGTAGGTTAATTGGCTTGGTTAACGTAAAAATTATCCCTAGTGTGTGTAGGATAGTGTTAATATGCAGGGATCGCTGGTTGGCACGGACCTGGTGTGCCGAAGGGCCTGTTTCCGAGCTGTATCTCTAAACTAAACTAAATAAATGAAGCTCCCCCCCTCATCTTTCTAAATAAAATCAAGTTAAACTCAAGTACAATAGACAGAGCAAAGTGGAAGAAACAGAGAGGCGAATTGCTATTGAGGGCGTGCAGCGTAGGTTTACTAGGTTAATTCCCGGAATGGCAGGACTGTCATATGTTGAAAGACTGGAGCGACTAGGCTTGTATACACTGGAATTTAGAAGGATAAGAGGAGATCTTATCGAAACGTATAAGATTATTAAGGGGTTGGACACGTTAGAGGCAGGAAACATGTTCCCAATGTTGGGGGAGTCCAGAACAAGGGGCCACAGTTTAAGAATAAGGGGTAGGCCATTTAGAAACTTTTTCAGTCAGAGAGTTGTGAATCTGTGGAATTCTTTGCCTCAGAAGGCAGAGGAGGCCAATTCTCTGAATGCATTCAAGAGAGAGCTAGATAGAGCTCTTAAGAATAGCGGAGTCAGGGGGTATGGGGAGAAGGCAGGAACGGGGTACTGATTGAGAATGATCAGCCATGATCACATTGAATGGCAGTGCTGGCTCGAAGGGCCGAATGGCCTCCTCCTGCACCTATTGTCTAATATAGTTTATGTTTAGGGCTACTATTATCATGTACCGTGGTACAGTGAAAAGCTTTGTTTTGTACGCTATCCAAACAGATGAGATATACCATACATCGATACAAGCAAGGCAAACTCAGGTAGAATAGGTAAAGCAAAGGGGAAGATACAAATGTTGGATATAGTAATACATTGACACAAGGAACTGCAGATGCTGCTGTATAGAAAAGACACAATGTGCTGGAGTAACTCAGTGGGTCAGGCAGCACCTCTGGAGAACATGGACAGGCGACGTTGTGGGTCAAGACCTTTCTTCAGATTCATTTCAGGTTGGGATCGTTACTATACGTTATACCATATATAAATACAACCAAGCCAAACTCAAGTACATTCGGTCGAGCAAAGGGGAAGATACAGAAGGGAGACACACAATGCTGGAGAAACTCAGCGGATCATGCAGCATCTCAACAATGTTCTAGGCATCGTAACACGTTAGTAGGTGTGGAGAGCTCAACCCTCTGACACGTGAAGTAAATCAGTAAGTAATGCAATAGGCTTCATACCTTCACCATGGTGGATACTGGGTGAACTCTCTTCAGATTCTTCAAAATGGACTCAGTCAGTTCAGCAACACTGAGACCAATGGCCCAGTTGGTGTATCCCTTCAGTTTAATCACTTCGTAGGCACTAGGAGAGATCCACATTTATATCAGCCATATTTGCATCCGATAGTCACCTCAACCGAAACTCTGACAAAGATAGGCGGCACAGTGGTAGAGTTGCTGCGTCACAGCGCCAGAGACCCGGGTTCAATCCTGACTACGGGTGTTGTCTACATGGAGTTTGTGTATTCTCTGTGACCATGTGGATTTTCTCCGGGTGCTCCGATTTCTTCCCACACTCCAAAGACGTGCAGGTTTCTAGATTAATTGGCTTCTGTAAATTGTTCCTAGTATGTAGGGTAGAGTTAGTGTATGTGTAATCACTGGTCGGTGTGGATTCAGTGGACTGAAGGGCCTGTTTCCATGCTGTATCTCAAATTAAACTAAACTGAAATGGAATGGAGAGAAAATTGATGTTGCAACTCATGATAGGCAGATGGACATGCAGGGAATGGATTACATGCTGAAAGAGGAGGATATAGATTACATGCTGAAAGAGGAGGATATGGATTACATGCTGAAACTTGGCATATGTTTGACATGGACACTGTGGGGCCTGTTCTTATGACAATAGACAATAGGTGCAGGAGTAGGCCATTCAGCCCTTCGAGCCAGCACCGCCATTCAATGTGATCATGGCTGATCACTCTCAATCAGCACCCCGTTCCTGCCTTCTCCCCATACCCCCTCACTCCGCTATCCTTAAGAGCTCTATCCAGCTCTCTCTTGAAAGCATCCAACGAACTGGCCTCCACTGCCTTCTGAGGCAGAGAATTCCACACCTTCACCACTCTCTGACTGAAAAAGTTCTTCCTCATCTCCGTTCTAAATGGCCTACCCCTTATTCTTAAACTGTGTCCTAAGTTCTTATTCTTGTGCTGTACTGTACAGCGAATGCAGCGCCAGAGACTCAGGTTCGATCCTGACTACGGGTGCTGTACTGTAAGGAGTTTGTACGTTCTCCCCGTGACCTGCGTGGGTTTTCTCCGAGATCTTCGGTTTCCTCCCACACTCCAAAGACGTACAGGTATGTAGGTTAATTGGCTGGGTAAATGTAAAAATTGTCCCTAGCGTGTGTAGGATAGTGTTAATAGTGTTAGTGTGCGGGGATCGCTGGGCGGCGCGGACTTGGTGGGCCGAAAAGGCCTGTTTCCGCACTGTATATATATGATATGATATGTCCTATATATTGCGAGATTGTTGGTGAGAAACTGTGATAATGTAAAACTAGTGGTGAACGGGGGATCGGCAGTCGGTGTGGACTCGGCGGGCTGAAGGGCCCGTTTCCATGCTGTACGAACACAAGAATTAAATCTAATGTTCATAAGTCATAGGAGCAGGAGGCCATTTGGCCTATCGAGTCCAGTCTACGGTACATTGGGGATCTGAGGCAATGAAAGATGTATAAAATGACGGCAGAATGAAGAAAATGGCACGATAGGGTGGGCAGCAGATTGGGCAAAACCGAAAGTGCTGGAGAAACTCGGAGGGTCGGGCAGCATCTGTGGTAGGAAGGACAGGTGTTGTTTCGGGTCAGGACCTTTCTTTAGACTCGGACTTAACATTGGGGTGTTTCAGAGTGATGGAGGATCGAGGATGATCAGACTGTGTGGAAACAGGCCCTTCGGCCCAACCTGCCCACACCAACCAACATGTCCCATCTAGACTAGTCCCACCTGCCTGCATTGGGCCCATATCCCTCTAAACCTGTCCTACTCATGTACCTCCCTAAATGTTTCTTAAATGTTGCAATAGTACCTGCCACAACTACCTCCTCCATACATCCACCAGTTTGTGAAAAAGTTCCCCTCGGGTTCCTATTAAATCTTTCCCACCTCACTGTAAGCCTCCACCCTCCATAAGAAGAGGTGGTCTCAGGAGTTACTGCAAGCCATACACTGACGTGGTTCAGTGTTCGTTGCCCAGCGGGACTATACCCTGCAATGCTTCAAAGCAGTGTTGCCCTGGGGAGTGACGTCCTCCAGCACATCTTTGAAATTGGGTCTTGGCAGATGGGGAGACTTAGAACCTAGAACAGTACAGCACAGAAACAGGCCCTTCGGCCCACAATGCCTGTACCGAACACGATGGCAAGTTCAACTCATCTCTTCTGACTACATATGGTCCATATCCCTCCATATCCTGCATATCCATGTGCCTGGCCAAACATCTGGATCTATCCAAACATCTGGCCTGATGTGTCTGCTCAAACATCTGGATTGAATAGTCACCATCTCATCTCTCCCTCTCTTTGGCGAACAAAAAGGGTTTGGCTGCTCAATGCCGACTAAAATAGCAATGCTGTTGAATTTATAGGCATCTTTCATCTTTGAACAATTTGGGCAGCATGGTGGCTACTGCCTTACAGCGCCAGAGACCCAGGTTCAATCCTGACTCCGGGCGCTGTGTGTACGGAGTTTGTACGTTCTCCCCGTGACGTGCGTGGGATTTCTCTGGGATCTCTGGGTTTCCTCCCACACTGCAAAGACATAGAGGTTTGTAGGTTAATTGGCTTGGTATCATTATAAATTGTCCCCAGTGTGCAAGATAGTGTCAGCGTGCGGGGATTGCTGGTAGGCACAGATTCAGTTGGCCAAAGGGCCAAACTAAACTAGCTGTTGGCAAGCAACTGAAAGTAGATTTCAAATGCCTTTATTACATCTCATTGTGTCTCAACTGATTTTATTTGTGATGTGTGGTTAAAGCATCATTTAACTCCAATAAAGGCCCAAGACACTGACCTCTATACAATTGGCTTATACCAATCTACATTCAAGCATGATCAGGTACCTGTCCACGACCATCTTATGGACATCTTTCCAGTCCTCCTTGTCCTGAGCAGTTCCAATATCTGGATTCAGCTGCTGGAGTCCAACTCCGGCCACATTGACGCCACTCCAAACGGGAACTATTAAAGCAAAGCATCTGAATGTAGACTGTCTCCCGATGCTATTCCACAGCAGCCAGGGCAAAACGCCATCAAACTGTTACGTGCAGCCTCCAGTGTTAAAGGCGCAATGAAACTTATAGCGCATCGCGTTCAACAATGCGACACGCTCCAATTTTAACACCTTTGTGCAGCTAATGCTGGTTCCAACTCAAAACAATTGAAATATCAAAACACTAAAACTCTCGTTCGTTTGTTTGTTTGTTCCTGAACTACAGCCAAAACGGTACACGATAGCGCGACTGTTTTAGGCCCACCTTACTCACCGTCGTCCCTTTGGTGCTAATGGAAGAAGTTTAATTGAAATCGGTGTTATAGTTTTAAAGTTATTCACATTTTAAAGTTTAAATCTATCTCCGAGGGAGGGGGGTGGAGGAGGGATGATTAGGGGGGTTGAGGGGGATGGAGTGGGGGAGGGGAAGGGGGGGGATGGGAGGAGGGGGGGCAGAGGGGAGTGGGGGAAGGAGAGGATGCTCCACTAATGCAGGAGAGGTTTGGGCCCAACGGGTCCACTTGGTCTAGTTTGTAATAAAAAAGGAACTGCAGATGCTGGTTTATACCAAAGATCGACATACAATGCTGGAGGAACTCAGCGGGTCAGGCAATATCTCTGGAGAAAATGGATAGGTGATGTTTCGGGTTGGGTGTGAAAGGTCCCGACCCAAAACATCACCCATCCATTTTCTCCAGAGATGCTGCCTGACCAGCTGAGTTACTCCAGCATTTTGTGTCTTTAATTGATTCACCAATGTGGAACTAGTTTAGTTTGTTACTGTCACGTGTACCGAGGTATTGAAAAGCTTCTGTTTGCGCGGTAACAGGCAAAGAAAAGACGACACGTGAATCCAATCGAGCTGTCCACAGTGCATAAAGGGAACAGTTAGCACAAATCAACATAGCATATCTTATGCCAAAAAATCCCAGCTGGTTTACAGATGTATGTCAGTATTTCCAACTTTATTCCCAAGGCTCTGAAAAATGTAATCCATGACAAAAGTAGGATGAAAACCACAATCCGTTTTAACTCATTAGACACCGTTGTTGGGCTGACTGCAAAAAGCCCGTAATATTGGGCTCAAACCATTAGCTACCGACTGTAAACATTGCCAATTAGTTCAACGTTTAGTCAAATATTTCAAGTGTTTCGAGTTGGAAATAGCTCACCTCCGATAAACTTCCCATGTAAAATACACGGATAAACACCCTATTCGAGTGGACATTTGGAAAGATGGCAGTGGACGGAAGACAAGGTTGGTGCCGGTGAGTGGGCGGTGGGCTCACCTCCCCTGCCCTAGGTGGCGCTCTGGCGGTTTCCGGGGTCTGCTGTGGGAGGCACCCACCCCAGGTCATGGAGGCTGAGCGGTGGCGGGGGGGGGGGGGGGAGGGGCCGTGGGTGGAGATGTGGGCAGGGTGGAGTGGGCCGCTGGAGGCCGTGCAGCAGCCGGGGGTCACGTGGGAGGAGGTGTGGGCGGGAGGGAGTGGGCCACTGGAGGCCCTGCAGCAGCCGGGGGTCGCGTGGGAGGAGTGGAGTGGGCCACTGGAGGCCCTGCAGCAGCCGGGGGGTCGCGTGGATCGGGTGCCACTGGAGGCCCCACAGAGGCCAGACGAGCGCACGGATCAGACGCGGCATGCAGCGGCGAACGCACTGACACCTTCGCCAGGCCAGGCCCACCCCTGTAACTCCCACCCAGTACCGTCGCCCGGACAATGGGCCTTTATGGCCAAGATAACACTCAAACATAAATCTTGAAAGGTACACGATGGCACCAGAAACATGGCAACTCTTCGGTGAAGTCTACTATTTTTACATGACAATCATTGTACTCTTGTACTTATGAATGATTGTGCTTATGTATAAGTATGATTTTACTGGATTGCATGCTAAACAAAGAGTTTCATTGTAACTAGGTCCATATGACAATAAATTCATAAGTCATAGGAGCAGAATGGGGCCATGGCTCCACCATTCAATCATTGCTGATCTATCTTCCCCTCTCAACCCCATTCTTCTGCCTTCTCCCCATAACCTTTACTAATCAAGACTCTGTCAATCCCCGTCTTAAGAAATACCCAAAGTCTAGGCCTCCAGCCTGTATGGCAAAGAATCCCACAGATTCATCACCCTCTGACTAAAGAAATTCCTTTTCATCTCCTTCCTGAAGGTACGTACTTTTATTCTGAGGCTGTGACCTCTGGTCCTAGACTCTCCCACTGGTGGAAACATCCTCTCCACATCCACTTTATCGAGGCTTTTCACTATTCAGTAGGTTTCAATGAGGTTCCACCTCATCTTTCTAAACTCCAGCCTGTACAGACTAGGGAACCCTCAGATGGTAAACAATGCTGGTTTCAAATGAATAACTAAACCCTGTGGTTTTAACTTTATCAGCCCAGATTCACTGAGATTGTAGGGTTAGAATGAACTCCATTTGATTCAACCAAGGAGTGTGCAATATCTGTGACCCTTACTAATTTGGCAAGATACATTTAAGGGCGGCACATTGGCGCAGCAGGTAGAGCTGCTACCACACAGCAACAGTGACTTGGGTTCGATCTTGCCCTTGGGTGCTGTGTGGGTGTGTGTGGAGTTTGCACGTTCTCCCTGTGACCGCGTGGGTTTCCTCCGGGTGCTCCGGTTCCCCCCCCCCCCCCCACATCCCAAAGACACCAGGGGTTTACAGGTTAGTTGGCCCTCTATAAGTTGCCCCTAGCGCGTAGGGAGTTGGTGAGAAAGTGGGATAACGTAGAACCAGTGTGAGAGGGTGATCGATGGTCGGCGTGGACTGGGTGGGCCGTGGGGCCCGAGGCCACGTTGTATCCGTGAACTAAATGCAACCGTCGAGCCTTACCGCTGGAATCGCCATGTTCCCCGAGCACCCAGCCGTGGCAGCTGGTGGGATGCAGACCGAGCTTCTCCGCCATCAGGTACCGGAATCGGGCAGAGTCCAAATTGCAGCCGCTGCCAATGATGCGATTCTTCGGGAAACCACTAATTTTCCAAGTGACGTAGGTCAAAATGTCCACTGGAGCCACAAACAAAAAATAACAAGAGGCCTTCAAAATTGAAATGGTTCACAGTGAAATCAACCATAAAACAGCTGCCCAATGAAGGCAGGTATTACCGTAACATTTAAGAAACATTTAGACAGGTATATGGATAGGATAGGTTTAGAGGGATGGGCGAAATGCAGGCTGGTGGGACTAGTGTAGATGGGACATGGTCGGTGTGGGCAAGTTGGGCCGAAGGGCCTGTTTCCGCACTGTACGACTCTAATTCAACTCTTACTGGGTTAATAAGCTGCTGGCTGTGACAAGGGTTAGTGAAGTAGATTGCTTTAAAAATACCCATTGATTTGGCATCTACAGCTGTCTGTGGCAATGAATTCCACAGATTCACCACCCTGGGCATAGCTTTTGAACAACGAGCAGACTTCAAAAGTGGGAAAGTTAAGACAATCTGTCCAAGGACTTTGGACACAAAATGGCAGAGAAACTCAGCAGGTCAGGCAGCATCTCTGGAGAACTTTAATTTATTATTTTTTTAACTTAGGCGTCACATGGCAGTGGTAGAGTTGCTGCCTTACAGCACCAGAGACCCAGGTTCGATCCTGACTACAGGTGCTGTCTGTACGGACTTTGTACATTCTCCCTGTGACTGCGTGGGTTTTCCCCGGATGCTCCGATTTCCGCCCCACATCCCAAAGTCGTGCGGGTTTGTAGGTCGATTGGCTTCTACCAATTGTCCCTAGTGTGCAGGATAGAAATGGTGTGTGGGCAATGGATGGTCGGTGCAGACCCGATGGGCCTGTTTCTGCACCGTCCCTCGTGAAGTCTAAACCTCAGCGAGCCAGGCAGCATCTCTGGACAACATGGATAGGTGACGCTTCGGGTCGGGACCCTTGCTGCTGATACTAATGTTGTAGCTGCCAGCTTTGGGAAGCCAATCTCCCCTCAAGGTCGGTGCCGTTACCTGGATTGGCGACCACGATGATGGTGCAGTTTGGGCTGAATTTCACGATCTGGGGGATGATGAACTTGAAGATGTTGACGTTCCTCTGGACGAGGTTCAGGCGGCTCTCTCCCTCCTGCTGGCGGGCCCCGGCAGTCACCACCACCACCCGCGAGTTCGCAGTGATGGAGTAGTCTGGGCGACAGGCGGGTCAAACCATTCAGTCACAAACGCACAAGACTCAACAAGTGAACTACAACTTGCAACCTGCCTGCATGTCTGTTTTTAAGGTTTCTCTCCCTGCAATCCACAATGCGAGCAAGAACTAAAATAAGAAAAATTGTGGTCAATGCTCACGATCAAAGGAGCACGGCGGGTAGAGCCGCTGCCTCACGGCACCAGAGGCTCCGTTTCGATCCTAACCTCGGGTGCTATCTGTGTGGAGTTTGCACTTTCGCTCTGTGACTCTGTGCGTTCCCCCCCCCCCCCCCCCCCCAAAAACATTCATGTTTTCTGCCACATCCTGACTGGGCCAGATTCAATTGGGGAAAGGTATTTTTTTTTTTTAAAGGGCGGCACAACCGCGGCTTCTCCGCACCACAGCCCCCGGTTCCATCCCTGCCTCGGGTGCTATCTGTGTGGAGTTTGCACGTTCTCCCTGCGACCACTTGGGTTTCCTCCGGGTGCCCCTGTTTCCTCCCACATCCCAAAGACGAGCAGGTTTGTAGGTTGATGCACCCTCTGTAAACTGCTCCTTGTGCAGGAACGGATGCGAAAGTGGGACAACATAGAACTAGTGTGAACAGGTAGACGCTTGATGGTCGGCCTGGACTCAGTGGGCTGAAGGGCCCGTTTCCGCGCTGTGTCTCTAAAGTAAAATCCCAATGACGTGCAGGTCGGTAGGTTAAGTAGCTATACATTTCTCCTAGAGCTTGGGAGAATGGTAGAATCTGATGGGAATGGGAGCAGGACAGGTGCTGGGTGGTCAGTGTGCAACTTGAGCCTACATTGCAGTACCACACAGTAATCCTCAGTCACCTTTGTTAGCCATGATCTTTGGAGTCTTAAGGAACAGACTGCCATGAAGAAGATCCATCATTTCTCCTTTCAGTTTGTCTTCCAGAACATCCACCAAAGCCATATCGTCCGTAAGTTCCTGAGAAAGGGAGTGGTGTTTCGTTACAGTGGTGCACTTTTCTCACTCCCACTCCCACGTCTGAAGAAAGGTCTCGACCCGAAACGCCACCTAGTCCCTCTCCCCCGAGATGCTGAGTTGCTCCAGAATGTTGTGTCTATCCGTCTATATCTCTCCTATCCAGGTATCTGTAGTACTTATGTAGGGCTTGATTATTTGGAGTATTGCGTGCGGTTCTGGTCACCACATTACAGGAAAGACATGGAGCCCTTGGAGAAGGTGCAGAGGTGGTTTACTAGAATGCTGACTGGATTTGAGGGTATTAGCTACAGGGAGAGGTTGGTTAGACGGGCGGCACAGTGGCGCAGCAGTAGAGTTGTTGCCTTACAGCGAATGCAGCGCCGGAGACCCGGGTTCGATCCCGACTACGGGTGCTTGTCTGTACAGAGTTTGTACGTTCTACCCGTGACATGCGTGGGTTTTCTCCGAGATCTTCGGTTTCCTCCCACACTCCAAAGATGTACAGGTTTGTAGGCTGATTGGCTTGGTAAATGTAAAAATTGTCCCGAGTGGGTATAGGATAGCGTTAATGTGCGGGGATCGCTGGGCGCCGCGGACCCGGTGGGCCGAAAGGGCCCGTTTCCGCGCTGTATCTCTAAAACTAAAAAACTAGACTTGGACTAGAATGCTGGAATTTGAGGGGACACTCGATAGAAGTATATAAAATTATGAGAGGGAAGAATAAGGTCATCAGTCAGAACCACTTCCCCTTCTCCCCTTCTCCCCCTCTCCCTCTCCCCCTCCCCCCCCCCCCCCCAAGATAAAAATGTCCAACGTTAGCAGGCATAGCTATGGTGAGGGGAGTCAAAGTTTAATGGTAAAGGGCGGGGTACACAGAGTAGAGGGGCCTGGGGTGGTGTGAAGGCAGATACAATAGTGATGTTTAAGAGTGATGTTCTAGATGGGTGCATGTATATGCAGGGAATGGAGGGATGTGGATCGTGTGCAGACAGATGAGTTCAGTGTAACTGACACCGTGTTCGGCACAATCATTGTGGGCCAAAGGGCCTGTTTCCATGCTGCACTGTTCTATTTCGATGATTATACTCCTGTAACAATATGTTTGACTGGATAGCATCCAAACAAAAGCTCCACACCGTATCTCGGTACACGTGACAATAAGTAAACCACTGTCAACATTGAAACAGATGGGACACGAGACCGAACGTACCCTCAAGAGAATGCTGACAGCACATGCCATGCCAACCTGGCCCACGCCCACAATGGTGACCTTATTCCTCGAAGCTTCACCTTGAGCATGAGAGACGGGAGTGATCAGCTTCTCCACAGTTGTCATGGTTTCCTATGACGGAAATAAAAAAGAAACACATTTCATAAAACATTAATGCAGTTTGTTTCACTTTCAAAAAATGACTAAATAGTCGTATCTCTTTAGCAAGTGCTGCTGAGGTTTCAACACGAGGTGACGTGCTGAAAGAAAGTTTAACTTAGAGATACCGCCTGGAAATAGGCTCAACAAGTCCACGTCAGCCATCAATCGCCCATTCATACCAGTTCTATCTTATCTCACTTTTGCATCCACTCCATATACACCAGGGGCAATTTACAGAGGCCAATTAACCTTAAAAAAACCACATATCGTGGGAGGAAACCGGAGCATCCGGAGGAAACCCACACAGTCACAGGGAGAACGTACAAAACACAGAGACCATTTGAGGTTAGGATGAGATCTGGCTCTTTGGCGTTGTGAGGCAGCAGCTCTACCAGCTGTGCCACCCTAAAGTGTGTTAACTAAAATAAATAGTTTCATTATCAGAAAGCTGCATGCATTACAATGATGAAGCAGCCTTTATGCTGTGCTAAGAAAGGCTTACAGTGCAGCCTGAAGCATCATCTTCAACAGGCTAAATGCCGCTTTAGAGATCTGTTTTAATCCTGCAGTATATCCGTGTTCAATGGGGGTCAGAGATTCTTTCCACTACAGGCACTCAGCATGCGTGCCACACATTCCCGGGTAAGAACCCTGTGTAACCCGTCCATGCCTCAACCCGAATAGTGCAAGTAGCGAGCACCTGTCACGGTTTCACAACTCTCTGGTATAATAGAGGTGGCAAAAACTAAAGAGCCTGGGCTGCTAAGAAAGAGACCCAAAGAGGCTTAAGAAGGATCAGAGGAAGAGTTCTTTCACCCAGAGAGTGGTTGTAATCTGTCATATTATTTCAGGAGTGCTGGTGGAAGCAGAGTTTGCCACAACATTCTCAGCACAGTGGTGCAGTTGGTAGAGCCGCTGCCTCACAGCGCCAGGGCCGCTGGTTCGATCCTGACCTCGAGTGGTGTCTGTGTGGAGCTTCCACGTTCTCCCCGTGACTGCGCATGCTTCCTCTGGGTGCTCCCGTTTTTTCCCACATCCCAAAGACGTGCGGGTTTGTAGGTTGATTGGCCCATTCACATTGAATGGCGGTGCTGGCTCGAAGGACCAAATGGCCTACTCCTGCACCTATTGTCTATAAATTTTCCGCTAGTGCGTAGGGAGTGGATGAGAAAGTGGGATAACATGGAACTAGTGCGACCGGGTGATGGGTGGGCCACGTGGACCCGGTGGGCCAAAGGGCCCGTTTCCCTGCTGCATTTATGAACTAAACAAAACTTATGCATCTGGGTGAACAATTGAATCTACAGGAAATTGCAATTGGAAAAATGTCCATGCTGGAAAAAGTGCAGTGGACATTTATAGGGATGTTGCCAGGACTCGAGGGCCTGAGCTACAGGGAGAGGTTGGGACCACTCCTTGGAGCACAGGAGACTGGAGGTTGATCACAACTGAATGGTGCAGTTGTGATGGGGGCCTGGAACGCACTGCCAGAGGTGGAGGTGGAGGCAGATACGATAGAGGCTTTTAGACAGGCACATGGAATGGAGGGATATTGTTTACATGCAGGCAGAGGGGATTAGTTTAATTTCACATCATGCTCTGTCTGCATATTATGGGATGCAGGCCTGTTCCTGTGCCATATTAATTTTTCGAAGACCCTGGAAGAGATGGAGTATTTGACAGCCATCAAACTAATCACTAACCCAAGATAGATACAAAATGCTGGAGTAACTCAACTGGGCAGGCAGCATCTCTGGAGACAAGGAATAGGTGACGATTTGGGTCGAGACACTTCTTCTATTTGACAATAGACAATAGGTGCAGGAGGAGGCCATTCGGCCCTTCGAGCCAGCACCGCCATCCAATGTGATCATGGCTGATCATTCTCAATCAGTACCTCGTTCCTGCCTTCTCCCCATACCCCCTGACTCCGCTATCCTTAAGAGCTCTATCTAGCGCTCTCTTGAATGCATTCAGAGAATTGGCCTCCACTGCCTTCTGACGCAGAGAATTCCACAGATTCACAACTCTGACTGAAAAAGTTTTTCCTCATCTCAGTTCTAAATGGCCTACCCCTTATTCTTAAACTGTGGCCCCTCGTTCTGGACCCCTTGAAGAAGGGTCTCGACCCAAAACATCACCTATTCCTTTTCTCCAGCGATGCTGCCTGACCCACTGAGTTACTCCAGCATTTTGTGTCTATCTTAAGGGTAAACCTGCATCTGCAGTTCCTTCCCACACACCACTAACCCCCAACACATCTTCACACAATCAATGGCCACTTGTTCCATTTATTTTGGCTTTGTAAACTTGCCTATATATAAATGACCTTGCAGAAAAGTCAACCTCTCAGTATAAATACACAATAGCTGGAACCCTACTTAAAATGCCAAAATAGATGAAGGCAATTTTCCAAGTCTCTATTCACTTGAACTCATCCAAAATAGCTCCCCATGCACCTCGATGATAACAGCAAATGCACACGTGCTTCGATTGCAGTGGCAGCTAGCTCTCTCGTTTAACATGCGCTCGCGTTAAATCCCCTTCAAAGCTTTTACCCTGCCCTTTCCCCATGACCTCTGGCCCTCCAAAACCCCCGTTTCTCACCCCCTCCCCTCCATCTTTCAGTTTGAAGACGGACTCAGACCCGAATCGTACTATCCCTGTTCTCCTGAGATGCTGCCTGAGCCACTGAGTTACTCCAGTACTGTCTCTGTTCCACCCTTACTGGCCTCTTGCATGCGACTTCTCGTTCCCCCTCCCCCCTACTCTCCCCACTCTCTCCCACCCCTTCAACTGAGAGACCCAACTCTCTCGCCATCTTGTCCTCAACCTCCCCAAAATAATCTTTCCTCGAATGAGATTTGGTTTGAAACCTCTATTGCCCCCTCTCTTTTCGTTTTGTGTTATTCATCTGGGAGCCTCCATCAGTTTAAAACTGTTGTGCACGTACAGATGAGACACTCTGCCAAGATGCATTCTTTGGTTGAATGCCCACTGTCGGACTCGCAGCGGGTTTGAAGAGGCGTTTAAAAAAATAAAAAAATAAAAACTTTCCCCCCCCCCTGACGACTTGCAAAGCTGAAGTCTTTTGAAAAATTGGTAAATAACTTGGACGTCAGGAATGAAGTTAGACACATCTTAGATATGGAACACAGGGCATGTACCACAAGGTGACATTCAAAGCCCGCACCGTCGCTGGCTACTTTCAACCGCTTCACTTCAACCAAATATCAATTTACATTCCAGCAATAAAAAAAAGTTGTTTTTTTGCTAAATAAAACTGCGAATTAACAAATGCAAGACAGTACATCATGCATCCTGAATCTCTTTTGAGAGTCAGAATTGAATGTGGACTGAATCAAAGGATAAGGGGGGAAAAAGCAGGAACGGGCTACTGATTTTGGATGATCAGCCATGATCATATTGAATGGTGGTGTTGGCTCGAAGGGCCGAATGGCCTACTGCTGCACCTATTTTGTTTCTATGTGTAGAGTGGATGTATGGTTTTTTTTCGAACAAGTATCAAGATTCATTTCTTCCACGCTTTTATTGTCTTCACGGTTATTTGAAGAATCTAACGTGGTGTAAAACGAAGACCTCTCTTTGTCTTCGCCTCTTACTTGAAGGTCAGACTTATTGGGCCGAAGTGGCCTGATTTGCAGGCGAGGCGAGGCGAGGCGCCCAAGATTACATTGGCAAACAAACACAGCGACCAGCCACATACCGATGCAATGTTACATTCATTTCACAGAACCGCATGCATTCGCAGCCAATTCGCAGCAACTTTTTTTTAACAAAACGCACAACTTCTAAACTTGGGGGAGCACATTTTATTTTTAAAGTATTCAATTAAAAAATATATACTCCTGGCCTTGAAAGAATGAGAAGCACGTAACTGATCGCTGTAAATACTGCCACGTTACCAAGGAATGCAAAGTCAGACACAAACGACTCAATTATGAAATGCGAATTAAGTTAGAAATCCACACTCGGGCGGTAAAAACAGCAAAATGTTGTTTTTTTAAAATACAAGGCAATACTAAACTGTTTGCAATCTGTGCATTAAGGCACGTATTAGAAGAAAGCCTCCCTCTGTACCTTCTTGTCTGCCGCTTGCTTGCTCGCTCGCTCCTCAGTTTCTTTGCTGTTGAAATGAACTTTTTCTTGCCCTTGTTTCGATGTGATTGGCCGTTCACGTCACACTGACTGAAAGGAAACCGAGCCTCACTTCCTCGGCTCTGATCCTCCCGGGTCACGACTTTGCCTGTGGTTTTAGCTTTATTATTATTGTCACGTGTAGGTAGGTCTGTAGATTAATTAGCGTCTGAGACCAGTTCCAGGGTGAACCGCAGGATGAGTGAGGCCATGCTCTTTGGCAACTGGCCCGACCGATCTACCATCCCCTTCACCATCAAGCCTGACTTCTTCAAGGTGCTGGCGGTCTGGTTTGGGGGGAGAATTGGCTGGAGCGGATAGCCGAAGTGGGGAAGAAACTGGAGCTGGGGAACCAGTGATCCCTCTCCATCACGGGAAAAATCTTTGAGGTGCTCTGGGGTCTGCTGTACTTGGCGCAAGTGTGGCCCGTCCCACCCTCCTACGCCACAGGGATCACCCAGGCCGTCTTCCGCTTCATCTGGGGGTCGAGGATGGACCAGGTGCGACGGGCCACAATGCACAAGTCAGCAGAGAAAGGGGGTAAAAGCGTGCCCAACGTCGCCCTCATCCTGATGGCCACCTTCGTGTGTGGCTGCATCAGGCGGAGCGTAGAGCCAAGGCACGTGGGCACCAAGTGCCACTACCTGCTGAGGTTCTACCTGTCCCCGGTGTTGCGAAGGATGGGCCTGGCACAGATGCCACGCAATGTGCCAGTCAGCTGGACATTGCCGCACCATCTGTCGCCCGTGGAAAGGTTCTTCCGGACCAACACCTTTGACCACAAGTCCATCGGGCAGTGGTCAGCACGGAACGTCCTGCAGGCACTGCAGGGGAATGACTCCATGGGTCCTGTGGCGTGGTTCCCAGAGCAGACTGCCCAGCTTGTCTGGCAAAATGCCTCATCGCCAGAACTCACCAACAAGCACCAAGACCTGGCTTGGCTGGCGGTGAGGGGAGCCCTCCCAGTCAGATCCTTCCTGCACCGCTGGAACCTCATCTCATCATTAATAATAATAATATTCATTTATTGTCATTGCAACAAGTACAACGAAATTAAAAAATAGCCAATCCTGACGGTGCGTAAAAACATATATGCAATAAATGCAAAAACAAATAAATACAATTATATTAAGTACAAAAGTTTTAACAGTGTTGCCTAGTGCAGTGTTCAGTTCTCGTATGGCCCTGGGGTAAAAACTGTTCTTAAGTCTGTTTGTTCGGAATTTGATCGACCTGAAACGTCGACCAGAGGGCAGATGAACAAACAGACGGTGGCCGGGGTGGGATAGATCTTTTATTATTTTGCCTGCTCTACTGAGGCAGCGTAGGCTGAACAGGTGCTCCAGGGAGGGCAGTGAGCAGCCGATGATCTGGGCCGTCGTGATGACCCTCTGAAGGGCCTTCCTGTCCTTTTCTGAGCAGCTGGCATACCATGTGGTTATACAGTATGCCAGCACACTCTCGATGGAGCAGCGATAGAAGGACATCATGAGCTTCTCCTGCAGGTTGGTTTTCCTGAGGATCCTCAGGAAGTGGAGTCTCTGCTGTGCCTTCTTCACTGTGGTGATGGTGTTGGTAGACCAGGTAAGATCCTCTGCGATGTGCGTACCCAGGAACCTGAAAGCGGGTACCCTTTCCACACAAACCCCATTGATGTAGAGTGGGTCGTATTCTGCACTGGTTTTCCTGAAGTCTATTATAAGTTCCTTTGTTTTGGAGGAGTTCAGGACAAGATTGTTCACTGAACACCATGCTGCCAGCCTTTGGATTTCATCCCTGTAGGCTGTCTCATCTCCTCCTGAGATGAGTCCAACCACAGTCGTGTCGTCCGCGAACTTGATGATGGTGTTGGTGGGATGGGTGGGGGCGCAGTCGTGAGTGTAGAGGGAGTAAAGGATGGGGCTCAACACACAGCCCTGTGGTGAGCCGATGCTCAGTGTAATGGTGGAGGAGAGGTGAGGGCCTATTTTGACGGTCTGGGGGCGGTTGGTCAGGAAGTCCTTGATCCATTGGCAGATGGTTTGGGAAAATCCAAGGTCAGAAAGTTTGGTGACCAGTCTGCTCGGGATGCCGTGTTAAAGGCAGAGCTGAAGTCGAGGAAGAGCATCCTCACATAGCTCCCCTGGTGTTCAACGTGGGTCAGTGCAGTGTGAAGAGCAGTGTCGATGGCATCCCCTGTAGACCTATTTGCTCTGTAGGCATATCCCTCTTTGGAAGGATATGGACCAAATGCAGGCAGGTGGGACTAGTGTAGCCGGGACATGTTGGCCGGTGTGGGCAAGTTGGGCCGAAGGGCCTGTTTCCACACTGTATCACTCCATGACTCTGTAGGCCCTTCGACCCAACTCATCTGTGTTGACCAAGATTACCCATCTAAGCTCATCCCATTTGCCTACATTTTCCCATATCCCTCTAAACATTTGCTTTCGATATACTCGTCCAAGTGTCTCTTAAATGCTGTTATAGTACCTGCCTCAACTATCTCTTCTGGCATCTTGTTACATATATCTACCACCCTCTGTGTGAAAACGTTGCCCCTCAGGTTTCTATTAAATCTTGGCCCTCACCTTAAACATATGCCCTCTCCTTTTGATTCCCCTAACTGGGTAACAGGCTGCATGCATTCACTCTATCTATTCCCCTCATGAATAGAAAAGGACAGAAAACCATCATTATACGGACCATAGAAGAGGGAATGGTGTCCGTTATTACAAATTGTCCGCAGTAATTGAGTCAGGTATCATCAATGTAGTAGTAGAAACAACAAAACTGCAGTTGTTGGTTAATACACAAAAGGACACAAAGTGCTGGAGTAACTCAGCGGGTCAGGCAGCATCACTGGGGAAAAGTCATTGCATTTTATTCTGCCAATATTTCAAACAACTCCACAAGAATCCCCTGCGAATCTGCAATTACTGAGAGTAATTCAGAATGGCCAATTAACAAATACAATACAATACAATACAATATATCTTTATTGTCATTGTACAGGGGTACAACGAGATTGGGAATGCGACTCCCATACGATGCAATGAATTAATTAGCTAGTCAGTATTAATTTAAACAACCCAATGAAACAAATTGTAACAGTTTTAAAACAGAATAAAGTGCAAGTAGATCTGTGCCGGTTAGTTGGTCTGAAGAAAGGTCTTGACCCGAAACGTTACCCATTCCTTCTCTCCAGAGATGCTGCTTGTCCCACTGAGTTACTCCATCCAGCATTTTGTATCTATCTTTGGTTTATACTATAACTAGCATCTGCAGTTCCTTCCTTCAACAAAGCAACCCTTTGCCCTTGAGAAAATTCCAAGCAATTTTGATCACACTTCCTCCGAGATATATTTGCTGCAGTTACTGATTAACCCTGTACCAACTAACCAGCGTTCTAGCAAACCAGACCTCTTCAGAGGACAGTAAAGAGTTAACTCTATTTGAACCAGCACCTGCAGTTCCTTGTGTCCACAAAGAGTTAAACGTGTGGCTGTGGAACCAAAATCACACACTCTAAAGTCCAGGTAAACACACTTATTTCCTCAAGGTTATCATGAGTTGCTTTGAATTACAAGGGCAAATAATATTAAAGAAAGGAGATGTGAGGAATTGCAGATGCTGGAATCTTCAGCAAAACACAAAGAGCTGGAGGTACTCAATAGATCTGTGGAGAGAATGAACAGATGATGTTTCGGGTCAGGACCCTTCTTCAACGTATAATAATAAAGAAATACAACTTTTACACGATTGATTGACAATATGCAAAAGCTTCAGTAAAGTTTGAACAAGGAAACTGTGATTTTCGGCTTTGCCAAAAACTTTTTCGTAATTTTGGGACTCAGTGCTCGTTTCCAACCTAAAGCCAAAGAAAGCTGTTTCAAACATTTTTGTGGAGACTTTAAGAATCTGAGTGAGTTAAGCCATAAGATTTTGGTTGGACCGCATTTGTTGTAATGAGCGAAGTTACAAGAAAAACGTGGAGGCTTTGGAGAGGGTGCAGAATAGAATGTTGCCTGGGTTAGAGGGTATTAGCTACAAGGAGAGGTTGACAAACTTGGATTGATTTCTCTGGGACGCCAGTGGTTGAGCGGAGAAGTGCGGGTGTCAGGGGTCATTGGGGAGAATGGGGTTGAGAGGGAAAGATCGATCAGCCACGATTGACGGGGTAGACCTGAGGGCCTAATCCTGCTCCAATAACCTGTGAATTTATGAACATATGGAATTCTGAGAGGCATCGATAGGGTAGACACTCACAACCTTTTTCCCAAGGTGGAAATGTCAACAACTAGAGGGCATAGCTTTGAGGTGCGAGGGGTAAAGTTTAAAGATGTGTGGGCAAGAAATCGGTGGGTGCCTGGAAATCGGTGGGTGCCTGGAACGCCCAGCGAGGGGATGGTGATGGAGGCAGATACGACAGTGGCGTTTAAGAGGCTTTTAGATAGGCACATGGATATGGAGGGATATGGGTCACGCACAGGCAGCTGAGATTACTTTGACATCGCATGATGTTTGGCACAGACATTGTGGTCTGAAGGGCTTGTTCCTGTGCGCTCATGTTCGATGAGAGTGGCTGGCCTTTTGTGAGAGTGGCTGTAATAGAGACAAGATTTTAGTACCCAGTTCCAAGCTGTTCTTGTGTGAAGTTTAATAATACTGTGAAGAACATCATTGAGGCGTGAACGTAGTTAGTCCACCGTGAGGCAAAGACAGACATAAGATTAAGAAGTAATGAGAGAGAAAATAAATAATTAAAACCGCAGAAATGGTAAATAATCGGGACAGTGGATATCATTTCATCCCGAGGTAGTGGAAGCTAATTCACTGGATGTATTCAAGAGAAAGTTAGATTTAGCTCTTAGGGCTAACGGAATCAAGGGATATGGGGAGAAGGCAGGAGCAGGGTACTGATTCTGGATGATCAGCCATGATCATATTGAATGGAGGTGCTGGTTCAAAGTGCCGAATGGCCTACCCCTGCATCTATTTTCCATGTTTCTGTTTCTGTTTCTAAAACTGCTGATTCACACCTCCACCAGCCTGCTGTCATTCCTAACCTCGGGTGCTGCCTGTGCGGAGTTTGCATGTTCTCCCTGTGATGGTACGAATTTCCGCTGGGCGCTCCGGTTTCCTCCCACATCCCAAAAGAGTCCGGGATGGTAGATTGCCCTTCATGTGCAGGTGAGTGGTAGAATCTAAGGTGGAGCTGATGGGAATGGTGGTGTATACAATGTCAGGGCAAGATTAATGTATTCAAATGGTGTTTGCTGGTCGGTGATGACTTGGTGGGACAAAGGGCCTGTTTCTATGCTGTACGACTCGATGAATGAATGAATGAATGAATGAATGAATGAATGAATGAATGAATAAATAATCTTTAGTGTGCAAGTATGCATATACAAGGAATGTGCCTGGTACTCCACTCACAAATGACAACACAAACATACAATTAACAATTAAGAATAAAGCATAACCACATCAAAATAATAAGGATACAACATTACATGTGGGTGAAAATAAACCAGAGCAAAAAAGAGACTCCAGACTTTGGTTATTGAGTAGAACTACCACTCGTGGAAAAAAAGCTGTTTTTATGTCTGGCTGTGGCTGCTTTGACAGTCCGGAGTCGCCTTCCAGAGGGAAGTGTTTCGAAGAGTTTGTGGCCAGGGTGAGAGGGGTCAGCGATGATCTTGCCCGCTCGCTTCCTGGCCCTTGCAGTGTACAGTTCGTCAATGGGGGGAAGGTTGCAGCCAACAACCTTCTCAGCTGTGCGAACGATCCGTTGCAGCCTCCGGATGTCGTGCTTGGTGGCTGAGCCAAACCAGACCATGATGGAGAAGGTGAGGACGGACTCAATGATAGCAGTATAGAATTGGACCATCATTGTCTGTGGCAGATTGTGTTTCCTCAGTTGCCGCAGGAAGTACATCCTCTGTTGGGCCTTTTTGACTGTGGAGTTGATGGTGGCCCCCCCCCATTTAAGGTCCCTGGAGATGATGGTTCCAAGGAACTTAAATGACTCCACAGATGTGACTATGGTGTTGTTGATGGTGAGTGGGGGGGGGGGGGGGGAAGGGGGGTCTCTTCGAAAGTCTACAATTAGTTCCACTGTCTTGAGAGCATTGAGCTCCAGGTTGTTGCGATGGCACCAGGACGCCAGCTGTGTCACTTCCCATCTGTAGGCAGATTCCTCCCCATCCTGGATCAGTCCAATCAGGGTAGTGTCATCCGCAAACCTGCGGAGCTTGACAGAGGAGTCTGTGGAGGTGCAGTCGTTGGTGTAGAGAGAGTAAAGGAGAGGGGAGAGTACGCAGCCTTGCGGTGCTCCTATGCTGAGGGTCTGCGGGTCCGAGATGTGCTATCCCAGCCTCACATGCTGCTTCCTGTCTGCCAGGAAGTTGGTGATCCACTGGCAGAGGGGTTCAGGCACAGTCAGCTGGGAGAGTTTGGAGTGTAGTAGCTCTGGCACAATGGTGTTAAACGCAGAGTTAAAGTCCACAAACAGAATCCTGGCATAGGTCCCCTTGCGGTCTAGGTGCTGGAGGATGAAGTGCAGGCCTAGGTTGACTGCATCATCCACCGATCTATTGGCCCTGTATGCAAACTGCAGGGGGTCCAGCAGGGGGTTTGTGATGTTTTTCAGCTGGGACAGTACAAGTCTTTCAAAGGTTTCCATGACTACAGAGGTAAGTGCGACAGGCCTGTCGTCATTAAGACCAGCGATCCTTGTCTTTTTGGGTACAGGGACAATAGTGGAGACCTTGAAGCAGGCAGGGACTGTGCAGGTTTGCAGGGACTGGTTGAAAATGTCTGAGTAGATCGGTGCCAGTTGTTCGGCACAGAGCTTGAGGGTAGAGGGGGAAACATTGTCCGGTCCTGGAGATTTCCGGCGTTTCTGTTTTCTGAATAGCCTCTTCACCTCCGCAATTTCTATTGTTAAACTGGAGTCATTCTGTGAGGATGTGCAAATTGGTGATTGCAGAGAGGGGGGGGGGGGGGGGGGGGCAGTCTTTACAAACTCCAGATGTTCTGACACAAACAGTGAGAGTTCCTGATTGACCAAGAATCATTGGTTGTGACATGGATGGGTGGGCTTGGATTTATTTACTTCAACATCAGACCATCTAGTGCCCTGTTGTGATGTGCCGCATGTGAGCAATAAGTCACAGGAACTGCAGAGTGTTCACTGCAAATGAGATACCATTGAGTTCACCCTAACAGGCACCAGTGGAGAGTCCCTTGGCTGCTCGACTCCAAAATGAACCAGGACTGGTTTGATGAGAATGATAAGAATGGTGAGACTGATTTGGGCTGGCACAGGGACATAGCTGGTGGAGCTGCTGCCTCACAGCGCCAGAGACTCGGGTTGGATCCTGACCTTGGCTGTTGTCCGTGTGTGGAGTTTGCAGGTTCTCCCTACAATCGCTTGGGTTTCCTCCGGGTGCTCTGATTTCATCCCATATCCCATATGACAGGCGAGATTGTAGGTTAATTAGCCCTCTGTAAATCAACCCGAATGTGTAGAGAATGGAAGAATAAGTGGGATAATATAGAGCTAGTGTGAACAGGCCATCGGCGGTCAGCATGGACTCTGTGGGCCGAAGGGCCTGTTTCCATGTTGCATCTTTCAATCAATCAATTTCATTAGGAGATTCAGGAGCTAATTAACTCCAGGGCATCCTTGGACTGGAAAGTCCATCATTCCTGAAGAGGGCAGAAAAACTGTCTTGGAACCCGAAGGCCAATTTTCAATATAACACCAAAGTTGTACCCACCGAGTCCATGTCAACCCTTGATCACCAGTTCACACTAGTTCACCCTTACCGCAACCATCGACTCCGCCGATCCTCGCCTCTCCCCCGACTGCCAGCAGGTCAGGGCCGTCAGTCAACTCACCTGGATTCCATGCCTCGTTCCGGACCGAGAGTCTGAAGAAGTGTGTCGACACGAAACGTCACCTATCCATGTTGTACAGAGATGCTCCTGACCCGCTGAGTTACTCCAGCACTTTGTGTCCTTTTGTGTATTAACCAGCAAATACAGCAGTTTGTTTTAACTACTTATACAATGATAATACGTTACTCCATTATAACGGACATTTGGTAATAACAGACACCCCCTCCCCACTATGGTTCATTATAATGAGGGTTTACTGTCTTTTTTTATGGTATATCTGTTTAGACAGCATGCCAAAACACAGCTTCTCTCACAGTACTCAGTACACGTGACAATAATAAAACTAAAACTTGTTCTCTCTCTCTCTCTCCGCCTCTCCAACACCGAGGAATCTTTTCTATCTACTCTGTCCCCTCTCTGCATAGCTTTATTTACCTGCACTCTTTCATCTAATGGAAAGGCCTCAAGTGTTTCCAGCCATCGTTTAAGTTGAATATGCCACAATGTAGCGCAGCTGGTGGAACTACTACCTGACAGCGCCAGAGACCTCCGTTCGGTTTCCACTCACACTTCAAAGACTTACAGGTTTGTAGGTGAATTGGTTGTTTCTGCGCTGTATCTCTAAACTAAACTAAACTAAACTAAACTAAACTAAACTAAACTAAACTAAACTAAATTAAAGTAAATTTGTGTCAATGTTACAGCTGGCTGTAAAATGCTCTGCATTGTATCAATAGTGCCTGTTAAGTTGAACTGAAAAGAACAAATATAATTAAATTGCACAGTGTTAAGGTTTGGGTGGGCCTTGTGTGCTTAATCCTTGCAAGGCCTCATTAACTTGTGTGACGTTACACCCGCTGACTGCACTTTAAATAAAGCTGGTGTGAAATCTGTAATCTTTGATCTATAACATTCTTGTTACACAGTTTGGTTTAGTTTAGTTTCGAGATACAGCGCGGAAACAGGCCTTTCGGCCCACCGAGTCCGCACTGACCAGCGATCAACACACACCATCCTACACACACTCGGGACAATTTACATTTATACCAAGCCAATTAACATACAAACCTGTACCTCTGTGGAGTGTGGGAGGAAACTGAAGATCTCGGAGAAAATCCACTCAGGTCATGGGGAGAACGTACAAACTCCGTACAGACAGCACCCGTAGTCAGGATGGAACCCGAGTCAAGGCAGCAACTCTACTGCTGCGCCACCGTGCCGCCCTGACTTTAGTCCTAATCACCGCTCCTATTTACTGCAAAATAATTCCAGAGCAGGTTACGCTCCTGGGGAATTGATGCTTCTTTTAATTCTACATGTACCCTGAAGATTTGTCCTGTGTCAACCCATCTCAATCACCTTCTCACTGACCCCTTTTTATTATTTACCAACAAGAACAAATCCTGCTTTTTCCCCATAAAAGTCACAAGAAGTGCTGGAGTTACTCAGCGTGTCAGGCAGCATCTGCGAAGAACAAGGATGGGTGACGTATCAAGTATGAAGAAGGGTCCCGTTCCAAGACGTCACTCGGGTCTCGACCCGAAATGTCACCCATTCCTTCTCTCCAGAGATGCTGCCTGTCCTACTACGTTACTCCAGCATTTTGTGTCAATCTTCGGTTTAAACCGACATCTGCAGTCCCTTCCTACACCTGTCCTTGTCCTCCTGACTCGCTGAGTTACTCCAGCATTCTGTATCTTTTTTGTTAAATTAGAATCTGCAGTCTTTCGTGTCAACCCTGAAATGAAAAGAAAAATAAAAGAGTGTCAGCTAAGGAGAGACGAGGAGTGGAATGTAAATGCAGATGGAGGGATGTGGGTGGAAGGTGAGAGAGGGGGAGATAAGAGTGATATGGCAACTTGAAGGTGGCAGATGAGTATTGGCGTAGAATGTGTTTCTGTTTTGAGTGTAATCTGCAATTTGAGCCACAATCCTTTACAAACCTTTTACAAAAATATTCCTTGGTATAATGAAAGGGTTTTAGATGGCAGAGTTTGACGTGTAACATGGACGATAGATAACAAATACATATTTACTCACGGTATTAATCCATCGGCTGGGAGTAACCTGATTTTAAAGTAGAACATAGAGATTCCTCTCTCATCCTTCTGAACTCCAGTGAGTACAGGTTTCAAATGCTCCTCATACGTTAGCCCAATCATCCTCGAGATCATTGGGTTAACATGTGAGGAGCGTTTTCACGAGAGTTTCAAAAGGATATTTCAAAAGGATATGTATCATTCCTTTTGAAATAAAGTGAGTTTCAGATGTTGCTCCTACAAAAAATGGGGAGCATCTTCAGAGAGAGAGAGAGAGCTTATTATTAAATGCAATTGAATATGAAGTCTGGGAGTAGATTTTGTAGAACTGAATTCTCAGGTGAGCAATGTCTTATGTAGATGGAAAATTTAAAAGAGAATATTGCACAGTAGTTTGATTTCTCCTTTCAACTCGTTGCAGATGGCACATTTTTTTAATCTTCTCTGAACATACTCCCATGAGGGTGAAGTCTGTGGCAAGTCTTGAAAGCAAAAATACATATAGGACAAACTGATGGATTTAGTTTAGTTTAGTTTAGGAATACAGCGTGGAAACAGGCCCTTCGGCCCACCCAGTCCGTGCCGACCATCGATCACCTGTACACTAGTTCTATCCGACGCACTAGGGACAATTTACAGAAGGCAATTAACCTACACGTCTTTGGAATGTGGGAGGAAACCAGAGCACCCGGAGAAAACCCACGCGGTCACAGAGCGAATGTACAAACTCTGTACAGACAGCGCCCTTAGTCAGGATCGAACCCGGGTCTTTGGCGCTGTCAGGCGGCAACTCTACCGCTGCGCCACTGTGCCGCCCAGTTCCCTTGTTGCTGTATCATTGTGCGCTCTGAATTGCTGTAATCCTTGATGTGCTCTGGGTTGCGGCCTTTATAGATACATGAATGAATCTACTGGATGTGCAAGGGACAGCAGATGTTGGAATCTGGAGCAAGACACAAAGTATCCCCGATCACCCGATCTCTGCATCTGGGGAGAGAGAAAGAGTGTAGTTTCAGGTCAATGACCACTGAGAAAACAAGTGTGTTTTACGTTGCAAAGAGGGAGAGGACTGGAGAGAACAGAGGAGGTGTCAGAGAAAGGGGGACAGTGTGTGGACCACACTCAAACTGGAGGAGCATCACCTCATATTCCACTTGGGTAGCTTACAACCTAACAGTATGAACATTGATTTCTCATATTTTAGGTAACCTCTATCTCCCCCCTCCCCCTCCCCTTCCCCCTTTCTCCCCCTCTCACCTGTTCCCCACCTGGATTCAGGACCCTATTTCTCTCACCCCCTCCCATCTACATTCCTTCCTATAGCTTCACAATTTGCAACTCTTCAATCCTTTTGTATCGTGTCTTCTGTTTTGCCACCTCTGGCCTTTATTCCAACACCATGCCTCTCAAACCCCCCTCACCCTCACCCGTGTTCACCTATTACCTGCGAGGCTTTGTCCTGCCCTCCCTCTCTTCCAGCTCTCTGTATTCATGTGCACTCTATGGTGCTGCTAATTGTTTTATCAATGTGTGCCCTCCTGTTTTCCAAGGTGTTACTGTACACTATTGTGTGGACTACTCCCATGTGTTGCTCTGCCGTGTGTTTGTTTGTACGTATAACTGCTGTGGCATTGCCTCCTCTGCAGTTTCCCATAATTGCCCCTCGCATTGTCCGCTGCTTGGTGATCTTAATTGCCACATTATTACGTACTCCACCGTTTCCTCAATTCCTGTATCATTCTGCACGTCAGGGCTTTTGAAACCATTGTGACATTGTACATTTTACCGTCTTTGACAGCTGGGACCAGTCGTGGTGATTAGTTCAGTAAATAACTTGCAGGCAGCATCGAGACTATTATATTGGATTCGCGGATCATTTTGGCTGTGAACATTATAAACTAGTGAGGTTCAGCCCTTCATTTTGACCCCCCCCCCTCCCCCTAATTGTCCAGTGCATTAATAAAGTAATACTCCTTTTGTTGCGGAGCTGGAGAGGGAAATTGATTTGGAAACTGCACATAATGGCTCTGGTATTGTTCGGCCAATTTTCACAAAATGAGAGAGAATAATTTTTTCCCCTCATTCCTTTCAACTCTGCCTTCGTGTGGAATATCAGTCTTCCATCCAGACTTTTAAGAATAGACTAGACCAAGTGGACCTGTTGGGCCCAAACCTCTCCTGCATTGGTGCAGCACCCTCTCCTCCCCCCCTCCCCTCTCCCCTCTCCCCTCTCCCCCCTCCTCCCTTCCCCTCTCCCCCTTCCCCCTCTTCCACCCCCTTCACCCCCTTCCCACCTCCCCCCCCCCTCCCCCCTCCTCTTCCCCTCCCTTCCCTCCCCCTGCCCCTCTCCCCCTTCCCCTCCCCTCCCATTCCATCCCCCTCAACCCCCCCTTATCCTCCCTCCTCCTCCTCCCCCTTCCTCCCTAGGAGATGGATTTAACCTTTAAAATGTGAATAACTTAAAAAATATAACACCGATTTCAATGAAACTTCTTCCATTAGCACCAAAGGGACGACGGTGAGTAAGGTGGGCCTAAAATTGTCGCGCTATCGTGTACCGTTTTGGCTGTAGTTCAGGAACAAACAAATAAACAAACGAGAGTTTTAGTATATAAAAAATTTAGATGTTTGGTTTTGGTAGACACAAAACGTCGGGGTAACTCAGCGGGACAGGCAACATCTCTGGAGAGAAGGAATGGGTGACGTTTCGGGTCACAGCCCTTTTTCAGACTTTATTGGTATTGGTTTATTGTTGGCACTTGGGCCATGATACAGTAAGGAACCTTGTGTGCTTGACATGATAAGACCGTAAGACATAGGGGCAAATTTAAGCCAATCAGCCCATCGAGTCTGCTCCACCAGTCCACCATGGCTGACCTATCTTTCCCTCTCAACCCCATTCTCCTGCTTTCTCCCCGTAACCTTTGGCATCCTTCCTAATCAACAACCTATCAATCTCTGCTTTAAAAATACCCAATAACTTGGCCTGCACCGGCAATGAATTCCACAGGTTCACCACCCTCTGGCTAAAGAAATTCCTCCTCATCTCCATTCTATAGTTTCGAAACGATTTGACCGGATAGCACATTGGCGCAGAGGTTAGAGATGCTAACTCACAGCGCCAGGAACATTGGTTCGATCCTGACCTCAGGTGCTGTCTGTATGGAGTTTGCACGTTCTCCCTGATATAGCTGGGGTTTCTCCCACTGAGTTACCCCAGTACTTAGTGTCCTTTAGTGGATTAGCAACTAATCCAGCGTCCTGATGCATCGCACTATGAAGATGGACTGGACGGGAGGAAGTGACGGGCTTGCAATGGACTGGGCTGTGTTCACCACTCTCTTGACCATCAATTTCAGGCAGTCAAGGGCAGGGCATTAGCCAGACCAGTCTGAGATGCACCCTGCCAAAATACTTCCTGCAGTGCATCTGCAGAAGCTCAAGGGAATTCTCAAGGAAGCCTAAGAAAATCATCACTTTAATCTTTAGAGATACAGCACGGAATCAGGCCCTTCGGCCCAATTTACAATGTTTACCAAGCCAATTAATCTACAAAACTGTATGTCTTTGGAGTGTGGGAGGAAACCGGAGCACCTGGGGAAAACCCACGCGGTCATGGGGAAAATGTACAAACTCTGCACAGACTGCACCCGTGGTCAGGAACAAACCCGGGTCTCTGGCGCTGTAAGGCAGCAACTCTACCGCTGCGTCACTGTGCCACCTGATCAGTGTGAAGGAATCAGTGAAGTTGCTGGTGACATAACTGCCTAGGAAGTTGAAGCAGTCAACCATCTCAATACCAGCTCCATTGATGAGGACAAGGTTATGTTCACCACCATCCCTCCCTCCCTGCTGCTTGCTTAGGTCAACAACCAACCTTTGTCTTGCTGGAGGATACAACATGGAAACAGGCCCTACTGCCTGAAGAAGGGTCTAAAGGAGGGTTCCAACCCAAGACCTCACCCATCCTTTTTCTCCACAGATGCTCCCTGACCCGATGAGTTACTCCAGTTATTTCGTGTCTACCCTCAGCCCACTGAGTTCATGCCGATCTTTGATCACCCGTCCCCACTAGTTCTATGTTGTCCCACTTTCTCTACCACTCCCGACATATTAGGGGCAATTTACAGAGGGCCAATTGACCCACAAACCCGCACATCTTTGGGATGTGGGAGGAAAGTGGAGCACCCGGAGAAAACCCACGCTGTCACAGGGAAAACGTGCAAACTCCACATAGAGAGCACCCAAATTCAGAATTGACTTTGTGTCTCTGGCACCGCGAGGCAGCAACTCCACCAGTGCCAGAGATTAAGTTGGCACCATACTTGATAATTGGTCACACTGCTTGATGCAAACAACATCCTAAAATTCATGATTAGTTCATTGAAATGCTGTAACGTTTGTTAATGGAACCTTACATCTAATCCTGCGTCATTTCATTCTGTGCATATAGCAATTAATATAATTGTTGTTGGAAAGATGAAGTTTATGCATTACATGGTAACAATTGTGTTGAGTGCCATTGATTATAATTCAAATGATTAATTTAGTCCATTGACTGCCATCTGCAGGACAAAATTACCAGTCTAACATTATTCCACGGTCCTCACTGTAGGAGGTACAAGAGGCTGCAGATTCTGGAACCTGGAGCAAAACCTAAGCTGTGCAGGAAGTAACTGCAGATGCTGGTTTATACCGGAGACAAACACAAAATGCTGGAGTACCTCAGCAGGTCAGGCAGTATCTCTGAAGAAAAGGAATAGTTGATGTTTCTGGTTGAGACCACTTCTTCAGACTGAGAGTCAAGGGAAACTATTGGCCGTTCCAGGTCAATTGGAACTAACCAATATAATGTCCTCAACTAACCAATATAATGTCCTCATCTTCACTGTATTACCATATTCTGTTCTCTGTATTGTCCCCTTTGCTCTACAAACTGTACTTGAGTTTGACTTGATTGGCTTCAGTTCCAAAGGTAATTTTTGAGCACCCAACATTATCAAAGACCTTTCCCACTCCGGTCATTCCTTCTTTTCCCCGATCCCATTTGGCAGAAAGTACAGAAGCTGGGAGGTGTGCAACACCAGACTCGGGAATTTCTTGATTAGTACGGGTGTCAAGGCAGGAGAATGGGGCTGAGAGGGAAAGATAGATCAGCCACGAATGAATGGCGGAGTAGACCTGATGGGCTGAATGAGCTTCATTTACGCATGGCGTTCTTCAAAGAAAAGAATCTTTGATGACCTTGGGGAATTCTGTAACTCTCTATAGATAATAATAACTCTATCGAAAGAGCAGTCACTTGTGTAATGCAGGAGATAACGGAGGCAGCTTAGTTTAGGAGGTTCCCACAGATAACGGTGCCTTCTGCCACAGAGGTCTGGTCCACATCACAATGCAACAGAGGGATTAGAATAACAGATAAGAATTTAACATTTGTCGAACTGCTGATAGTTTTAGGTGCAGTGCTATTGACATTTCAGGCATGCAAGAGCTGGATGTTTAAGTGGGAATGACATTTAATATGCCATTGTATACATAGATATATTTTTGGTATTCGGTTTAGATAGGCTGCTTCTTTAAAAGACAATAAATTTAAATGAAGCACAGGACAGCACGGGTGGCGTGTCGGTACAACGACCGCCTGACAGCGCCAGAGACCCGGGTTCGATCCTGACTGTGGGTTCCGTCTGTATGGAGTTTGTACGTTCCCCACGTGACCTGCGTGGGTTTTCTCCGGGAGCTCCGGTTTCCTCCTACACTCCAAAGATGTACAGGTTTGTAGATTAATTGGTTTTATAACATTGTAAATTGTCCCTAGTGCGTTAATGTCCGGGGATCGCCGGTCGGCGCGGACTCAGTGGGCCGAAGATCCTGTTTTCGCGCTGTATCTCTAAACTAAAGGTGTTTTTATTTTAATTCATTTGATTCAGTTCAGACCATAAAGAGACAAAAATATAACCCTTCTCCTTGACAAAGCAAGTTAAAAAAAATGGGATTTCTAAACATGCAATCTCCTTTTGTAAATGCTTTGAATTATTACGTTGATGCATTTCAGTGAAATGCTTCAATTCTATTTCTGAGGCATGTTATAGAAACCAAGTATTGTAAGGCAAATTGCAAGGGTGGGCGAGTGGCGCAGCGGGTAGAGCCGCTGCTTCGTAGTGCCAGAGACCTTGGTTCGATCCTGACCTCGGGCACTGTCTGTGTGGAGTTTGCACCTTCTCCCTGCGGCCACGTGGGTTTCCTCCGGGTGCTCCGGTCTCCTCCCACATCCCAAAGACCTGCTGGTTTGTAGGTTTGTAGTGGACCTCTGTAAATTGCCCCCCCCCCCCCCCCAGGGAGTGGAGGAGAAAAGGTATAACATAGAACTCGTGTCAACGGGCGATCGATGGTCGCGTGGATTTTTTTCCATGCAATCATTCAGATTTGATGCTCGTTCCTGGTAGTGAGGCTTGAAGGGAGGGCAACATCAAACCAGTGTCGGCATTTGATTGACATAATTAATTGAAAGAATCAACTTGGAACCAGGCCCTTCGGCCCAACGAGTCCACACTGACCCATTCTGCGTCTGTGCTGACCTAGACTTTTTCTCGAACTGTAAAGCTTTACAGCAATACAGCTCGAGAGAAAGTGCAGATTAAAAAAAGTTCCAGGGCCACAACGAGGTAGGTTGGAAGATTGGGAATTCATCGTTATCTTATGAGAAGTCTGTTCAGTAACCTAATACAAGCGAGGGGCAAGAGACTTTGGAGCTACAAATAATTTTCCAGAGGAACTCAATGGGTTGAGCAGCGCTCTGGAGGGAGGTGTGTGGGGAGACAGGGTTGTGGAAATTTAACTTGTTTTATGTCTTTATTAGTTCTGATAAAGGGTCTCGGATTTGAAATGTCAATGGAAAAGGACACGAAGTGTTGGAGTAACTCAGTGAGTCAGGCAGCATCTATGGAGAACATGGATAAGTGATGTTTCATAAGGCCATAAGTGAACTGGGCCATTTGGCCCATCAAGTCTACTCCGCCAATCATTCGTGGCTGATCTATCTCTCCCTCCTAACCCCATTCGCCTGCCTTCTCCCCCTAACCTCTGACACCTGTTTCGGGGCTGGGCCCTTCTTCAGACTTAGACAATAGACAATAGACAATAGGTGCAGGAGTAGGCCATTCGGCCCTTCGAGCCAGCACCACCATTCAATGGCTGATCATTCTCAATCAGTACCCCGTTCCTGCTCCCCCCCCCTACCCCCTGACTCTGCTATTCTTAAGAGCTCTATCTAGCTCTCTCTTGAATGTATTCAGAGAATTGGCCTCCACTGCCCTCTGAGGCAGAGAATTCCACAGATTCACAACTCTCTGACTAAAAAAGTGTTTCCTCATCTCTGTTCTAAATGGCCTACCCCTTATTCTTAAACTGTGGCCCCTGGTTCTGGACTCCCCCAACATTGGGAACATGTTTCCTGCCTCTAACATGTCCAACCCCTTAATAATCTTATACGTTTCGATAAGATCCCCTCTCATCCTTCTAAATTCCAGTGTATACAAACCCAGTCGCTCCAGTCTTTCAACATATGACAGTCCCGCCATTCCGGGAATTAACCTAGTAAACCTACGCTGCACGCCCTCAAGAGTAAGAATATCCTTCCTCAAATTTGGAGACCAAAACTGCACACAGTACTCCAGGTGCGGTCTCACTAGGGCCCTGTACAACTGCAGAAGGACCTCTTTGCTCCTATACTCAACTCCTCTTGTTATGAAGGCCAACATTCCATTGGCTTTCTTCACTGCCTGCTGTACCTGCATGCTTCCTTTCAGTGACTGATGCACTAAGACACCCAGATCACGTTGTACGTCCCCTTTTCCTAACTTGACACCATTCAAATAATAATCTGCCTTCCTATTCTTACCACCAAAGTGGATAACCTCACACTTATCTACATTAAACTGCATCTGCCATGCATCCGCCCACTCACACAACCTGTCCAAGTCACCCTGCAACCTCATAGCATCTTCCTCACAGTTCACACTGCCACTAGCTTTGTATTATCGGCAAATTTGCTAATGGTACTTTTAATCCCTTCATCCAAGTCATTGATGTATTTTGTAAATAGTTGCGGTCCCAACACCAAGCCTTGCAGTACCCCACTAGTCACTGCCTGCCATTCTGAAAGGGACCCATTTATCCTCACTCTTTGCTTTCTGTCTGTCAACCAACTTTCTATCCATGTCAGTACCCTACCTCCAATACCATGTGCTCTAATTTTGCCCACCAATCTCCTATGTGGGACCTTGTCGAAGTCTTTCTGAAAGTCGAGGTACACCACTATCTACTCACTATCCCGTGGTCTAGGCTTAAGCTCACTACTCACTATCCCGCGGTCTAGGCTTAAGCTCAGGGGTGACCGCGCTTTTGCGGTTACAGCTCCTAGACTGTGGAACAGCATCCCTCTCCCCATCAGAACTGCCCCCTCCATCGACTCCTTTAAGTCCAGGCTCAAAACCTATTTCTACTCCCTAGCGTTTGAGGCTCATTGAGGAGGCGCTGTGAACTGTTTGCGTGCTACTGTATGTTTCATTTTTTTTTCTTCCATTGGAACCTAATCAGATGTACAGCACTTTGGTCAACGTGGGTTGTTTTTAAATGTGTTATACAAATAAAATTGACTTGACCACATCCACCGGCTCTCCCCTGTCAATTTTCCTAGTTACATCCTCAAAACATTCCAGTAGATTAGTCAAGCATGATTTCCCCTTCGTAAATCCATGCTGACTCGGAACGATCCTGTTACTGCGATCCAAATGCTCCGCAATTTCGTCTTTTATAATTGACTCCAACATCTTCCCCACCTCTAATGTCAGACTAACTGGTCTATAATTTCCCGTTTTCTCTCTCCCTCCTTTCTTGAAAAGTGGGATAACTTTAGCTACCCTCCAATCCACAGGAACTGACCCGGAATCTATAGAACATTGGAAAATAATCACTAATGCGTCCACAATTTCTAGAGCCACCTCCTTAAGCACCCTGGGATGCAGACCATCAGGCCCTGGCGATTTATCAGCCTTGAGTCCCATCAGTCTACCCAAAACTTTTTCCTGCCTAATGTGGATTTCCTCCAGTTCCTCTGTCACCCTAGGATCTCTGGCCACTAGAACATCTGGGAGATTGTTTGTATCCTCCTCAGTGAAGACAGATCCAAAGTACCGGTTCAACTCGTCTGCCATTTCCTTGTTCCCCATAATAAATTCCCCTGCTTCTGTCTTCAAGGGACCCACATTTGCCTTGACTATTTTTTTCCTCTTCACATACCTAAAAAAGCTTTTACTATCCTCCTTTATATTATTGGCTAGTTTACCCTCATACCTCATCTTTTCTCCCCGTATTGCCTTTTTAGTTATCTTCTGTTGCTCTTTAAAAGAGTCCCAATCCTCTGGCTTCCCACTCTTCTTTGCTATATTATACTTCTTCTCTTTTATTTTTATGCTGTCCTTGACTTCCCTTGTCAGCCACGGGTGCCTCTTACTCCCCTTAGAATCTTTCCTCCCCTTTGGGATAAATTGATCCTGCAACTTCTGCATTATTCCCAGGAATACCTGCCATTGCTGTTCCACAGTCTTCCCTGCTAGGGCCTCCTTCCAGTCAATTTTGGCCAGCTCCTGCCTCATGCCTCTGTAATCCCCTTTGCTATACTGTGATACTGACACCTCCAATTTTCCCTTCTCCCTCTCAATTTGTAGAGTAAAACTTATCATATTGTGGTCACTGCCTCCTAATGGCTCATTTACCTCGAGTCCCCTTATCAGGTCAGGTTCATTACATAACACTAAATCCAGAATTGCCTTCTCCCTGGTAGGCTCCAGTACAAGCTGTTCTAAGAATCCATCTCGGAGGCACTCCACAAACTCTCTTTCCTGGGGTCCATTACCAACCTGATTTTCCCAGTCTACCTGCATGTTGAAATCTCCCATGACCACCGTAGCATTACATTTGTGACATGCCAATTTTAGCTCCTGATTCAACTTGCACCCTATGTCGAGGCTACTGTAGGGGACTTATTGTAGGGGAGATTGTGGTGGGGGGGGGGGAGAGGGGGTGAAGAAAGCTGGGAGTGAGGTGGGGCAGGACAAAGTGTGGCAGGTAATAGGTGGACACAGGCAAGGGGGTTGCTTGACAGGCCAGAGATTAAAAGAGAGGGCATGAGATGAAAAGATTGAAGGGTTGTGAATTATGAAGCCGGAGGAATGAGTGAGGGTGGAGGGGGAGGTGAGAAAATGTTAACAGTTTTGCATCCCATTCAAGAACACATTAAACTAAAGACCATCTGTGATACAACTGTGTTCATGAGACTGTGAACTACTCACGGATCTCAAAGCCCTTACCTGTTCAAAACAAATTTGATGTGTGTAGATCTGGTCTTTGTAGCTTCATATTAATTTGCCCCTTTACAGTTCAATTTCTATTTGCTCAATCAGTTTAGGCGTTACTGATGGAAGTACCCCCTGAGAATGTTTTCCACAGTAACTTAATCGAATGGAGACACAAGGAACTGCAGATGCTGGAATCTTCAGCAAAGCACAAAGTGCTGGAGTAACTCAGCGGGTTAACTCTGCATCCCTGGAGAACATGGATAAGCAACGTTTCTGGTCAGGTCCTTTCTTCAGACTGATTTCAAGAGCGGGGAGAAAGCTGGAAAAGGCTAGCCATGTTCTCCAGAGATGCTGTCTGACCCGCTGAGTTGCTCCAGCATTTTGTGGCGTGAACTGCAATTTTTTTTAAAATTATCTAATTAAATAAAAAAAGACAACAAATCAGTCCTTTTGAGTCAAGTCTATTTTCTGTGTCTGGTGGTTGCGTGTGGTTTAAATCTATGCAACGATATCACCAGATCTAATGAGCCCAGTGGCTGTGCTTTGAGTACTTTAGGATGGGGAAGCCTGTTGTTCTACATTTTACCCCAGGCAAATTCCAGGATGTCATTCGAGTGGAAGGGAAACATCCCATAGTCTGAAACATTTCATGCGGAAGCTCCTTTGCTGAAGCCCTGAAAGATTACAGAGCACGGTTACTGAACTCTGCAAAAGTGCTTAATTGAACTTTGCTCCACAGAAAAATGAAAAACAGCCAGTCAAATTAGAATGCTATTTTTGACGATTGTGCTGTTTAATATTTGGAAGATCTCACTTTGATCTTGTTTTAGATTTGGGATCTTCACAAATCGCAGTATACATTAGTTCGGTTTAGTTTATTGTCACGTGTACGCAGGGACCGTGAAGAGCTTTTTCGTTGCGTGCTATCTGGTCAGCAGAAAGACTAGGCATGATCACAATCAATCTGCCCACAGTGTACAGGTGCGGAATGAGGGGAATAAAGTTTAGTGCAAGATAAGATCCAGTAAAGTCCGATTGAAGATAGTCCGAGGGTCTCCAGTGAGGTAGATGGTAGTGCAGAACATTGTTCTCAGCATTGAGGCTTGATTCCTGGGATGGCAGGACTTTCATATGAAGAAAGACTGGATAGACTCGGCTTGTACTCGCTGGAATTTAGAAGATTGAGGGGGGATCTTATAGAAACTTACAAAATTCTTAGGGGGTTGGACAGGCTAGATGCAGGAAGATTGTTCCCGATGTTGGGGAAGTCCAGAACAAGGGGTCACAGTTTAAGGATAAGGGGGCAGTCTTTTAGGACTGAGATGAGAAAGTTTTTGTTCAAACAGAGAGTGGTGAATCTTTGGAATTCTCTGCCACAGAAGGTAGTTGAGGCCAGTTCATTGGCTATATTTAAGAGGGAGTTAGATGTGGCCCTTGTGGCTAAAGGGATCAGGGGGTATGGAGAGAAGGCAGGTACGGGATACTGAGTTGGATGATCAGCCATGATCATATTGAATGGCGGTGCAGGCTCGAAGGGCCGAATGGCCTACTCCTGCACCTATTTTCTATGTTTCTATGTTTCTATCAGTTCCACAGACAAAATCCCATAGTGTGGAGGTGAATTGAACAGTACCCTAGTTTATGGAAGAATTGACCACAAGCCTGATAACAGAGGGGAAGAAGCTGTTCCTGAGATGAATGGTGCATAGTTTCAAGCTTCTGTATCTCCTGCCTGATGGGAGCAGCAATAAGGCACATTTTTAAGGCAGAGATAGATAGATTCTTGATTAGTACGGATGTCAGGGGTTGATGGGGAGAAGGCAGGAGAATGGGGTTAGGAGGGAGAGATAGATCAGCCATGATTGAATGGTGGAGTAGACTTGATGGGCCGAATGGCTTAATTCTGCATCACATGACCTTATGAGCTAAGGACGATGGGACAAGTCTGATTATGTGGGCTCCTTCCTCAAGGCAGCGTGAAGTGTAGATGGAATCAGTGGTGGGGACTCGTCTTTACCTATTCGATGATCATGTATTTTTTTCCTTTAAGACTTTACTTAAAATGTATTTTTCTAACATGGTATTTGGTCACCTAGAGGACCCCTGGTTAAATTTAGGGTTTGATTACACATTTATAAAATTCATTGGGGGGTTTGCTGCTGTGTTAAACCAGAAACATCAATATTAGAGACTGGAAAAACAAACTGCTAGAGGAATTGAACAGGTCAGGCAGCGGGTCAGGCAGCATCTCTGGAGAACATGGATAGGTGATGTTTCACAGAGTGCTGGAGTAACTAAGCGGGTCAGGCAGCATCTCTGGAGAACATGGATAGGTGACGTTTCACAGAGTGCCGGAGTAACTCAGCGGGTCAGGCAGCATCTCTGGAGAACATGGATAGCTGTCCTTTCAGGTCAGGACTCTTCTTCAGACGGATAGTGGTTGATTGAAGAACGATCCTGAACTGAAATGTCGTCCATCCATTTCCCTCCACAGATGCCACCTGACCTGCTGAGTTCCTCCGGCACTTTTATTTTCACTGGAGATTCCAGCTTCTGCAGTCTCTTGTGTCTACAACATAAATGCTAGCTGACTGCCATCTGGTGTTCGTTGACAATACTGCAATTTGATGTGCTCTAATTTAGCAGCAAGAACTGGAGAAACATGCAGTGCAAAAGGTGCTTCCAGGTTAGGGATCACAACATTTATAACCTCGTGTGTTTACATAGCTTTCTCTTCAAAGCATCAGTGCTCTGCACCCCAACATCTTCAGCACGGTCTCACTTCTCTCTGCCTGCTGAAACTTCTTGTTAGTTTAGTTTGAAGATACAACAGGCCCTTCGGCCCACCAGTGTCCATGCCGACCATCGATCACCCATTCACACTAGTTCTATGTTATCCCTCTTTCTCATCCACTCCTTACACACGAGGGGGAATTTACAGAAGGAAAGGTAGATCATTCAGGATTGAATGGCGGAGCAGACTTGATGGGCTGAATGACTTAGTCATTCTGCTCCTATGTCTTATGAACTTATCCCACTTTCCCATCCACTCCCGACACACCAGGAGCAATTTACAGAGGGCCAATTAACCTACAAACCCTCTGGGATGTGGGAGGAAACCAGAGCACCCGGAGGAAACCCACGTGGTCACAGGGGGAACCTTGCAAACTCCCACGCATAGACAGCACCCGGGGTCAGGATCGAACCTGGGTCTCTGGCGCTGTAAGGTGGCGGCCAGCCCCCGGAGGGCCAGGCACCAGAGTCATATCCCGGCAGGCAGCAGGGACCGGGAACCCCGCCCGGAGTTGGGAATCTTGTCCGAGGCTCGTCTCCTGCTTGTCCCCGACCACTGGGGACCTGAGAGGTGGTGGAGGAGAGAGTCGGCGACAGTGGCAGACGTAGGAGAAAAGTGCCGGCAAGAAGAGCTGGCAGAGTTGCCTCCAGCACCCTGAAGGCTGTGGGATGCACCCGCCCAGAGGAACGAAGGCTCAAGGTGGCCGGGTGAGGTGAGGGACGGAGGTACGCAGGACAACTGGCCAGAGGTGACGGCTGCCATGGGCCTCTATGACCATTGGCAGCTGGGACTGTGAAAATGGCAGAAGGCAGTGGAGGCCAATTCTCTGAATGCATTCAAGAGAAAACTGGATAGAGCTCTTAAGGATAGCGGAGTCAGGGGGTATGGGGAGAAAGCAGGAACGGGGTACTGATTGAGAATGATCAGCCATGATCACATTGAATGGCGGTGCTGGCTCGAAGGGCCGAATGGCCTCCTCCTGCGTCTATTGTCTATTGTCTCGACCCATTCCTTCTCTCCAGAGATGCTGCCTGACCCGCTGAGTTACTCCAGCATTTTGTGTCTACCTTCGATCAAAACCCAGACTTTGGGTCGATCCCTGTTCCTCCCCTGTCTGTGGTTCTGCTGCTTGTGGTTTAGTTTAGTTTAGTTTAAAGATGCAGCACAAAAACGGGCCCTTCAGCCCACCGAGTCCGCACCGATCCAGTGATCCCGCACACTAATGCTATCCTACACACTTGGAACAATTTACAATTTTCACCAAAGCTAATTAACCTACGAACCTGCACGTCTTTGGAGCGTGGTAGGAAACCGGAGCACCCGGAGAAAACACGGTCACAGGGAGAACGTACAAACTCCGCACAGACGGCAGCCGTAGTCAGGATTGAACACTAGTCTCTGGCGCTGTAAGGCAGCAACTCTACCGCTGCGCCACGTGATTCGATTATGTGTCACATGATCTATAATCCTTTCATTGACAGGTCCCAAGGACTGATGGCTCTGTTGAGGGTTGTAGGGCTGGAAGGTGAAGATGGGTCCCAAAATGAAACATTACCTGTCCATTCCCAGCACATTGTCTTTTACTCTGTTAAGTCAACTAGGTGCATGTTACCCTGTCTAGACCTCCGATAAGCTTAGTCTCAGTCTCCTTTGTCTAGACCTCCGATAAGCTTATACCTCAGTATCCTTTGTCTAGACCTCCGATAAGCTTATACCTCAGTCTCCTTTGTTCCAAAGAAAACAACCTCAGGAGAAGCATTCTTTTTTGTCGACAAAATGTTGCGGGAATCTTTAGTTTTAGTTTATTTAGACAATTTCCAATTTTTACCAACGCCAAATTAACCTACAAACCTGTACGTCTTTGGGATGTGCAGAGCACCCGGAAAAACCCCACGCCATCACGGGGAGAAAGTACAAACTCCGTACAGACGGCAGCGGTGGTGAGTTACACATCAATATTGTTTACTGTACATCAATTGAGTTGTTACGTTTTTTTTAAAGAGGTGCCGGTACAGAGTGCCGGTACAGTAGTCGCCCTGCCCAGGAGTGCCCAGAAGTGAATACACTTCTCTACGCAAGGAGTGGAGGGATATGAAACACATGCAGGCAGAGGAGATTAGTTTATCTTGGTATCATGTCCAGCACAGTTATTGTGGGCCGAATGGCCTGTTTCTGTGCTGTACTCTTCTGCGTTCCGTGCCTACAAAATAGACACGTTAGTGTATAAATGCTACTTGTGTAAGAAGGAACTGCAGATGCTGGTTTAAACCGACGTTAGACGCAAAAAGCTGGAGTAACTCAGTGGGACAGGCAGCATCTCAATGCTACTTCTTTTGAACCTTGCATCGTCCCTTATTGGCGACATACTTTAACCAGAGAGCACAGCAGAAAGGAATTAACCCGATTTTTCGAGTTAATTTAATCAAAAGTATTTTAGAAACATAGAAACATAGAAACATAGAAAATAGGTGCAGGAGTAGGCCATTCGGCCCTTCGAGCCTGCACCGTCATTCAATATGATCATGGCTGATCATTCAGCTCAGTAGCCTGTACCTGCCTTCTCTCCATACCCCCTGATCCCTTTAGCAAAAAGGGCCACATCTAACTCCCTCTTAAATATAGCCAATGAACTGGCCTCAACTACCTTCTGTGGCAGAGAATTCCACAGACTCACCACTCTCTGTGTGAAGAAATGTTTTCTCATCTCGGTCCTAAAAGACTTCCCCCTTATCCTTAAGCTGTGACCCCTGGTTCTGGACTCCCCCAACATCGGGAACAATCTTCCCGCATCTAGCCTCTCCAACCCCTTAAGAATTTTATATGTTTCTATAAGATCCCCCCTCAGTCTTCTAAATTCCAGCGAGTACAAGCCCAGTCTATCTAGTCTTTCCTCATATGTAAGTCCCGCCATCCCAGGGATCAATCTGGTGAACCTTCTCTGTACTCCCTCTAAGGCAAGAACGTCTTTCCTCAGGTTAGGAGACCAAAACTGCACACAATACTCCAGGTGCGGTCTCACCAAGGCCCTGTACAACTGCAGCAGAACCTCCCTGCTCCTAAACTCAAATCCTCTTGCTATGAATGCCAACATACCATTCGCTTTCTTCACTGCCTGCTGCACCTACATGCTTGCTTTCAATGACTGGTGCACCATGACACCCAGGTCACGTTGCATCTCCCCTTCTCCCAATCGGTCACCATTCAGGTAATACTCTGCTTTCCTGTTCTTGCCGCCAAAGTGGATAACCTCACATTTATCCACATTATATTGCATCTGCCATGCATTTGCCCACTCGCCTAATCTATCCAAGTCACTCTGCAGCCTCCTAGCATCCTCCTCGCAGCTAACACTGCCACCCAGCTTCGTGTCATCCGCAAACTTAGAGATGTGCTCCGCTCTTGCTCCCCATCCCCCCACTCGCAACAAGGACAGGATCCCCCTCGTTCTCACCTTCCACCCCACCAGCCAGCGGATCCAACATATCATCCACCAACATTTCCGTCACCTACAACAGGACCCCACCACTGGCCATATCTTCCCATCCCCTCCCCTCTCTGCATTCCGCAGAGACCGTTCCCTCCGCAACTCCCTGGTCCACTCGTCCCTTCCTACCCAAACCACCCTAACCCCGGGCACTTTCCCTTGCAACCGCACGAGATGCAACACCTGTCCCTTTACCTCCCCCCTCAACTCCATCAAAGGACCCAAACATTCTTTCCAGGTGAGACAAAGGTTCACCTGCACCTCCTCCAACCTCATCTATTGCATCCGCTGCTCTAGATGTCAACTCATCTATATCGGCGAAACCAAGCGCAGGCTCGGCGATCGCTTCGCTGAACACCTGCGCTCGGTCCGCATTAACGCCACTGATCTCCCGGTGGCCCAGCACTTCAACTCCCCCTCCCATTCCCAGTCTGACCTCTCTGTCATGGGCCTCCTCCAGTGCCATAGTGAGGCCCGCCGGAAATTGGAGGAGCAGCACCTCATATTTCGCCTGGGCAGTTTGCGGCCCGGTGGTATGAACGTCGACTTCTCCAACTTCAGATAGCTCCTCTGTCCCTCCCTTCCCCTCCTCCTTCCCAGATCTCCCTCTATCTTCCTGTCTCCACCTATATCCTTCCTTTGTCCCACCCCCGACATCAGTCTGAAGAAGGGTCTCGACCCGAAACGTCACCCATTCCTTCTCTCCCGAGATGCTGCCTGACCTGCTGAGTTACTCCAGCATTTTGTGAATAAATCGATTTGTACCAGCATCTGCAGTTATTTTCTTATACTTAGAGATGTTGCATTCAATTCCCTCGTCCAAATCATTAATATACACTGTAAATAACTGGGGTCCCAGCACTGAGCCTTGCGGTACCCCACTAGTCACTGCCTGCCATTCCGAAAAGGACCCGTTTATTCCTACTCTTTGCTTCCTGTCCGCCAACCAATTTTCTATCTGATAAGCACGTAGACCCATTCAAAAAACAACGAACACAAGTGCTTTCGAGTCTGTTGTTGGTTATAGGATATCGTTTTTCAATCAGTATCACACATTTAGATTACAATGTTGGCTAACTAGCTCATTGTTACGAAGTGGTCGTTTTGTAAATAGAACATAAAAATAACCTGCTCCAGACAAAAAACTAATTTCCATAAAATTATTATCTTTTGTTCTCTCTTTTATGAAGTGCGCAGTTTGGCACAATGCTCCAGTTTTCAATAGTTTGTTTCTCTTCCATTAATTTACCACTGTAAAGGCCATTTGTATTTAGCTACACACAATTGCGATTTTGATTCAGAGAAGGCAACAAAAGATCCCAATAGACTAAAGCAAAGCACTCCAAATTCCAGATATCAACTGACCTGTGCTTGTTCAGGTGCTTTTACTCAATGTGGCCTTGGTTGTATTCAGTATTTTTTATTTGGCTTCACAAACGACAAGCAATTATTTAGAAAGAGAACAACAACTCCATTTGCATGTGACACATATCTGTGTATTAAGTGATGGCTAGCACAGCCACATCGAAACAAAGGCCAAGAAAGCACACCAATGCCTCCACTTCCTTGCAAGGCTTAGGAAGTTTGGCATGTCCCCAACAACTCTCACCAACTTCCACAGATGCACCGTAGTAAACATCGGGATGAACAGGATGCATCATGCATTTAGCGAGATGTATAACAGCATGGTTTGGGAACAGCTCCATCCAACACCAGAAGAAATTGCAGAGAATTGTGCGCAGAGCCCAGACCGTTACACAAACCAACCTCCCATTCCTTGGATTCCATTTACACCTCACGCTGCCTCGGCAAGGCCACCAGCATAATCAAGAACCAGTCTCACCCCAGCCACTCCCTCTTCTGCCCTCTCCCATTGGGCAAGAGGTATAGAAGTGTGAAAACGCACACCTCCAGATTCAGGGACAGTTTCTTCACAGCTGTTATCAGGCAACTGAATGAACCATTCAACCAACAGCTAGAGAGCCGTCTTGAGCTGCTGTCTACCTCATTGGTGACCCTCGGATTATTTTAGATCGGACTTTACCTTGCACTAAACGTTATCTCCTTTATCATGTAACCTCAGTACACGTGACAATACACAAAACTAAACTTCTCCTCTCTCCCATCAGGCAAGAGGTACATTTGACATGTTGACATTTTTTTTGTTTTGCAGCCCAGATTCTGTTTTGTTTCGTTTTTTTTTGTTTGTTTGCTTATTTTAGTTTAGAGGGGGTAAATGTTTTTTCTTTTTTTTTTCTTTTTATCTTTAAAAAAATAAATATATATATAAGTTCTCTTTTAACCTTTTATCTATAATTACATAGAGACTGGGAGGTCTATACCCTATATGTATTTTGAAATTTGATTTATATTAAGGCTACATTTGTTGTTAATGTAATCCTGATCCCTATGTATCAATATCACTGTTATGCTTATTCTTTTTGAAATTTAATAAAAAGATTTGAAAAGAAAGAGGTACAGAAGTTTGAAAATACATATCTCCAGATTCAGAAACAGGCTTTATCTTGCACTAAATGTTGTACCCATTATCCGTACATTGTAGACAGCTTAATTGGAATAATGTAGAGTCTTTGTTTGGATAGTACACAACAAAAGCTTTCCACTGTACCTCAGTACACATGGCAATAATAATAAACGGACTAATCTAACTAACACAAATCTAATGATGCAAACCGTTATTGCAGAACTGAATATACAGGTGTTGATATCTTTCAAACAAAACATGAAACTATGGTCAAGCAGAAAGCTAATGTTAGTGTAGAAAATCCCATGGCATTCTTTGCGGAAGGGCAGAATGTAAAGGAGAAAAGGGGATTTAAGGGTTAAGGTGTATGTGACCAAATGCTACATGAAGATGAACTGTCACTAAATTAAAATGCATACCTCAGATGCCGGCAAGTCTACTTCTGTGTAGATGCTGGCTTGAGATTGCAGAAGAGGTGTTGTAATCTGACAAAGGACAGGAAACGGATACAAAGGAAGAGCACCGAGTAGACGCCGAGCCTCTTAACAATTACCGAGCCTCTTAACAATTACCGCAAGGTTGAGCCCCAGGAAGATGTGTTTATGTTAATATACTGAATTAATGACCTCGGACAATGGCCAGTGATAGTGGGTGATGATTCATTGAACTCCTAACCTCTTGCAAGACCACCTGTGTTGGGTGTCTGGTTCTGTTATCACTTCTAAAAACCCATTGTATTTGGTGCATAAAAATGTTGCTGAAACACTCTGTAGGTGAGTGGGGTCTTCGAGTGACTACTAGTTGCAGCTCTCCCACTCCTGCTGGCGTAATAAAGACTCTAATGTTTTACCACTTTATGGTATTGTTGTCTGTCTATTAGAATCGAACTTTAACAAGGGTGCTCTTCAGGTTTTCTTGAGAATCTCAGGAGGCTACAGAAAATGGTGGGCATTTCCTGGTCTATCACAGATATCAATCTCCCCACCATGGTGGGGCAGCTCAAACAACAGCAAAGCATCACTCCCAGATAAGCTCAATGCATTCTACACACACTTTGCCAGGCAGAACACTGATGTGGCTTCCCAGGTCCCCATAACCCACAATAGTGTTAGTCTCAGTCACAGAGGCCCAGTCCATCGCAGGTACAGTACAGACACAGGTACAGGTGCTGCCACTGCCTCCCTCTCCCTCCTCTCTGCCTCCTCCCCCCATCCCCCTCCCTCTCCCACTCCCCCTCCCCCACCTCCCTCCTGCCTCCCCCTCCTGCCCCCCCTCCCCATCACCCTCCCCTCCCCCACCTGCCTCCCCCCTCCTGCCCCCCATCCCCATCCCCCACCCTCTCCCACTCCTCCTCCCCCACCTGCCTCCCCCCTCCTGCCCCATCCCCATTCCCCTCCCTCTCCCACTCCTCCTCTCCCACCTGCCTCCCCCCCTCCTGCCCCCCTATCCCCCTCCCTCTCCCCATTTCCCCACCTCCTTACTGCCTCCCTTATCCCTCCTCCTCTCCCCCTCCCCCCCTCCACTCCTCTCTCCCCCCCCTAAGGAGTGCAGAATATAGTTCTCAGCATTGTAGCGCATCAGTTCTATTGACAAAGTCCAATGTCCACAATGGGGTAGAGATGAACCGGACACCTCTATGGAGTTTATAGAGGGACAGTTCAGAGGGGAAGCCAGACAACAGGGGGGAAGAAGCCGTTCCTGGGTCTGGTGGTGCACGCTTTCAAGCTTTTGTACCTTCTGCCCGACGGGAGCAGCGAGAAGGAGGATTGACCGGGGTGGGACAAGTCCTTGATTATAGAAACAAGGAAATGCAGATGTTGATTTACAAAAAAGACACGCAAAAAAGACCCAAAGTGCTGGAGTAACTCAGCGGGTGAGAAAACATCTCTGGAGAACATGAACAGGTGACTTTTCAGGTTGGGACACCTCTTCAGATTTGGACGGCATGCACATGGATATGCAGCGAATGGAGGAATATGGTTTACGCGCAGGTAGAAAAGAGATGGCCTTGGAATCATGGTCGGCACTGACATAGTCAGCTGAAATACCTGTATCTGACCTATGTTTATGTTCTCAGGAACTCTGCTGCAAAATCAGAAAGAAATGTACAGGTATCATCTTATTTAATAAGCAGCAGCTCTGGAAAGAGTCTAACGTGGACAACCTGGTCTTGGACAAATGGTTTAATGCGGACTGGTGGCATGCTTTAGATTCATTGGCTTTGGCTGGTGTTTCTGGAAGGAGTTTGCTTGTGAAGATTACTCCCTGTCCTCTATAGTACCGCCATGCCTACACTTCGGACGCATTGGCTTCCACTGACTAATGGAGATGTGCCAGGGGAAAAACGGACCCTGGCAGCCACCCAGAACAAAGACCCAGTGGCCACCGAGAACAAAGGGCAGCACGGTGGCACAGTGATGGAGTTGCTGCCTTGCAGCACCGGAGACCCAGGTTCAATCCCGACTACGGGTGCTGTCTGTACGGAGTTTGTACGTTCTCCCCGTGACCGCGAGGTCTTCGGTTTCCCCCTGCACTCCAAAGAAGTACAGGTTTGTAGGTAAATTGGCTTGGTGTATGTGTAAATTTTTTTAGATTTAGAGATACAGCGCGGAAACAGGCCCTTCGGCCCAACGAGTCCGCGCCGCCCAGCGATCCCCGCACATTAACACTATCCTACACACACTAGGGACAATTTTTACATTTTACCCAGTCAATTAACCTACAAACCTGTACGTCTTTGGAGTGTGGGAGGAAACCGAAGATCTCGGAGAAAACCCACGCAGGTCAAGGGGAGAACGTCCAAACTCCGTACAGACGGCGCCCGTAGTCAGGATCGAACCTGAGTCTCCGGCGCTGTATTCGCTGTAAGGCAGCAACTCTACCGCTGCGCCACCGTGCCGCCGTGTGTATAGGACAGTGTTAGTGTGCGGGGATCGGTGGTCGGCGCGGACGTGGTGGGCCGAAGGGCCTGTTTCCGCGCTGTATCTCTAAACTAAACTAAAATATATATATATGGATATACAGAGGCAATTGGGCATGATACCAGATCAGCAACGAACAAACTGACACGCATGCACAAAGATGAACTCACCCAAGAGCATCTAGGTTCATCCCGGAAGTTTCCCAACCTCCCCCCTCTGGCTGGACTTTTTATAAGAACAAGAATCAGATTAATTGGTCCAATATCCATGAATCTGATGGAGCTAAGGCTCGTTTACCTGTGATAGCACCCGAGCCTTGGATCAAACCCGGGTCTCTGGCTCTGTGAGGCAGCGACTCTACCAGCTGTGCAACCATGCCATCCTATTCAAGGTTGAGCTGAGATAGGTATTTCAATATTTGAAAGATCGATTATTGTGAGGGACATTGTGGGGAACTTGCACAGTAGAGGAGTTGAGGCCCGTATAGATCAGACATGACCGTATTGAGTGGTGGGGCAGGCTTGAGGAAGCTGAAAGCCTACTCATAAGTTCATGTGGGAAAATAACTGCAGATGCTGGTACAAATCAAAGGTATTTATTCACAAAATGCTGGAGTAACTCAGCAGGTCAGGCAGCATCTCAGGAGAGAAGGAATGAGTGACGTTTCGGGTCGAGACCCTTCAGACGTTCATAAGTTTATAATAAGTTCCAGGAGCAGAATTGGACAATTCGGACCATCAGGTCAACTCCGCCATTCAATCATGGCTGGCCCATCTCTCCCTCTCAACCCCATTCTCCTGCCTTCTCCCCATAACAGTATAACAGAGCTTTATTTGTCATTCGGTACCGAGGTACCGAACGAAACTACATAGCAGTCATAAAAAAAAGAACACAAGACACATGACCCCAACACAAACGTCCATCACAGTGACTCCAAACACCCCCTCACTGTGATGGAGGCAACAAAACTTCCACTCTCTTCCCCACGTCCACGGACAGACAGCTCGTCCCCGACCGACCCGCACAGTCCCCGCAAGGGGATGGAAGTTCCCGCGGCCGAATCGCACCGGGCGCTGAAACGTCTCGCGGCCGAGCCGGGCGATGAAAGGCCCCGCGACCAAGCCTTGCGCAGCTAAGTCCCGTGGCCGAGCCGCACCAGTACTAATCGTGAATCTATCAATCTCCGCCTTAAAATCTTCCATTGACGGCCTCCCATGCCTCTGTGGCAATGAATTCCACAGATTCACCACCATTCGACTAAAGAAATTCCTCCTTTCTAAAGGTACGTCCTTTTATTCTGAGACCATGGCCTCTGGTCCTAGACTCTCCCACTCGTGGGAACATCCTCTCCAAATGCACTCTTTCACCATTCGGTAAATTTCAATGGGGTCCCCCTCATCCTTCTAAACTCCTTCTACTCTTGCTCCAACTGTTCCCATCTGCCCACCCCACATCCCTTATTTGCTCCCATTCTCCACCCTCCTTTCCCATCGCCCCAGTTGCCTCCACCGATCACTCGCCAGCCCCTGTCTTATCTCCACCCCTCTCCCCCCACCTAACTCCATCCACCAACCCACCCCTCTTCTCCTGGACTCTCCTATCGCCTGCCATTCCTTTGCCCTCCCCCCCTTCTTTATACTTCTTTATACTGCTTACCTGCCCTAATCTCCTTCAGTCCAGAGGAAGGGGCCTAACCTGAAACGTCCTCTGTCCATCTCCCTCCACAGATGCTGCCTGACCCACTGAGTTCCTCCAGCAGTTTGCTTTTTGATCCAGATTCCAGTTTTAGTTTTAGATTCCAGCATTAGTGTCATAGAGTCATCGAGTCTAAAGCATGGAAACAGGGCCTTCGCCCCAACTTGCCCACACCATCCAACGTGTCCCATTTACACTAGTCCCACCTGCCTGCATTTGGCCCATATCTTCTAAACTTGTCCTATCCATGTACCTGTCTAAATGTTTCTTAAACGTTGTGATAGTACCCGCCTCAGCTATCTCCTCCGGCAGCTCGGTCCATACACCCACCACCCTTTGCGTGAAAAGTTGCCCACCAGTTTCCTATTAAATCTTTCCCCCCTCACCTTAAACCTATGTCCTCTGGTTCTTGATTTCCCTACTCTGGGCAAGAGACTCTGCTTCTACCTGATCTATTCCTCTCATGATTTTGTACACCTCGATAGAATCACCCCTCGTCCACCTGCGCTCCAAGGAACATAGCCCCGGCCTGCTCAACCTCTCTCTTTAGCACAGGCACTCGAGTCCTGGCAACATCCTCGTAAATCTTCTCCATAAACATTCTCTCATGTGTGCAGTGAAATCGTAGAAACATAGAAAATAGGTGCAGGAGGAGGCCATTTGGCCCTTCGAACCAGCATGGTCATTCATTGTGATCATGGCTGATAGTCCACAATCAATGACCCGTGCCTGCCTTCTCCCCATATCCCTTGATTCCACTAGCCCCTAGAGCTCTATCTAACTCTCTCAAATCCATCCAGTGATTTGGGCTCCGCTGCCCTCTGTGGCAGAGAATTCCACAAATTCACAACTCTCGGGGTGAAAAAGCTCCTTCTCACCTCAGTTTTAAATGGCCTCCCCTTTATTCTAAGACTGTGGCCCCTGGTTCTGGACTCGCCCAACATTGGGAACATTTTTCCTGCATCTAGCTTGTCCGGTCCTTTTGTAATTTCTTTGTTTCCATAAGATCCCCTCTCATCCTTCTAAACTCCAGTGGCAGTTTTCAAATGATGAGATGTGTCCACTTGAGGGCGCTGTAGGCATGATCAGCGCACCAGAGGGAACGTGTTAAACTCTGCGGGCGGAATTAATCCACACAGTGCAAGTGGAAAATTACTCACCCCACACTGTCTCCACTCCAGCACCAAGGTCACGTTAACCTCAGCATCGACCTGCAAGATGTAAACAGTACTTGCACATGTGCCCGTTGGTGGATTAACTCCAGAGTTAGCTCTCTCTGAAGCAGAAGTGTCTTTCAACACGAAATTCACCTTCGAGGTTTAGGTTTATTATTGTCATGTGTACCGAGGTACAGTGCAAAGCTTCGTCTTGCACGCTATCCAAACAGATCCCCCATGCACAGGTCCACCACCGATTTTTTGTCACCTTTGGTTCCACAGCCTTGCTGGATTATCCGCTTTGCCCGACCAACAGAGGTCACGGCCTTGGGAGGGTGTGGGGGGGGGGGTGGGGGGGTGGGAGAGGGGGGGGGGGGCGGGGGAGGGGGGGCGGGGGAGGGGGGGGAGATACCAGCCCACAAAGTTGGCCTTGGAAGTCGGCCGTGGGAACGGATCTGCCAGTTCCGGCCAGGCCGGAGTTTCAGGGCCTCGGCCGAAGGGGGCAAATTCGACTCGCCGATTGGCCGCAGAAGTCCGGATGAGGTCGGGATCGGCCATCTCACCCGGCCAGGACACCACAATTTCGGGGGGAGTTCCGAGGGAGGGATTTCAAGCGCGCTCTCTTCATTTTGTCCGGATTAAAGGAGGTGATGGGCCACCAGTTGCCAGAAATTCAATGGTGGATCTCTACCATATATACGATCAAGTCAATCTCAATTACAATAGATAGAGCAAAGGGGAGAACGAAGACCCAGTGGCCACCAAGAACAAAGGGCGGCATGGTGGCGCAGCGGTAGAGTTGCTGCCTTACAGAGCTTGCAGCGCCGGAGACCCGGGTATAATCCTGACTACGGGCACTGTCTGTGCGGAGTTTGTACGTTCTCCCCGTGACCGCATGGGTTTTCGCCGAGATCTTCGGTTTCCTCCCACACTCCAAAGATGTACAGGTGCTGTATGTAGTTTAATTGGCTTGGTGTACGAGAAAATTGGCCCTAGTGTGCGTAGGACAGTGTTAATGTGCGGGGATCGCAGGTCGGTGCAGACTCGGTGGGCCGAAGGGCCTGTATCTCTAAACTAAACTAAACCAAGTGGCCATCAAGAACAAGGACCCGGTGACTGCTGAGAACAAAGACCCGTTGGGCCACCGAGAAGAAAGACTGACCCGGCAGGCCGCTCACGGCCGCGTGCGGCAGCAGGCCTTATTGCCCAATGGCCGCCGCCAAGGAGGACCAGGCAGGCCGCTGCCTAGAGGGGAAGCTCGGAAACCGCCGAGCTCGGCCCTAAAGACCGCAGAGTGGAAGAGAAGGGAGCCGCTTGTGACAACGGACATGAGGAGTGGGGACGTGAGGAGAGGGAGCAGGGTCATTATTCTTCGCTTTGCACTATTATTGTTTGTTTATTATAAGAAAATAACTGCAGATGCTGGTACAAATCGAAGGTATTTATTCACAAAATGCTGGAGTAACTCAGCAGGTCAGGCAGCATCTCGGGAGAGAAGGAACGGGTGACGTTTCGGGTCGAGACCCTTCTTCAGTCTGAAGAAGGGTCTCGACCCGAAACGTCACCCATTCCTTCTCTCCCGAGATGCTGCCTGACCTGCTGTTACTCCAGCATTTTGTGAATAAATACCATTGTTTGTTTATTTGTCTGTTTGTTCTTTTCATGTATGCACTGAACTTTTTTTGTTGTTGTTTACAATGAGTTTTAACAGAGTATTATATTTACATAACTGTTGTGCTGCTGCAAGGGAGAATATCACTGTTCTGTTTTGGGACATATGACAGTAATACAGTTGAGTCTTGCACCTTGGCCAGCATGGAAGAGTTGGGCCGAAGAGCCTGATTCCCTGCCGTATGACTGAATGCTCTAATGACGCGGGGATTCGGTCAACCTCTGCTGTCTCAGAGACGTACAGGTATGTAGGTTAATTGGCTGGGTAAATGTAAAAATTGTCCCTAGTGGGTGTAGGATAGTGTTAATGTACGGGGATCGCTGGGCGGCACGGACTTGGTGGGCCGAAAAGGCCTGTTTCCGGCTGTGTATATATATGATATATGATATATATGATAAAATGAACCTTAAACCTGGAAGTGGGAAAGGTTGGAAGGACCGTGTTGCCAATGGTGTCTCCACAAAACACAGTGCCAAGACCTTTGGCTGACCGCCGGCTCTCGAACCCTTGCTCTGCGACGCTCGTTACAGCACGTTGCTAGTCTGGCTGAGACTGGATAACTGAGCACAAACAGGGGAATGAACTCAGTGCCTGCCCGCGCGCTCTGGAAGTCTTGGTCAGGCAACAGCGTAAACTAATGACCTTTCGTGGGAACAGGCACGTCAGCCCTGCTTGTTACATGTTTCAGCTACACAAGTTGTTGGTTTCCCAAGAGAAGAGGGGGAGTGCGGGAGATTTGAAAAGCCGCCATTAAATTCAGGGCTCTTTAGCTTCGGAATAAATCGAATCTGCCGCTGCCACACACTCGTCCTGTATCTGAGATGCTTATCTAATATATTGGGTGGCCACGGTGGTGCAGCGGTAGAGCTGTTGCCTTACAGCGCTTGCAGCGCCGGAGGCCCGGGTTCGATCTCGACTACGGGTGCTGTCTGTACGGAGTTTGTACATTCTCCCCATGACCGCATGGGTTTTCTCCGAAATCTTCTGTTTCCCCCCACATTCCAAAGACATAGAAACATAGAAAATAGGTGCAGGAGTAGGCCATTCGGCCCTTCGAGCCTGCACCGCAATTCAATATGATCATGGCTGATCATCCAGCTCAGTAACCTGTACCTGCCTTCTCTCCATACCCCCTGATCCCTTTAGCCATAAAGGCCACATCTAACTCCCTCTTAAATATAGCCAATGAACTGGCCTCAACTACCTTCTGTGGCAGAGAATTCCACAGACTCACCACTCTCTGTGTGAAAAATAACGTTCTCATCTCGGTCCTAAAAGACTTCCCCCTTATCCTTAAGCTGTGACCCCTGGTTCTGGACTTCCCCAACATCGGGAATAATCATACAGGTTTATAGGTTAATTGGCTTGGTATATGTGTAAATTGTCCCTAGTGTGCGTAGGATAGTGTTAATGTATGGGGATCTTTAGTCTGTGCGGACTCGGTGGGCCGAAGGGCCTGTTTCCGCGCTGCATCTCTAAACTAAACTAAACCAAACTAAATATGTATCTGAGTGCTTATGTATAGTGATACTTGTACTGAACAGTATACAAAAATGAATTTCACTGTACCTCGGTACAGGTGACAAATAAAGGACCATTGAACCAGTCAGAGAGTTGTGAATCTGTGGAATTCTCTGCCTCAGAAGGCAGTGGAGGCCAATTCTCTAAATGCATTCAAGAGAGAGCTAGATAGAGCTCTTAAGGATAGCGGAGTCAGGGGGTATGGGGAGAAGGCAGGAACGGGGTACTGATTGAGAATGATCAGCCATGATCACATCGAAGGGCCGAATGGCCTTTTCCTGCACCTATTGTCTATTGTCTATTGAACCAAAAGGGAGTCAGGCTATACTGGAGTGGCCATTTTGAAGTGGCTATGTTTGATTTCTGAGTGCAACATTCGAGAAGCCAACCTAATCTTCTCACCATTGACTCCGTCTATACTTAGAAACATAGAAACATAGAAACATAGAAAATAGGTGCAGGAGTAGGCCATTCGGCCCTTCGAGCCTGCACCGCCATTCAATATGATCATGGCTGATCATCCAGCTCAGTAGCCTGTACCTGCCTTCTCTCCATACCCCCTGATCCCTTTAGCAAAAAGGGCCACATCTAACTCCCTCTTAAATATAGCCAATGAACTGGCCTCAACTACCTTCTGTGGCAGAGAATTCCATAGACTCACCACTCTCTGTGTGAAGAAATGTTTTCTCATCTCGGTCCTAAAAGACTTCCCCCTTATCCTTAAGCTGTGACCCCTGGTTCTGGACTCCCCCAACATCGGGAACAATCTTCCCGCATCTAGCCTCTCCAACCCCTTAAGAATTTTATATGTTTCTATAAGATCCCCCCTCAGTCTTCTAAATTCCAGCGAGTACAAGCCCAGTCTATCCAGTCTTTCCTCATATGCAAGTCCCGCCATCCCAGGGATTAATCTGGTGAACCTTCTCTGTACTCCCTCTAAGGCAAGAACGTCTTTCCTCAGGTTAGGAGACCAAAACTGCACACAATACTCCAGGTGCGGTCTCACCAAGGCCCTGTACAACTGCAGCAGAACCTCCCTGCTCCTAAACTCAAATCCTCTTGCTATGAATGCCAACATACCATTCGCTTTCTTCACTGCCTGCTGCACCTGCATGCTTGCTTTCAATGACTGGTGCACTATGACACCCAGGTCACGTTGCATCTCCCCTTCTCCCAATCGGTCACCATTCAGGTAATACTCTGCTTTCCTGTTCTTGCCGCCAAAGTGGATAACCTCACATTTATCCACATTATATTGCATCTGCCATGCATTTGCCCACTCGCCTAATCTATCCAAGTCACTCTGCAGCCTCCTAGCATCCTCCTCGCAGCTAACACTGCCACCCAGCTTTGTGTCATCTGCAAACTTAGAGATGTTGCATTCAATTCCCTTGTCCAAATCATTAATATACACTGTAAATAACTGGGGTCCCAGCACTGAGCCTTGCGGTACCCCACTAGTCACTGCCTGCCATTCCGAAAAGGACCTCTGACACTGCCTCAGAAAAGCAGCCAGCAAAATTAAAGACTAGTCCCGCCCCGTTCATTCCTTCTTCTCCCCGCTTCTATCGAGCAGAAGGTACAGAAGCTTGAAAGCGCGCACCACCAGACTCAGGAACAGCTTCTTCCCCTCTGTTTTTAGGCTTCAAAATGGTCCTTCCATAAGCTAGGGTCCGGTTCAACTCTCCCCCCCTTGTGGACATTGGACCATGTCTCTGGAACTGATGCGCTACAATGCTGAGAACTATATTCTACACTCTGTATCTTCCCCTCTGCTCCACCTATTGTACATGAGTTTGAGTTTGATTTTTCTTTGGTATTGTCTGACGTTATCGGATGGCATGAGGATGGTGGGTATCTGGAACACCCCTGAAAGCAGATATGACAGTGGGATTTGAGAGACTTTTGGATAGGCCCCTTGGATATGCAGAGAATGGAAGGATATGGATTATGTGCAAGCAGTTCGGAGTTGGTCTTGGCATCATGTTCAGCACAGACATTTGGGAATCAAAGGACCTGTTCCTAGTATTGTGCTGTTCATACCTCAGTACACATGACAATAACAAACCTAAACCTAAATCTGAAACCTAAAGCTTCGGCGAGGAGAGGTATAAGTAAGAACAGGTAAGGTCTTTTAACTCCACTCTTCACAGATGTGTATGGTATGATTGTATCATGCATTGTATAATCTGCATACAGAGCCTGCAGTACAAAGTTTGTCACTGCAGCTCAGTACATGTGACAACATTAAGCCAATAACCAATGCCAAAGGTGGACGTAGTGCGTGCCTTCAGTAAATTTCACCGCATTTATTCACCACAGCTACTTCAACAGAATCTCCCGATCATGCTGTTTTCACCAGCAAATAGTCATCATGCAGCATGGAAACGGGCCCTTCAGTCCAACATGCCAATACCGACCAACATGCCCCATCTACACCAGTCCTTCTTGCTTGCGTTTGGCCCATAACCCTCTAAACCTGTCCTGTCCATGTACCTGTCTATAGGGTGTGCGAACACTTGTAGGGGGAACACCACTGCATTTGTGGAATTCTCTGCCACAGAAGGCGGTGGAGGCCAATTCACTGGATGAATTTAAAAGAGAGTTGGATAGAGCTCTGGGGGCTAATGGAATCAAGGGGTATGGGGAAAAGGCAGGCACGGGTTACTGATTATGGATGATCAGCCATGATCACAATGAATGGCGGTGCTGGGTCGAAGGACCAATTGGCCTACTCCTGCACCTATTTTCTATGTTTCTATACATTACCCTCCAAGAGGTTCACTTTCCTCATTTGAAAAGTAACTCGAGTCCTTCACTGTCACTGGGTAGGTGCCTTTGTGCCATCTCCAATGGTCTACGAAGGTGGTCCACGACCACTTTCTCAAAGGGATGTAGGGATGGGCTATGTGCTGGCCTTGCCAATTCCCAGTAACCAATATAAAAGAAGGAAGATTCTGCTGGAGTCCTGGCTAACCTTCCTCCCTTGACCAGATTAACTGGCCTTCAGTTGCAAATTTGGCTTCTGTGTGAGAAACAACACCCATACTCGTGAATGTCACTAAATGAATGTGTAGCATCTGAGAGTGAGGCCTTTCAAAACATTAGCTTCATCTCACACTGCTCAAAAGAGCTGGCTGGACAAAATGAAAGCCAGGAAACAATTTTTTTACAACAAATATTTTCAAGAATATTTCTCCCCAGTTGGGAAGGCACCGGAGATCTGGGTTTGATCCTGACCTCGGGTGCTGTCTGTGTGTGGAGTTTGCACGTTCTCCCTGTGATTGTGTGGGTTTTCTCCGGGTGCTCCGGTCGCAGGTTTACAGTTCAATTGACTTTGGTAAATTGTCCCCAGTGTGGAGCATGCAACTAATGTACAGGTTATCAATGGTCGGCTCAGACTCGGGTGGCCGAAGGGCCTGTTTCCATGCTTTACCTCTAAACTAAACTAATCTAAGCTTAGGACATTTATTCGACTTGGAACTAGCGTAGACATTTAACCTTAGCTCTGCTATGGTTAGATTGAGACTAATTTGACACCTTAATTAACACCTTAATTCACACATTCTTGAACCCACAAAGAGTCGGCTAAAGTCCAGGAAAAGAAGTTGAACCAAATGCTGGAGCAAAGAGGTCCTTCTGCAGTTGTATAGGAGCAAAGAGGTCCTTCTGCAGTTGTACAGGGCCCTCGTGAGACCGCACCTGGAGTACTGTGTGCAGTTTTGGTCTCCAAATTTGAGGAAGGATATTCTTGCTATTGAGGGTTTGCAGAGTAGGTTTACTAGGTTAATTCCCGGAATGGTGGGACTGTCGTATGTTGAAAGACTGGAGCGACTAGGCTTGTATACACTGGAATTTAGATGGATGAGAGGGGATCTTATCGAAACATATAAGATTATTAAGGGGTTGGACACGTTAGAGGCAGGAAACATGTTCCCAATGTTGGGGGAGTCCAGAACCAGAGGCCACAGTTTAAGAATAAGGGGTAGGCCATTTAGAACGGAGATGAGGAAAAACTTTTTCACTCAGAGAGTTGTAAATCTGTGGAATTCTCTGCCTCAGAAGGCAGTGGAGGCCAATTCTCTGAATGCATTCAAGAGAGAGCTAGATAGAGCTCTTAAGGATAGCGGAGTCAGGGGGTATGGGGAGAAGGCAGAAACGGGGTACTGATTGAGAATGATCAGCCATGATCACATTGAATGGTGGTGCTGGCTCGAAGGGCTGAATAGCCTCCTCCTGCACCTATTGTCTATTGTCTATTGTCTATTGAGTTGCATTATGGGAAGAGAGACTAGCCAACCTCCCATCAACGACATCCATGTCCATAAGTGCCAAAGGAAATCTTCCTCCTGAGGCTGAATGAAAATGGGCTAAATGGAAATGCCTCAACAGACTGAGAGCTGGCTCTGGTCGTTGTAAAGCCACTCAAGAAATGGGGTTATCTCGACACTGAAGACGTCATCTGCACATGTGGCACTGAACCATAAACTACGGAGAACCTACTGAGATGTCCTCTATTGGAGCACCAATGCAAAGCTGAGGGCCTCGCAGAGAACAAAGATATTGCTAAGAGTTGTGTTCAGTTTTAGCTGAAACACAATATCCAGCAAGTGTGGACACGATAAGAAGAAGAAGACTAATTCTTTATCCAATTCTCAGGATATGCCCACCTAAGATGGAAATTCCGACAATCACAGACTTGGTATCTCGATTGGCCTCTGTCCCACATCCCTCAAGGGCAAAAACATAATTATTACCCCCGTTATGTAGACATAGAGTGTAAAACAATACAGCACAGGAACATGCCCTTCGTTCAAATGATAGCTGTGCCGACTTTGATCCCAAATTAAACTAATCCCACGTGTCCACACGTGATCCATGTCCCTCCATTCCCTGCACATCCATATGCCTATCTAAAAGCTTCTTAAACGCCACTATCGTATCTGCCTCCACCACCACCTCTGGCAGCACGTTCCAGGCCCCCACCACTCTCTGTGTAAAAAAATTTGCTACGCACATTTCCTCTAAACTTTATCCCCCTGACCTTAAAGCTATGCCCTGGAAAAAGCACTTTCACTATCTATCCTCTCCACGCCTCTCATAATTTTATATACCTCTATCAGCCTCTGGTGCTCCAGAGAAAACAATCCCTTTGTTCCAGTCTCTCTTAGCTAATGCTATAAAAAATATTCCTTGACTTGTCTCCTAAATGGCAAAGCACTAGTTTTAAGAATTTTGTTCTCCATTTTCTTACCAGAAGAATGATCTCATAAATGATAAATATTTTGAGCAATTTTCGATCATGCCCCAGCTTACTAAAATCGTAGGAATATACACAAAGTTGATGCAATTTGACTTAGACACATGGGGTCACACAGCATGGAAGCAGGCAATTCGACCCAACTCGTCCATGCCAACCAATGTGGCCCATCTAAGGTAACCCCATTTTCTTGCGTTTGGTCCATATCCGGTTTGGACCCAATGGTCCACTTGGTCTAGTATCCCTCTAAACCTTACCTCTTCGTGTACTTGTCCAAGTGTCTAATAAATGTTCTTATAATACCTGCCTCAACCACTTCCGTCGTTTTGTTGAGTCACATTGTCTGTAACTCGTTTTCACCTAGCACACAGCTAACAATGGCCTGTCCCTTTACTGTCGTTACTTTCTTACATATCTTTCATTCATTTGTTCTACATCTCTCTTCATCACCGTCTATATCTCTTGTTTCACTTTCCCCGACTCACAGTCTGAAGAAGGGTCTCAACCTGGCACAATGGCAGTCACTTATAATGCTGGAGGAATTTTAGAGATCGCAGTTTATCCTTGTTAATGTTGAGAGCAAGGTTCTTGTCCTGGCACCATTCAATCAGATTTTCAATCTCCCTCCTATACTCTGACTCATCCTTACCCATAATCCTTGGGTCAGGACCCTTCTTCAGACAATCTTGTTCTGTAGGTTAATTGGCTTCTGTAAATTGCCCCTAATGTGTAGAATTGTGGTAGTGTACGGGGTGATCGCTGGTCAGTGTGGACTTGGTGGGCCGAAGGGCCTGTTTCCGCGCTGTATCTCCAACCTAAACTAAAGACATTCTGGTCTCCAATTCAGGCCTTGCCTCGTGCCAAAGCACCAAAATGCAGTAATTATGGAGTGTGAGTGGGATTTAAAATGATATATGTGCACGGAGCTTTCTCCTGGACTAAAGCAGAGCTTTGTGGTGTCAACATTGGGTCGTGGGAATCCGCTGACATACTCATTGGTACCCCAGTTTAAAAAAATGTAATCATCCAGTTCTCAGCAACCACTGGGGTCAGTTTTGGGAGATGTCAGTCCCTGTCATAGTTTTCTTCCAGCTGCATCCTGTTATGCAACACACAGAGGCTGGTGGTTCCCTGCAACATCTTTCAATGCAGAGGGAATTCTTTTAGACTCACAGAACCAGAGGATCCAAGGAATAGGCCATGCTTCAGTTTGGCAAATACATATCAAGGATGCACAATGTGTGTACTTATTTAAGGGCAACACAGTATATATAAAACATAGAACTGTACAGAAGATAGTCACAAAATGCTGGAGTAACACAGCGGGACAGGCAGCATCTCTTGAGAGAAGGAATGGGTGACGTTTCGGGTCGAGACACTTCTTCAGATTCTGAAGAAGTCTGAAAAAGGGTCTCGAGCCGAAACGTCACTCATTGAGTCTGAAGAAGGGCCTCGACCCGAAACGTCACCCATTCTTTCTCTCCAGAGACGCTGCCTGCCCCGCTGAGTTACTCCGGCATTTTGTGTCTATCTTCGGTTTAAACCAGCATCTGCAGTTCCTTCCTACAAAGAACAGGGCAGCACAGGGATAGGCCCTTTGCCCACAATGTCCATTCCTAACATGATGCCAAGTTAAAGAAATTAAACCAATAGAAATGTGAAAATGCACACCTCCAGATTCTGGGACAGGTTCTTCTCAACTATTAACATGCAACTGAACCATTCGACCAATAACTAGAGAATGGTCCTGAGGTAATATCTACCTCATTAGAGACCCTCAAACTATCTTTAATCGGACTTTACTGGACCTTATCTTGCACTAAATGATAATCCCTTTATCATGTATTTGTATACTATGGATGGCTCGATTGTGATCATGTGTAGTCTTTTTGCTGACTAGATAGCACGCAACAAAAAGCTCTTCACTGCACACGTGACAGTAAACTAGACTGAACTAAACTTAACTGAACTAAACTAATGTCCTCTGGCTGCTTGTGATCCATATCCCCCCTAAAAACCTATTGAACACCACTGTTTCATCTGCGTTCACCACCACCCCCGGCAGCGTGTCCCAGGTCCCCACCACCACTCTGTGTAAAAACAGGTCATGGAGTCTGTGCCACCCAATAAGTACCTTGAAAACACTGAGCATAGAAATGTACGGGACAAGAACAGGCACTTCAGCCCAGTGTCTGTGCTGAACATGCTACCAGGTTAAACTAATCACCTGTGGTCTCCATTTATTGAAAAGTAAATGGGTTTGACACAGGACTAAAATTAAAAAATTTAATTAAAAGTTGAAACTTGAGTTTAGAGTTGGATGTACAACTGTGGTTATTGTCTCCCGGATCTACCCCCTTTAAGTTTTATAGTTATAACTCTTTTTTTATTCTCTCTTCTCAATAGTTTATAGTTTTTTTTCTTTTTCCATCCTTCTTTATTTTTATTTTCTCTCTTTAAAAAAAACAAAAAACAAAAAAAAAAACTAATCACCCCAGCCTGCACATGATCAATATCCCATAATTTCCTGCATATCCATATCCGTCCATTTCCTGCAAAGAAATGCCCCTATCATATCTGCCTCCACCGCCAACCCTGGCATCCCCTACCAGGTGCCCACCACTCTGTGTAAAAATGTTCCCTCGCGCAACTTCCCTCCTCTCATCTTAAAGCTACGCCCTCTAATCTTTGATATTTCCACCCGAGGGAGAAAGGTTCTGACTGTCTACCCTATCCATGCCTCTCATCATTTTATATACTTCGATAAGATCTCCCCTCAACCTCCTACACTTCAGAGAAGACAATCCATGTTTGTCCAACCTCTCCTTGTAGCAAATGGCCTCTAATCGAGGTAAACCTCTTCTGCACATTCTCCACAGCCTGCACATCCTACCTGTAATGGGGTGACGCAATACTCCAAATGCAGCCTAACTAAATCAAATAAAGTTGCAACATTAAAAAAAAGGTTTTTGTGACATTATTTATTTGTAACACATATCTCCCTCCCATTAGGCGTCGGGAGTCAAGAGTATCAAATCAAATCAAATTGCTTTTATTGTCATTCAAAAATAGATTTGAATGAAATTGTCATTACCATGCAGTCATAAACAATAAAGAGCACAAGATGCACAATTAGTATAAGTAAATAACTGCAGATGCTGGTACAAATCGAAGGTATTTATTCACAAAATGCTGGAGTAACTCAGCAGGTCAGGCGGCATCTCAGGAGAGAAGGAATGGGCGACGTTTCAGGACGAGACCCTTCTTCAGACTGAAGAAGGGTCTCGACCCGAAACATCGCCCATTCCTTCTCTCCTGAGATGCTGCCTGACCTGCTGAGTTACTCCAGCATTTTGTGAATAAAAGACACACAATTACATAAGTTTAACACAGACAACCATCACAATGATTCCTCCAGGCACACCCTCACTGATGGAAGGCAAAGAAAAGTCTTATCTCCTCCTCTGTTCTTCTCCCACCATCAGGCAGTCAAACTGCTGCTTCGTGGCGATCGAGGCTCCTGACTTTTGAAACCCCCGCCGGACGATGGAAGGGCCCAGGGCCGACCCGAGCAGGCCGATGAAGGTCCTCAGCCCCCACTGGGCGATGGAAGGTCCCAGGCCGAGCCGAGCAGGCCGATGAAGGTCCTGCGAACGGGTCGATTGAGCCTTGCGATTCGGGGCAGTCGAAGCTGCTACGGCTGGAGCTCCCGAAAGCCGGTCGCCAGCCAGGGACCTGCGAGCTCCCAATGTTGCGGTCCACAGGGTCCGCGGCCGAAGCCTCCGAAGGTGGAGTCGCAGCCACAGTCACGGCGCCACCACAACCTCCGAAAGTCGGCCAGCTCAGAGATGGTAAGTCCAGGCCCTGCGACCGGAGCCTTCAAGGTTTATCCCAGCTGGAGCCCACCAACTCCACGGTGTTAGGCCGTAGCGCGAACGGAGATACGACATGGAAAAAGGTCGCATCTCCATTGAGGAAGAGATTTTAAAAAAAGGTTTCCCCCACCCCCCACCATCCCCCACATATACACAGCTAAAAATAGGGCTATACATACATCTAAACGCTAACAATAGACAAAGAAAGAAAAAAGACAGACAGACTGCCGGTGAGCCACAGCCGCAAGGCGCAGCAAAAATCCTAATAAGGATTCAATAAGTATAAGTTCAAGAAGGTGAAAATTAAATGTTGTTGTGCTCTGTGAAACTACGTCTGGTATACCACAACCAAGTTTTTGACGTTGCTCAAGAGTCTACAGACAAGAGTGTTTAATTGTCATATGTCCCGACAATGGAACGTTGAAATTCTTATTTAATTCACAGGTCTGTAAACACAGTACACATGGATAATATATAATAAATAACAATTCATTAAATTAATAACCCAGATATTAGTACATAAAAACACAAAGTCTTTAGTGCAACCAAAGACGGCCCATAGTTAATGGTTGAGGTTTATGTTGTGCAGTGTTCAAGAGCCTGATGGTTGTTGGGAAGAAGCTGTTGTTGAACCTGGTGGTCACGGTTTTCAGACTCCTGTACCTTTTTCTCGACAGAAGCAGCACAACAGGCCTGTTAACTCATCGATAACACATAATAAACAAAATTTAAATGAACTGATAACTATAATACCAGTGCAAAGAAAAAACAGAAGTCAGTAATACAACCGTAGACACAATGCGTAGAAGTTCATAGTTGAGGTTAGTGTTGGGCAGTGTTCAAGAGCCTGATGGTTGTTGGGAAGAAGCTGTTGTTGAACCTGGAGGGCATGGTTTTCATGCTCTTGTACCTTCTACCTGACGGCAGGAGTGAAATGAGAGTGTGGCCAGGGTGGTGTGGGTCTTTGATGATGCTGGTTGCCTTTTTTGAGGCAGCGACTCCTGTAGATCCCTTCAATGGTGGGGAGGTCGGTACCCGTGATGAACTGGGCAATGTTCACCACTTTTTGCAGTCTCCTATGGTCCTAGGTGTTTGTTGCCGAACCAGGCCGCGATGCAACCAGTTCTCTACCGAGTTCTCTACCATGGTAGTTCTCTACCATGTTCTCTACCGCACATTTGTAGAAGTTCAAGGGAATATTTGTCCTCATAATGAATCTCCTCAATCTTCTGAGGAAGTAGAGGCGTTGATGGGCTTTCTTTATGATTGCATCAATCTGCTGGGCCCTGGACAGGCCCTCTGAGATATGCAGGAACTTGAAGTTGTTGACTCTCTCCACCACCAATGGAGACAGGTTCGAGAATTCTCAGCTTTCCCCTTCTAGAGTCAGCAATCAGCTCCTTGGTCTTGCTGACATTGAGAGCAAGGTTGTTGTTCTGTTACTGTTCAATCAGATTATCAATCTCCCTCCTACGGTCTTACACATCATTAACTATTATGCATCCAACAGCAGTGTTGTCATTGGCAAATTTAAAGATACCATCAGAGCTGTGCCTAGCCACAACCAGGCAATCACTGGACCTGTTTAGTTTAGAGATACAGCGCGGAAACAGGCCCTTCGGCCCACCGGGTCCGCGCCGACCAGCGATCCCCGCACACTATCCTACACCTACACCCACTAGGGACAATTTTTACATTTACCAAGCCAATCAACCTACCAACCTGCGCTGTGTCCAAAACTAAACCAAACATCACCATTCCAATGTTTCTTCAGTGGTCCCCTCAATTCACTGCACGCGGCATCTGTCTCAAGACTTAATTCCCAGCTAATGATTCTCAGATCTTTCCCTCGGGAAGAAATAAATTCCACTTGCAGATTAATTTCTGTGTTGTTCGCAGATCGGGATGCTGCTCCTGTGATGCATTCAGCCAGATCGTGGTCATTCACTAAATCTCCCAGCTCTGGCATTGAGCAATCGGTTTTTTTCCAGTCTATATTTGGTTGATTGAAGTTTTGCATTGGACTTTAGAGTTTCGAGATACAGCGCAGAAACAGACCTTGCGGCCCACCGAGTCCGCTCAGACCTGCGATCACCCTTGTACACTCATATTGTCCTACACACTAGGGACAATTTACAATCTACAGAAGCTCGTTAACCTACAAACCTCCACGTCTTTAGTTTAGTTTAGAAATACTGTGCGGAAACAGGCCCTTTGTCCCACTGAGACCATCAACCACACCGTACACTAGCACTATCCTACACACTAGGGACAATTTACAGAAGCCAATTAACCTACAACACATCTTTGGAATGTGGGAGAAAACTAGGAGCACCCGGAGAAAACCCCCGTGGTCACAGGGAGAATGGACAAACTCCGTACAGAGAGCAGCCATAGTCAGGATCAATCCCGGGTCTCGGGCGCTGTGGAAATTGTCTTTCTTTATCTGACCAGCTCCTCAAGAGCATATAACAAGTTCTCTGGACAATCACATCAAATCCATTTTGTAACATCACCCATACATTCTCAGATACGTTAATGGCATTTAAGAGACTTTACTTTGGCACATGGATATACAGGAGATGGAGGGATATGGATCGTTCAATAGTTCTTCATTGTCACATGTATTGAGGTACAGTGAATTATTTTTTTTTGCACACAGTTCAGCAAAGTATTACTATGCATCGGCACAATTTTAGATTAAGTATAAAGTGCATCGAGATAGTCCACTGAGACAAAATGCAAGTCACGAGGATTTGGTGCCATTTTCCAAGTCCAAAGTGCAGCTGGCCATTGCCCCGTTGCCCTGGTGGAATTGCAGGGTCGGCCTGGCCAAGTGAAGCTGTAGGTGTCCTCCACTGCTGCTCCACCCCACTGCGTCCAGTCCATGCACTTGGCCTCTTGGAGCGGCGCCCAAACCAGTTGAGGTTTGCTTGAAGATCACATGTAGGCAGAGAAGAATATTGGCATCATGTTTAATACAGACATTGTGGGCCAAGGTATTATTGACGATTTTGGAAGTCGATCTACACCTTTTTCTGCACTGCAAGGCGGCATAGTGACTCAACTGGTAGAGTTAGTGTAAGAAAATAACTGCAGATGCTGGTACAAATCGAAGGTATTTATTTCACAAAATGCTGGAGTAACTCAGCGGGTCAGGCAGCATCTCAGGAGGGAAAGAATGGGTGACGTTTCGGGTCGAGACCCTTCTTCAGACTGATGTCAGGTGGGCGGGACAAAGGAAGGATATAGGTGTTGACAGGAAGATAGAGGGAGAACTGGGAAGGGAGAGGGGAAGAGAGGGACAGAGTTGCTGCCTTACAGCACCAGAGACCCGGGTTTGATCCTGACCTCGGCTGCTGTCTGTGTGGTGTTTGCACATTCCCCCTGTAACCGTGTGGGTTTCCTCCGGGTGCTCCGGTTTCCTGCCACACCGCAAAGACGTGCAGGGTTTGGGGGTTAATTGGCCCTCTGTAAATTGCCCCTCGTGTGTGGGGAGTGGGTTTGAAAGTGGGATAACTTAGAACTAGCATGAACGGGTGATCGATGGTCGACCTGGTCTCGGTCGGCCGAAGGGTCTATTTCCATGCTGTGTCTTTCCCTCAATTTTCTGTAATATTCCCTGCTGTTTTCCATTCTTCACTCCAGTGAAACTTTCCTAATCGTAAATCCTGCAACAATTCTAGATATGGTCCAACAATTCGAGACGTGGGAATATGAAATCTTTCTTCAGCAAAGGAGCAAATGGGTCAGAGACGGCAGCATTTCATGTGTATAACGAGCTTTTTAAGAGCAAAAGAAATGTGTTAGCTGGAAATAGGATACGAGGGATAGTGAGGGATTATGGGGTTAGAAAGGAGAGATAGATCAGCCATGAGTGAATGGCGGAGCAGACGATGGGCCGAATGGCCTAGTTCTGTTCCTGTCACTTATGAACTTATTAACATGAATTCTCCAGCCAATTCCCTGACTCCAGTAAGCTACATTGCAGAAGAACCCTTGTGAATGATCATGCAATTCAAATATTGTTTTATTACCATCTCTGTACATAAATGTCACTTACAATCCTAAGAATAATGACATTGCTATTAAGTCGTACTGACATTAACATGCGATTTCAAGAGATCTTTGCAGCTTCCTGCTCTTCACAAAACCCAAATTAATTCATAGCAGGCAATTGTTTGACCGAGCACTTCTGCTTAGTCCGCCAAGGCCTGCTGGATTTAGTTCAGTTTAGTTTAGTTTATTATCACGTGTACCAAGGTACAGTGAAAAGCTTTTGTTGCGTACAAACTAGTCAGCCGAAAGATTATACATGATTACAATTGAGCCTTCCACAGTGTACAGGCACATGATAAAGGGAATACCGTTTAGTGCAAGATAAAGTCCAGGAAAGTCCGATTAAAAATACTCTGAGGGTCTCCAATGAAGGAGATGGTAGCTCTAGTTGTTGATTGCATGGTTCAGTTGCCTGATAACAGCTGCGAAGAAACTGTCCCTGAATCTGGAGGTGTGCGTTTTCACACTTCTATACCTCTTGCCCAATGGGAGAGGGAGTGACTGGGGTGAGACTCGTCCTTGACTATGCTGGTGGTCTTGCTGAGGCAGCGTGAGGTGTAAATGGAGTCAATGGAAGGGAGATTGTTTTGTGTGATGGTCTGGGCTGAGTCCACAATTCTTTGCAATTTCTCAGAGGGTGGGTGAGAAAGTGAGATAACAAAGACCTAGTCAACGGTTGATCAATGAGGGACATGGACAATGACGGTGAGCCAAAGGGCCTGTTTCCATGCTACATTACCAAATTTAATATAGGTTATCGAGCTGGAAAGAGTTATAATGACAGGGATCTTTATGGACATGAATTTCAACATTCTGTCTCCAGAGATCAGAAATACTGAAAAAATGCCAGAAAATAATACTGACCATGACATTCCCTCTCATTTAAAATACGTCTTAGTTAAACTCTACCACAACACTGTGTAACCTCTGAATATATATTCAAAGCCCATTGATTGCAAGCCAGAGAATTATTCACATATGCATTATCTCCAAAGATACATGCCACATTTAAGTCCCAGTGTGCTTGCGTGACACGTAGATACTGCTGTAAAGAACTGCAGATGCTGATTTACAAAAAAAGGCACAGAATGCTGGAGTAACTCAGCAGGCCAGGCAGCATGTTGTAGGAAAGAACTGCAAATGCTGGTTTAAACCGCAGATAAACATAAAATGCTAGAATAACTCAGCGGGACAGGCAGCATCTCTGGAACGAAGGAGTAGGTGACGTTTCGGGTCGAGACCCTTCTTCAGACTCAAGTTAGGCAGCAGCTCTGGAGAACATGGATAGGTGATGTTTCGGGACAGGACCATTCTTCAGATCCAATCTAAAGAAGGGTCCCGCCCCGAAACATTACCTAACCACGTTCTCCAGGCATGATACCTGACCTGCTGAGTTACTCCAGTACTTTGTACCTTTTTTCGCTGTGATAAAAAAGCAACACAAAGTGTTGGAGGAACTCAGCAGGTCAGACAGCATCTGAGGAGGGAATAGACAGACGATGTTTTAGGTCAGGACCCTTCTTCAAACTAATAGGTGTGGGGGAAGGTGGGGGAAAAGGCTGGAAAAGAATGCTGGTGGCAGGCCAAAGCCTAGCAAGTGGTAAGTGGATACAGGTAAGGAGGGTTTAGTTTAGTTTAGTTTGGGAGAGGAGAGGGTGCTGCACCAAATGCAGGAGAGGTTTGGGCCCAATGGGTCCACTTGGTCTAGTTGCTTCTATTAATTGGTGTGGACTAGCACGAACTCTAGTATCTATTGGCAGAACTACCTCTTGCTCTTCCATTAGTTTAGTTTAGTTTACAGAAACAGCCCGGAAGCAGGCCCTTCGGCCCACTGAGTCTGCACCGAGCAGCAATCACCCTAATAACCTACACATTAGGGGCAATTTACAATTTTTACCGAAGCCAATTAACCTACAAACCTGTACGTCTTTGGAGTGTGGGTGGAAACCGGAGCACCTGAAGAAAACCCATGAGGTCACAGGAAGAACATACAAATTCCGCACAGCCAGCACCCGTGTTCAGGATCGAACCTGCGTCTCGGGCGCTGTGAGACAGCAGCTCTACCGCTGCGCCACCGTGCCGCCCCGTTAATGATTCAGGATGACTGGTTAACAAGAGCCATGGCCTGGACTAGTCAGATTTGCTCTGATATGGCATCAGGTTACCAAAGTTTTCACGAAGGATTGACTCGCTTCCAATTTTCCATTACTAAGTCTATTTCTTGGAACAAGCTTAACCTCAGAAGACCGTCCACCTCCCACACTGTGGAGACGAGCCCAGATTTGTAAGATGTTTACGAGATGCCTTCTCTCTCGCACTGGCAGTTCACTTAACATCGAGGAAGAGAGACTGTGAGACAAGTCCCCCCTTTAATAAACTCGTAATATCTTAAAGGGCATTAGAGCCAGTTATTCATAGCCGAGGGCACTGGAAGAATCTGTAGAAAGAAAGATAGTTGACTGCTCATGAATTTAATTATATCTGGGGCATGAATAAAACTTAGCGTTTAGTGTAGTTTTAGAGATATAGCGTGGAAACACGCCCTTCAGCCCATTGAGTCCACACCAATGATCGATCACCCGTATCCTAGTTCTATGTTATGCCACATTCACATCCTACACACTCGGGGCAATTTACAGAAGTCAATTAACCTACAAACCCGCATGTCTTTGGATCATGGGAGGAAACCAGAGCACCCGGAGGAAACCCACACAGTCACTGGTAGAACATACAAACTCCACACAGGCAGCACTCACAATCAGGATCGAACCCGGGTCTCTGGTGCTATGAGACATGCCATTCTACCTCTGCGTCACTGTGATAAACTGAACCACAACATTCAACAGGAAACAGAAACGCCGGAAATCTCCAAGACCGGACAATGTTTCCCCCTCCACCCTCAAGCTCTGTGCCGAACAACTGGCACCGATCTACACAGACATTTTCAACCAGTCCCTGCAAACCTGCACTGTCCCTGCCTGCTTCAAGGTCTCCACTATTGTCCCTGCACCCAAAAAGACAAGGATCACCGGTCTTAATGACTACAGGCCTGTCGCACTGACCTCTGTAGTCATGAAGACCTTTGAAAGACGTGCTGGCCCAGCTGAAAAACATCACAAACCTCCTGCTGGACCCTGATGGCATACAGGGCCAATAGATCGGTGGATGACGCAGTCAACCTAGGCCTGCACTTCATCCTCCAGCACCTAGACAGCAAGGGGACCAATGCCAGGATTCTGTTTGTGGACTTAAGCTCTGCATTTAACACCATTGTGCCAGAGCTACTACACTCCAAACTCTCCCAGTTGACTATGCCTGAACCCCTCTGCCAGTGGATCACCAACTTCCTGACAGACAGGAAGCAGCATGTGAGGCTGGGAAAGCACATCTTGGACCCGCAGACCCTCAGCATAGGAGCACCGCAAGGCTGCGTACTCTCCCCTCTCCTTTACTCTCTCTACATTGCACCTCCAGACTCATCTGTCAAGCTCCTCAAGTTTGCAGATGACACTACCCTGATTGGACTGATCCAGGATGGGGAGGAATCTGCCTACAGATGGGAAGTGACACAGCTGGCGTCCTGGTGCCATCGCAACAACCTGGAGCTCAATGCTCTCAAGACAGTGGAACTAATTGTAGACTTTCGAAGAGATCCCCCTCCCCTCCCCCACCCACCATCAACGACACCACAGTCACATCTGTGGAGTCATTTAAGTTCCTTGGAACCATCATCTCCAGGGACCTTAAATGGGGGGCCACCATCGACTCCACAGTCAAAAAGGCCCAACAGAGGATGTACTTCCTGCGGCAACTGAGGAAACACAATCTGCCACAGGCAATGATGGTCCAATTCTATACTGCTATCATTGAGTCCGTCCTCACCTTCTCCATCATGGTCTGGTTTGACTCAGCCACCAAGCAGGACATCCGGAGACTGCAACGGATCGTTCGATCAGCTGAGAAGGTTGTTGGCTGCAACCTTCCCCCCATCGCCAAACTGTACACTGCAAGGGCCAGGAAGTGAGCGGGCAAGATCATCTCTGACCCCTCTCACCCTGGCCACAAAATCCTTGAAACACTTCCCTCTGGCAGGGGACTCCGGACTGTCAAAGCAGCCACAGCCAGACATAAAAACAACTTTGTTCCACGAGTAGTAGCTCTACTCAATAACCAAAGTCTGCCGTCTCTTTTTTGCTCTGGTTTATTTTCACCCACATGTTTAGACCGTAATGTTGTATCCTTATTGTCTTGATGTGGTTATGCTTTGTTCTTAATTGTTAACTGTATGTTTGTGTTGTCATTTGTGAGCGGAGCACCAAGGCACATTCCTTGTGTATGCACATACTGGGCCAATAAACTTATTCATTCATTCATTCATTCATTCATTCAAGGTGAATGTAACTACTAACCCTTTATAGGTGGACACACAAGGAACTGCAGATGCTGGAATCTTGAGCAAAATACAAAGTGCTGGAGTAATTCAGCAGGTCAAGCAGCATCTGTGGATGGAATGGGCAGATGATGTTTTGTGTTAGGACCCTTCTTTAGTCCTGACCCAAAACGTCACCTATCCATTTCCTGCCTGACCTGCTGAGTTAATCCAGCACTCTGCAGTTTTCTTTAAAGGTTCAGGGTGAGGTGATTGAAAAGAGAACAAAAGGCAGAAGTTGGAAAACAATAATATAAACAGAAAACGCTGGCTGCCCACAGCAGGTCGGGTAGCATCTATAGGGAGAGAAAGTTGACATCTCGGGTCAACGTCCTTTCATCAGAACAAAGAAAAGTTAGAAATTGAACAGGTTTTAAGTTGCAGAAGAGTAGGATGGAGAGAATTGAATAAAGTGAATGTATTTCTGTTCTCTGATTTGTTTTATGTGGGGGGTGGGGGAGGGGGTCGGTGGAAACTTTTTTTTCAATCTTACCTTGTCGGCGATGCGATTGTTTTCCGGATCGTATCTCCGATTGCTCTGCGGCCTTACATCATGGAGCTGGCGGCCTTGCTTGGGACTAACTTTGAGCCCCACCACGGGGACGTGGACTTACCATCGGAGCGTGCGATCCCTTGCCTGGGATCAACGCTCCAACCGCGGCCTGCGGATTCTAACATCGAGGAGCTCGCAGTCTCGGGTAGAGACAGATGTCGGGAAGCTCCAAAGTCGCAGGAGGTTCGACCAGCCCCGACTCGGGGTCTGATCGCCCGGCACGGGGGAGCTGAGATTCCCCCCCGATGAGGGAGCTTGATCGCCCTGACATGGAGGGCCCGACCACCGGCTAGGGGTGTAAGATCACCCCGTCAACGGAAGGCTCGAGGCCCCCGACCGCGAGAGAACAAAGAAGGGAAGAAGATTTAACTTTTTTTTTGCCTTCCATCACAGTGAGGAATGTGGAGGAGTCGCTGTGGTGGATGTTCATGTTAAAATGTATTTTGTGTCTTCTGTTGCTTTTTATTGGTATGACTGTGTGGCAAATGAAATTCCTCGCATGTTGCAAAACATACTTGGCTAATAAAGTATGATGATGATTATGATGATTTAATGAATTGGAGACTGCAAGAGAATAAATAACAGACACTCAATCAAGATGCCAAGACCAATTCTTATCTGCCTGCATGTGATCCATATCCTTCATTCCCTGCGTATCCACGAAAAGCCTCTTAGACACCACTATCATATCTTTCTCCACCACCACCCCAGGCAGCGTGTCTAAAGCACTCACCACCCTCTGTGTACAAAAATAGCAATCATTTGCCCCACGCTTCTCCTTTAAATATTGCCTCTTTCGCCTTAAAATAGATCAATGGAGTTAGGATTGGGCTGGGTTGGTTGGAAAGAGATTTATATGGGGGGTATGAATATGGGCACAGATATGGCTGCCTCTTACAATCACAACATTTAAAGATATTTGGACAGGTATTTAGATGGGACGGGTTTGGAGGGATATGAGCCAAATGCGGGCACTTGGGACTTTAGATGTGTAATCTAGGTTGGCATGGGCAAGTTGGCCTGAGCAACTTGTTTCCATGCTGTTTGACTCCATGACTCTATAGCTCTTTCAACTTTTATATTCCAGGTAAATTTTTGTAAATATTGTGTTCATAAGTTCATAAATTTGGCCGGCACGGTGGCGCAGCTGTAGAATTGCTGCCTTACAGCGAATGCAGCGCCGGAGACTCAGGTTCGATCCTGACTACGGGCGCCGTCTGTACGGAGTTTTTCTACGTTCTCCCCGTGACCTGCGTGGGTTTTCTCTAAGATCTTCGGTTTCCTCCCACACTCCAAAGACGTACAGGTTTGTAGGTTAATTGACTGGGTAAAATGTAAAAATTGTCCCTAGTGTGTGTAGGATAGTGTTAATGTGCGGGGATCGCTGGGCGGCGTAGACTCGGTGGGCCGAAGGGCCTGTTTCCACAATGTATCTCTAAATCTAAATCTAAAAATAAATCATAGGAGCAGTAAGGTCATTTGGCCCATCGGGTCTATTCCACCATTCAATCATGGCTGATCTATCTTTCCTTCTCAATCCCACTCTCCTGCCTTCTCCCCGTAACCTTCAACACCCTTACATCTATCAATCTTTGCTTTAAAAATATCCAATGATTTGGCCTGAACAGCCGTCTGTGCCAATGAATTCCACAGATTCACCACCCTTGTATTCACTGGACTTTAGATGGATGAGAGGGGATCTTATAGAAACATATAAAATTATAAAAGGACTGGACAAGCTAGATGCAGGAAAAATATTCCCAATGTTGGGCGAGTCCAGAACCAGGGGCCACAGTCTTAGAATAAAGGGGAGGCCATTTAAAACTGAGGTGAGAAAAAACTTTTTCACCCAGAGAGTTGTGAGTTTGTGGAATTCTCTGCCACAGAGGGCAGTGGAAGCCAAATCACTGGGTGGATTTAAGGGAGAGTTAGATAGAGCTCTAGCGGCTAGTGGAATCAAGGGATATGGGGAGAAGGCAGGCATTGATTGGGGACGATCAGCCATGATCACAATGAATGGCGGTGCGGGCTTGAAGGGCCGAATGGCTTCCTTCTGCACCTATTTTCTATGTTTCTAAAGACATTCTTCCTTATCTTGTTTCTCAAGATGCATCCTTTTATTCTGAGACCGTGCCCTCTGGTCCTAGACTCTCCCACGAGTGGAAGCATCGTCTTCACATCCACTCTATCCAGGCATTTCACTATTTGATGAGGTCCTCCCTCATCCTTCTAAACTCCAGCAGGTACAAGCCCAGTGCCGTCCAATGCTCGTTATACGTTAACGCCATCATTCCCGGATTCATTCTCGTAAACCTCCTCTTGGACCCTCTCCAACGCCAGCACATCCCTCCTCAGATCTGAGGCCCAAAACTCCTCACATATTCCAAATGCGGTCGGACCAGTGCCTTATCCTCAAAGGATATGGGGAAAAAGCCGGAACGGGGTACCGATTTTGGATGATCAGCCATGATCATATTGAATGGCTGTGCAGGCTCGAAGGGCCGAGTGGCCTACTCCTGCACCTATTTTCTACGTTTCTATTTTTTATGTTTATGGAGCCTGTTTTTATAATCTGGTCCTCTCGAAATAAATGATAACATTGTATTTGCCTTCCTTACGATTGGTTCAATTTGCAAATTAACCTTTTTGAACTCCTGCACCAGCACTCCCAAGTCCCTTTGCACCTCCGATTTCTGAATCCTCTCCCCATTTAGAAAATAGTCTATGCCTTTATTCCTCCTACCAAAACACATGACTCTACACTTTGCTGTGCTGTATTCCATCTGCCACTTCTCTGCCCACTCTCCCAACCTGTCCAAGTCCTTCTGCATTGTCCCTGCTTCCACTACGCCATTTTGTATCATCCGCAAACCTGGCCACCAAGCCTTCAACTCCCTCATCCAAATCATTAATATACAACGTGAAGAGTAACGGCCTCAACACCAAACCCTGTGGAAGCCCCGTTTATTCCCACTCTTTGCCTTCTGCAATGCAGCCAACCTGCTAGACACAAAATGCTGGAGTAACTCAGCAGGGCAGGCAGCAATATCACCCATTCCTTCTCTCCAGAGATGCTGCCTGTCCCGCTGAGTTACTCCAGCATTTTGTGTCTATCTTCGAATATTCTTCCCGACTATAAACAAAGCTTTCAAGCTACGCAAAATCTTTTCATTCTAAAATGTGTCATTTATTCAACAGACCTATGTAGACTTGAGGGTATCTGGACACGTTTGATCTGCTAAATTCAGCCTTGTAAACTGAGTAAATGCTGGAAATGCTTAGCAGAAGCTCGATGCAGCATTTTATCGGGATGCATCGCAGCCTGGTTTGGGAACAGCTCCACCCAAGACCACAAGAAATTGCAGACAATTGTGGATGCAGCCCAGACCATCACGCAAACCCAACCTCCCTTCCATTGACTCCATCTACACTTCATGCTACCTCGACAAGGCTAGCAGCATAATCAAGGACCAGTCTCACTCCCTCTTCTCCCCTCTCCCATCAGGCAAGAGGTACAGAAATGTGAAAATGCACACCTTCAGATTCAGGGACAGTTTCTTCCCAGCTATTATCAGGCAACTGAATCATCCTATAACCAACTAGAAAGCAGTCCTGAGCTAACATCTACCTCTTTGGAGACCCTCGGATTATCTTTAATCGGACTTTACTGGACTTTATCTTGCACTAAACGTTAACCCTTCATCCTGCATCTGTACACTGTGGATGCTTTTATTCTCATAATGTATTGTCTTTCTGCTGACTGAGTAGCATGCTACAAGAAAAGTTTTTCACTGTACTTCGGTACACATGAGAATAAACTAAACCAAACTGGATTCAGCACATCCACTTTCTTAGACGTTTAAAGTGATGTACCATTTTTCTGAATGCTCTAACAAACTTCTGCAGAAAGTGACAGTACCTCATATTCCACTTGGGTACCTGGAGGAACTCAGCAGGTCAGGCAGCATCTGTGGAGGGACTGGACAGACGACGTTTCGGGTTGGGACCTCATTTCGGACTGGGCGGCTGTGGATTGGGAGATGACGTGAGAAATGGGGGCACACTGGGTTTCGGGGGAGGGGATGGGGAGATTTGTTGCTTGGTAATGAGTGAATGAGATCAGGCGCTATCACAGCGAGGGGTGGAGCAGTTGTGGGCGCCGGCTGAGGTCGGCAGTCGTTGAGGGCACGTGCGGTCGAGGACGTGCCATGTGTACCGGAGGATGGACATGCCGCCGAGAACAAAGGGGGAACTAGCATGGGGGGACTGCCGTGAGGGTGGGGGGGGGGGAACAAAGGAGGACCTGCCATGAGATACATTGTAACTTTGTCGGCACCCTTTATGTGGTGACTATTTGCATACCTCACGTATGCAAAACAAAGAATATCACTGTGAATCGTCACATATGACAATTGCTCATTTATTCATTCATCGTTCATTCATTCATTCATTCATTCAGCAGGCACCAAGGAATTCTTAACTTACTTGTGCTTCTCTTTCTAACATTCTTATTTCTTATTTTAGTGCATTCAAACAAACCAGGAGAAGGAATAGTGGAAGGGGAATGCAAGCAATACTGCGGAGCTGCAGTGATTAACGCAGCACTTGGAACAGCGAAGAGTACAGCACAGGAACAGGCCCTTCAGCCGACAATTTCCATGCCAAACTAACCTCCTGTGGCTGCACGTGATCTATATCCCTCCATTCCCTGTCGATATGTGTAATGTCTAAAAGCTGCTTGAACCCTGCTATCGCATCTGCCTCCACTACCACCCCCTTCGGCCCACAATGTCTGCACTGAACATGATGCCAAGTCCAACTCTCATCTGCCTGCACATGATTCATATTCCTCCATTCTCTGCATATCCATATGCCTATCCTATGCGTCTATGCGGCACGGTGGCGCAACGGTAGAGTTGCTGCCTTACAGCGAATCCAGCGCCGGAGACTCAGGTTCAATCCTGACTACGGGCGCCGTCTGTACGGAGTTTGTACGTTCTCCCCGTGACCTGCGTGGGTTTTCTCCGAGATCTTCGGTTTCCTCCCACACTCCAAAGACGTACAGGTATGTAGGTTAATTGACTGGGTAAAATGTAAAAAAAATTGTCCCTAGCGTGTGTAGGATAAATGTGCGGGGATCGCTGGGCGGTGCGGCCTCGGTGGGCCGAAGGGCCTGTTTCCGCGCTGTATCTCTTTAAAAAAAAATCTATTAACGCCACTATCGTATCTGCCCCCACCACCACCCTTAGCAGCGCGATCCAGGCACCCACCACCCTCCGTGTAAAAATAAAACTTGCCCTGCTCATCTCCTTTAAACATTGTCCCTCTCACCTTAAATCCAAGCCCTCTGGTGTTAGAAATTTCCACCTGTGGGAAAAGGTTTCTGACAGTCTGCTCTGTTGATGACTCCAATGCTTTTATCCCTCCCGTCAACCTCTGGTGAGCTGGGAAAACAATGCAGGTCTGTCCAACCTTTAGTCCTCACTCTAAAGATTGATTGGATTTGCTTTGATTACTCGCTGAGGGCTATGGCAGACACAGAAGGAAGTTGAATTAGTTGGGTCTGATGGTTACAAATGCCTCTGTGGGGGGAGATAACAATTTCCTGCCACAGCTACTGTTCTGGAGACTTTGCTGAGATTAGATGTCCCCTGCCAAGTCTTCCATGAATCCTTTGAGAGCTTCGCTGAATACATTCAACAGATCAAACAACATGACTAATCTGTTTACTCTCAGAATTAAAGCCAAGCAACTTCGTGATGCCTTGTCCTTTTCTTCTTTTGTTGCTTTTAGTCTGTTGTTAAATGTATGTCTTAGTTTGGTACTCGACCAAGTTTGGGCCTAAACCTCTCCTGCATCTCCTCCTCCCTCCTCTCCCCCCCCCCTCCCTCCCCTTCCCCCTCCACTCCATCCCCCTCAACCCCCCTTATCCTCCCTCCCTCCTGCTCCCTCCCTCCACCACCCTCCCTCCCTCCACCACCTCCCTCACTCCCTCCCTCCTCAGGAGATAGATTTAAACTTTAAAATATTGAATAACTTTCAAAATATAACACCGATTTCAATGAAACTTCTTCCATTCGCACCAAAGGGACGACGGTGAGTAAGGTGGGCCTAAAATTGTCGCGCTATCGTGTACTATTTTGGCTGTAGTTCAGGAACAAACAAACGAGAGTTTTAGTACACAGATTATGTGGGGATTGGGGGGAACATTTGAAAATTTCTTTTCTCGACGGAGATGCGACTTTTTCCGTGTCGTATCTCCGTCCGCACTGCGGCCTAACATCGAGGAGCTGGCGGTCCCTTGCTGGGGATTGACTTCGGGAGCTCCAACCGCAGGAGCTTCGATAGCCCTGATTGTGGGACTGCCCCGACACGGGAGCTTCGATCGCCGGCTGCAGGGAGCTTCCATCGCCCCGACTGCAGAAGGTTGGACTGCCCCGACCGCGGGTGAAAAGGAGGGAAGAAGATTAAACGTTATTGCCTTCCATCACAGTGAGGAATGTGGGGGAGCCGTTGTGGTGGATGTTTATGTTAATTTGTATGTAGTTATGTGCCTTGTGGCTTTTTTGTTTGGCAAATCAAATTCTTTGTTTGTTTTTACATACTTGGCTAATAAATTAATCACAATACAATACAGCACAAGGCAAAAACATAAGCATATGAGAAACTGAAGCTGTTTTGGGCCACACAGACCCTGAGGCCGCCTGACCTTTCGTTGAGTCATAGAGCCAGACAGCACTAAAACAGGCCCTACAGCCCAACTCATCCATGCCGACCAAGATGCACCATCTAAGCCAGTCCCATTTGTTTAGAGATACAGCATGGAAACGGGCCCCTCAGCCCACCGATTCCACACTGATCTAAGTTATCCCACTTACCCATCCACTCCCTATACACGAGGGGGCAATTTACAGAACCTACAAACCCGCACGACTGCGGGAGGAAACACGAGCCTCCAGAGGGAACCCATACGGTCATGGGAGAAAGTGCAAACTTCACATGGGCAGCACCCAAGGTAAGAATCCAACCGGCGCTGTGATGCAACTGCTCTACCGCTGCACCACTGTGCCGCCATGTTTTATACGACAAACTACTTTATGCCAATAGTTTTGCTGTTAGTTATGTTATCCCCATATAAGCAATACATAGGAAAGGAACTAGGTGACGCGAAGTAAAACTGATTTAGCCATTCATAGATGAGGAAAATGTGGCTTAGTATTTCGGTTTAGGTTTATTATTCTCACGTGCACTGAGGTACTGTATAGTGAAAACCTTTGCTTTGCGTGCTAACCAAACAGATCAGAGAATACTATACATATTTATAATCAAGTCAAATTCCAGTACAATATGTAGAGCAAAGGAGAAGGGGAGAGAGGGTTAGACGAGATAAGGGCGGCACAGTGGTGCAGCGGTAGAGTTGTTGCCTTACAGCACCAGAGACGCGGGTTCGATGCTGACTAGAGGTGCTTGTCTGTACGGAGCTTGTTCGTTCTCCCGTACCTACATCCATTTTCTCCAGAATCTCCGGTTTCCTCCCATAGACAATAGACAATAGGTGCAGGAGGAGGCCATTCGGCCCTTCGAGTCAGCACCGCCATTTAATGTGATCGTTCTCAGTACCCCGTCCCTGCCTTCTCCCCATACCCCCTGACTCCGCTATCCTTAAGAGCTCTATCTAGCTCTCTCTTAAATGCATTCAGAGAATTGGCCTCCACTGCCTTTTGAGGCAGAGAATTCCACAGATTCACAACTCTCTGACTGAAAAAGTTTTTCCTCATCTCAGTTCTAAATGGCCTACCCCTTATTCTTAAACTGTGGCCCCTACTCCAAAGACATACAGGTTTGTAGGTTAATTGGCTTGGCATAATTGTAAATTGCGTAGAGTAATGTTCGTGTGTGGGGATCGCTGGCCGGCGCGGACTCGGTGGGCCGAAGCGCCTGTTACTGCACTTTATCTCTAAACTTAAAACTGAACTAGACTAAACTAAAAAGTGGAGTTTTTGTATCAAATGAGAGTAGATCGTCCTCTGGGACCAGCAAAGAGTCGCCACACCCCGGTAACTTCTTGCTACATAGGACCCAATTCCTCCTTTATGTCCAGTGACCGCAAGAATTTTAGACCGTTGTTCTTTCCAAGAAAGGTTTTCTGATGATTGCACCAAGTTTTGAAAGAGTCAGAAGAAGGGTCTTGACCCGAAACGTCACCCATTCCTTCTCTCCTGAGATGCTGCCTGACCCGCTGAGTTACTCCAGCATTTTGCGAATAAGCACCAAGCTTTGATGTAAGTTCCCCAATGCGATGTTTGGTTTAGTTTAGTTTAGAGATACAGCACGGAAACAGGCCCTTCGGCCCACCTAGTCCGTGCCTACCAGCGATCCCCGCACACCCACACCATCCTACACACACACCAGGGACAATTAAAAATTTTACCAAGCCAATTAACCTCCAAACCTGGACATCTTTCGAGAGTGTGGGGAAACTGGAGCACCCGGAGAAAACCCACGCATATCACAGGGAGAACGTACAAACTCCATGCAGACAGCACCCCTAGTCATGAGCGAACCCGGGTCTCTGGCGCTGTGAGGCTGTGTGGCACCAAAAGAGTTAATTATTTTTAGGTGGAGTTGCTGCCAGAGGAGCTGTCCAGGCAAACAGACAATTCCTTGCCCTCTGCTGGCCGATCATATTAGCGTTACATTGCTTCACGGCAAAAAAAATCAAATAGCAATTAGCACAATTAATTTACCACCTTACTGGTCTTAACATGGAGAGAGAAGGTGTCTCCCACGCTTTGATTTGCCAGTGGAAGAATGGGACTGAGGACATTACTCACAGTTTAATTCTCTATGAAATTGGCAAGTTCACAATATTCACCTGACTTCACCAAATTCCAATATCCAGTCAGCAGGCGGCACAGGACGTGCAGGCTCTACCCCACAGTGCCGGGGACCCGGGTTCGATCCTGACCTCGGTTGCTGTCTGTGTGTGTGCGTGTGTGTGGAGTTTGCACGTTCCCCCTGCGACCGCGTGGGTTTCCACCGGGTGCTCCGGTTTCCTCCCAGGCCCTCTGCAAATTGCCCCCCCCCCCCCCGGTGTGTCGGGAGAGGATGAGAAAGTGGGATAACATAGTAGAACTAGTGCCCACGGGTGATCGATGGTCAGCGTGGACTCGGCGGGCTGAAGGGCCCGTTTCAATGCCTTGTCTCTAAACGTAACAAAACATTTCATTTTCTGGCATGTATTCAATGTATTCTTATCCCCGAGCCCCAACATCGTGTTGAATCTCTTCTACCCCATTTCCCAACACTGTGACAGTGTTTATTTGCTCTGCTGCCTAATAGTTTGCTTGTATTTACCAACATCCCTTTTCCTAAAGTTGTATTGGTCTCGACTCTATTTCATTTTCTGGAGGGTCGGAGGCTGAGGGGAAATCAAGAGAAGAATTTGTAAAATTACTGGACCAAGTGGACCCGTTGGGCCCAAATCTCTCCTGCATTGGTGCAGCACCCTCTCCTACCCCCCCCCCCCCGCCCCCTCCCCACTTCCCCTTCCCCCTCTCCATCCCCTTCAACCCCCCCTATCCACCCATCCCCCCCTCCCTCCCTTCCTCCCTCCCTCCCTAGGAGATAGAGTTAAACATAAAAATGTGAATAACTTTTAAAATTTAACACCGATTTCAATTAAACTACTTTAATTACCATTAAAGTGATGACGGTGAGTAAGGTGGGCCTAAAATTGTTGCGCTATCGTGTATCGTTTTGGCTGAAGTTCAGTCACAAACAAGATAACAAACGAGAGTTTTAGTATATAGATGAGAGGCATAGATAGGGTAGACATTCAGAAACTTTTTCACGAGGTGGAAATGTCCAACACTAGAGGGCAGAGGTATAAGGGTGAGAAGGGGAAAGTGTGATCCTCACATCCCATCTACCTCACTGGAGACCTTTAAACTATCTTTATAAGAAAATAACTGCAGATGCTGGTACAAATCGAAGGTATTTATTCACAAAATGCTGGAGTAACTCAGCGGGTCAGGCAGCATCTCGGGAGAGAAGGAATGGGCGACGTTTCGGGTCGAGACCCCTATCTTTAATCAGACTTTATCGGACGTCAGTGTTATGGCATATCGTGCACTGAATGTTGTACCCTTTATCCTTTATCAGTGCGGTGTGGACAGCTTGACTGTAATCGGGGAGAGTCTTTTCTCTGATTGCATAGCAAATAAACAAAAGCTTTTCATTGTGCCTCGGTACACGTGCCAATAATAAAATAAAGTAAATTACAATAGACAATAGGCGCAGGAGTAGGCCATTCGGCCCTTCGAGCCAGCACCACCATTCAATGTGATCATGGCTGATCATTCTCAATCAGTACCCCGTTCCTGCCTTCTCCCCATACCCCCTGACTCCGTTATCCTTAAGAGCTCTATCTAGCTCTCTCTTGAATGCATTCAGCGAATTGGCCTCCACTGCCTTCTGAGGCAGAGAATTCCACAGATTTACAACTCTCTGACTGAAAACGTTTTTCCTCATCTCCGTTCTAAATGGCCTACCCCTTATTCTTAAACTGTGGCCCCTGGTTCTGGACTCCCCCAACATTGGGAACATGTTTCTTGCCTACTGGAGATGTGCAGCGCAAGTGTTTTTACACAGAGTGGTGGGGGCCTGGAATGCATTGCCAGGGGTGGTGGTGGAGGCAGATACCATTGTGGCATGTAAGAGGCTTTTAGATAGGGACATGGATGTGCAGGGTGGAGGGATATGGATCATGTGCAGGCAGAGGAGGTGAGTCTGACTTGGCATCATGTTTGGCACGGGCATTGTGGGCCGAAGGGCCCGTTCCTGTACTCTTCTATGTTGTCATGTGTGTGGGTGATCCTTCTCCTGGTCCCATCTCTTCTTCAGCTTTTCTTCCTCTTGCAGATGGGAAGAAGCCACTCCCGAATCTGGCAGTAGGTCCTTTCAAGCTTTTGCATCGTCTGCCCGACAGGAGTGGGAAGAGGAAGGAATGACCAGGGGGTGGAAACAGGTCCTTGATTATGTTGGCTGCTTTCCAGAGGTTGGGTGAAGTGTAGATGGAGTTAAAGGCGGGGGAGTCGGGTGTGTGTGATGGTCTGGGCTCCATCCACGACGCTCTGCAATTACCTGGTTTAAACCGAAGATAGACACAAAATTGCTGGAGTAACTCAGCGGGACAGGCAGCATCTCTGGAGAGAAGGAATGGGTGACGTTTCGACTCGACTTCTCTCCAGAGATGCTGCCTGACCCGCTGAGTTACTCCAGCATTTTGTGAATAAATACCTTCGATTTGTACCAGCATCTGCAGTTATTTTCTAACACTACTGAGTTACTCCAGCACTTTGCGTCCATCTCTGCAAATTGCTTACGGCGTCGGACAGAGCTGTTCCCAAACCAAGCGGGGGGGGGGGGGGGGGGGGGGGGTTGGGGGGGAGAAGGTTGAAAAGCTAAGCTCTTGGTCCAAGCTAAGTAAATAAACGAAATGAAAGGATGCTGATCTAGCATTTGAGGCTCATTGAGGAGGCGCTGTGAACTGTTTTGTATGTGCTGTTATGTTTGCGTGCTACTGTATGTTTCATTTTTTTCCTTAGTACCTAATCAGATGTACAGCACTTTGGTCAACGTGGGTTGTTTTTAAATGTGCTATACAAATAAAATTGACTTGACTTGATCCGAAAGGGTTAATGGCGTGACCTTTCGTGGACTTGCCCCCTGGGAATGCGAAGCAACGATCCTCCTATTTTACGTCAGAAGGTCGGAGTCGGGGCTCGGGGAATGGGAATGAAAAGCGAGTGAACGTGTTGGCCCCATTTGCTCGGGGGATAGCGGCGGTGCGAGGATTTGATTGTCGCAGCAGGAGCCACCGAGCTCAGCGCCAACTCAGGGAAACGCTCACCCCCTCTGTCCTGGCGACGTCCATGTGCGCTCTCTCCAGCCATGGGACCACCTCAAGGCACCGAGCTCAGGTCCGCCGCTTGGATCAACTCATCCCTTGGATAGCGACGCCCGGGACCATTCCGGCACGGTGCAGGTAGCGAGGCAGGGGCGCCTGGGCGGCTGGGGGTCAGGGAGAGGGAGGGCGGATAACGCCTGGAAAACAAGGGGCAAGATCTCAACCTCCCTGAGATACCACCAGAAGGAGCAAGAGACCATTGGGAGGCAAACCCGCGGGCCGGGAGGGGGGTGGGTAGTGTTGGAACCAAGGAGGACCCAATTTGGACCCAACTTCATCTCTCCTACCTACTCTTCCATGTCCTGAATGAGGATTTTGGAGATACTGACCGTCTGGCATCCACAGCTGAAGTCATAAGGAGACCTCTTGCCGGCCGCTCTGCCCCTTGAGAACCGCAGGACTATGCTGCCAGAATGCTGGCGAGGAAAAGCATCATCCCCGAGGAGTACGTCCTGGCCCGGATCGCCGCCGAGAACGTCCGGCAACCGCGCTACACCGTCCGGCCTCGCCAACCCCGCTTCATCGACAAGAACGGGGCTTGCAACGCCGCCCACAAGAACATCCAGGAGCAAGGGCGCTTCCTGCAGGATGTCTTCACCACGCTGGTGGACCTGAAGTGGAGGGACGCACTCTTCATCTTCACCATGTCCTTCCTCTGCAGCTGGCTGCTCTTCGCCATGATTTGGTGGCTGGTGGCCTTCGCTCACGGCGACCTGTACCATGCCCGGAGCTCGTCCTTCGAGCCGTGCGTGACCAAGGTGAGGTCCTTCACCTCGGCCTTCCTCTTCTCCATCGAGGTGCAAGTGACCATCGGCTTCGGCGGCAGGATGATGACCGAGGAGTGCGCCATCGCCATCACGGTGCTGATCATGCAGAACATCTCGGGGCTGATCATCAACGCCGTCATGCTGGGCTGCATCTTCATGAAGACCGCCCAGGCCCACCGGCGAGCCGAGACCTTGATCTTCAGCCGCCACGCCGTGGTGGGCCTGAGGAACGGCAAACTCTGCTTCATGTTCCGGGTGGGCGACCTGAGGAAGAGCATGATCATCAGCGCCTCGGTCAGGGTGCAGGTGGTGAAGAAGACCACCACGGCCGAGGGCGAGGTCATCCCCATCCACCAGATCGACATCCTGGTGGACAACCCCATCGACACCAACAACATCATCCTGGTGGCGCCGCTCACCATCTGCCATGTCATCGACAAGCGGAGCCCCCTCTACGAGGTCTCGGCCAGCGACCTGCAAAACCAGAACCTGGAGATCATCGTGATACTGGAAGGGGTGGTGGAGACCACGGGCATCACCACCCAGGCCAGGACCTCCTACATCGCCGAGGAGATCCTGTGGGGCTACCGCTTCGTGCCCATCGTGACCGAGGAGGACGGCATCTACTCGGTGGACTATTCCAAGTTCGGCAACAGGATCAAAGTGGCCACTCCGCGTTGCACGGCCCGGGAGCTGGACGATAAGCCGTCCATCCTGATCCAGACCCTCCAGAGGAGCGAGCTGTCCCACCAGAACTCCCTGAGGAAGCGGAGCTCCATGAGGAGAAACAACTCGATGAGGAGGAACAACTCCTCACTGGTGATCCCGAAAGTCCAATTCCTTACGCCCACCAGCAACCTGCAAGCTTCTGACACCGAGTTGAATTGACCCTTGCAAGGACTGGCTGTTGAGACGAGTTGTCAATTTGTGGACCCAAATGCTAAGCGTTTGCATTCTTTGCCACTCCCGTTCACATGGATTAAGTCCAAGCACAATTTGACCAAAGAACCCTTTGACAACGAACCCGGATCCGCCTGTTTGTCTTTGCCCTTCAATATTGAACGTGAGGTTGTTGCATCAATATGTCGGTAACATATTTTTAACTTAGCAACCGATTTTGTTTACATTTGTTCACTTGGTTTCTTGATACAGCAGCACTTGCGTGGGCAGGGACTTTAATAGCTTTTGATAGTTGAGATATGGTTGTTTGAAAATTTCCATAGATCCTTCAAGTAATGTTCCTCACATAATTAATTAGCGGAGATTGTTAGAAGCTTTCACATTAAAAAGAAAAAACCCAGTAATCCTTAACTCCTGTCATGTTTTTCTGAAGTATGTGATAGAGTAATTGAATGGAACATAGAATAGATCCATCATGGATACAGGCCTTTGGCACAACGTCCATGTTGACCTGCCTAACTAAACTTGTTCCATTTGTTGTAAATCTTCCCAGTCCAAATGTCTTTTAAATGTTGTCATTATTCCCGCGTCTATCACTTCCACCATTGCCCTCGAGTCCCTTTAAAAATTTTCCCCTCTCGCCTTAAACCGAAGCCCAAAAACCTGACGCAGAGCATTGTCTGCCCATTCCTTCCACAAATGATGCCCGACCTGTTGAGTTGCTCCAGCACGTTGTGTTTTGTTTTAACCTATTCCCTCAACTTTTCTACTCCCCAACTCTGGGGTAAGGGGTAGCCATTCAGTTTGTCGATGCCCCTCATGATTGTATAAATGTCATTAGATCAATGTAAAGCCAATGCTCCAGGGTAAAAAGACGCAGCATATCCGGGTCCAGTCCTGAGTTGGCTGGGTCACTTTTCCCTGGAGTACAGGCGCTTGGCCAGGGTGGTGTGGGCCTGTGATGATGCTGGCTGTCTTCTTGAGGCAGCGACTCCTGCAGATCCCTTTGATGGTGGGGAGATCAGTACCCATGATGGATCGGACAGTGTCCACCACTTTTTATAATCTCCTTCATTCCTGTTAAATAACCTCCTTCCTAAAGCAGAGCAACAAGAACTGTACATAGCACTCAAAAATGTGGACTTACCAACACGATATCCCAATTCCTAGTTTAGTTTAGTCTAGTTTAGTTTAGTCTATTGTCACAGGTACCGAGGTACAGTGAAAAGCATTTGTTGCACAATAACCAGTCAGCAGAAAGACTATACAAGATTACAATCAAGCCATCCACAGTGTACAGATACATGGTGAAGGGAATAATGTTTAGTGCAAGATAAAGTTCAAAAAAGTCAGATTAAAGATAATCTGAGGATCTCCAATGAGGTAGATGGGAGGTCAGGGTCGCTCTGCAGTTGGTGAGAGGACAGTTCACTTGCCTGATAACAGCTGGGAAGAAACTGTCCCTGAATCTGGAGGTGTGCGTTTCACACTTAAACTGTCCCTGAATCTGGAGGTGTGCGTTTCACACTTCTGTGCAATCGAACCATCCACAGAGTACAGATAGATACATGATGAAGGGAAATAAGGTTTAGTGCAAGATAAAGCCCAGTAAAGTCCAATTAAAGATAGTCCGAGGATCTCCAATGAGGTAGATGGTAGCTCAGGAATGCTCTTTAGTTGTTGATAGGATGGTTCAGTTGCCTGAAAACATGGTATTGCCTGTATTCAATATCATGACTGATGACGGCAAGCACGTCAAACACCTTCATCATCATCATCCTGTCCTTGCCACTTTCTCTCTCTTGTACAAGACACCCCAGAGCACTACCATTTGGTGTGCATGTCCTGGTTCCAAAATGCAACACCTCGTATTTATCTGAATTAAAACTACATCTGCAATTCCTCAGCCCATTAGAGAGAGAGAAAGAGAGAGAGAGTCAGAGTCATACAGCGTGGAAACAGACCCTTTGGCCCAACTAGTCCACACTGAATAATGTGTCCCATCTACACTAGTCCCACCTGCTTGCGTTTGGCCCATATTCCTCTAAACCTGTCCTACCCGGTTGATTAAGACCCTGTGGTAATTTTAGATAACTTTCTTCACCCTCCACTATACCACCAATTTTAGTTACCTTGATAATTGGTTGCATCCATTCTAATCCTTTGGCATCCTTTGGTGAAACTTTGGTACTTCCGCCCCCAGGAGAATCCTTTGTGTTGACTTGCATGCATTGAGTTTCGTTCTCTGGCTAATGTTGTAATGTATGAACGGAGCCACTTTTTCATACCCATTTAACCAATCCAGCTTGGTCTTAAGTTTGTCCTGGCAACTTAGAGCTGCAGGCACAAGAAACTTACAGATGCTGAAATCTTGGGCAAAACACAAACTCAAAACTCAAACTCTGGAGGAACTCAGCAGGTCAGGCAGTACCCTTGGAGGTGACATTTCAGATTGGGTCCCTTCTTCAGTCCAAATCTTCATGGATGAGTCTGAAGAAGGGACCCGACCCTGAATGTCGTCTGTCCATTTCCTCCGTACATTCTCCCTGACCTGCTGAGTTCCTCCAGCACGTTGTGCTCAATTAAAATTCTGCTTCTGTACGAGGACTCACTCTCTTGTGTAAATTTTCCCTCCCTACTCCAGGAGTTTCAGACCATGAGCATAAATGTACAACATGGACTGCTGATTAATGGCTTCCCATTAGAATACCTAACACGCAGCTTCATATAGAAGACACACGAAAGATCAAGCAATATGCACCAGGTCGACATGACCCACCTGTACTAGAGATAGTTGTGGGGCATGGAATGTGTGGCATTTTCCAAAGTTTGCTGTGTTTAGGTCTGTTTGACAATTCCCAGTTGGACCGAAGGGCCTGTTTCCACAGTGTATCACTCGATGACACAATTTTAGTTTAGTTTAGAGGTACAGCGCGGAAACAGGCCCTTCGGCCCACCGAGTCCGCGCCGACCAGCGATCCCCACACACTAACACTATCCTAAACATTAAGGACAATTTACAATTATACCATTTATACCAAGCCAATTAACCTACGGCTTTGGAGTGTGGGAGGAAACCGGAGATCACTGAGAAAACCCACGCAGGTCACAGGGAGAACGTACAAACTCCGTACGGACAGCACCCGTAGTCAGAATCGAACGCTGGTCTCTGGCGCTGTAAGACAGCAACTCTACCAGTGCGCCACTGTGCCGCACAATTTATTAAGCCAATTAACGAATGACCTGTTTCACACACTTCATGCAAGTGGAGAATATTAAATCACAATTAATTAACGTCAATCGTTTTGAAATATCTGGAAAGTCACGGGAAATGTTTAGTTGAATATCATTTGGCAAAGGCTGATCGTTTACAAGAAGCCAAACTGTGAGGATGGGTGACGGATCGCTGGAGATGTCTTGGAGTGTATGACATTGGCTGTGGCCCAGTGAAGTACAAGTTTCTAATTGAAGTGCAGTGATGTAGGAGACTTGATTTGATCCGGCCTCACAAGATCTCATGGTTAAAACAGATAGCTGGTCATTGCCTCATTTTGGGTTTTAATTATGTTCAAATTATCTGACATGTTTCCAGCAGGTCAAAAGTACTTTAGTTTTCATTTTTTTACTTTAGATAGAGATACAGTGCGGAAACAGACCCTTCGGCCTACCGAGTCCATGCCGACCAGCAATCCCTGCGCATTAGCACTATCCCAAGGGACACGCACACATACAAGGGACAATTTACAATTTTTACCTAAGCCAATTTACCTCCGAAACTTGCACGTCTTTGGAGTGTGGGAGGAAACCAGAGCATTGGGAGAAAACCCACATGGTCATGGGGAGAACAGACGCCACCCGTACTCAGAATCGAACCTGGGTCTCAGGCGCTGTAAGGCTTCAACTCACCGTGCAGCCCACTTCACTGTCTATGAAACACTTTTGATATGTGCACAGGCATTAAGACCATAGAACAATACAGCACAGGAACAGGCCCATTGGCCCACAATGTGCAGAGTTAAATTAATCTCCTCTGCCTGCATGTGAACCCCATCCCTGTTCAAACCTGCTCCACTTCTCTCATACAATGGCGTTACTCATAGATATCAGACCTACCTTCTGCATTCTTAAGAACACAAAATTTTATGGATTTCAACTTTAAACTTTTCATTTCACTTTTAAACTTTACTTTCAACTTTAAATATACTTAAAGTTTGAGCATTCAGTCCACTGGAGTGAGAACAGTGGCGGTGGTAGAGCTGCTGCCTCACAGCGCCAGAGACTCAGGTTCAATCCTGACCTCGGAGTTTGCACGTTTTCCCTATGGCCCTGTAGGTTTCCTCCACATCCCAAAGATGGGCGGGTATGTAGGTTAATTGTTCTCTGTAACATTGTCTCTCGTGTGTAAGGAGAGAATGAGAGAGTTGGATAACTTAGAGCTCATGTGAACAGGTGATCGGCGTGGCAGTGGTTGGTGTGGACTCGTTGGGCTGAAGGGCCTGTTTCCATGCTGTATCTTTAAAACTAAACCTATAACTTACAACATTGCACAGATAAAGTTATCTTCATTTGGAGCTTAAAAATCCATTATTCTAAGACTAGTCTCCTTGCTTCTGTGAGAGGAAATAGTGTCTTAACATCTACAGTGTTGATACAATCCAAGGATGCCTTTATATCTCAGCAAATACTTCTCCCACTCTTCTAAGCTCCAATAAATATATGTATTTATTTCCATTATATACCAAAGCATAAAAGGAAAGCTATGTGAAGTCTTTGTACTAATGATTCTTACATCTTATGTAAATAAAGCACACTGGTTCAAAATCTACTCTCACCTTTTCTTCTGTAAATTAGAATTATTATGATGTGCTAACGATGTTCTCGTGACTGGTGTAAAGACTTAAGGCATTAACACTGTCCAGAATGATTATAAGATCATATTGGAGGAACGGCACTTGATATTCTGCTTGGATAGCTTATACCCCAATGGTATACACATTGAATTCTCCAATTATAAGTAACAACCCCCTCACACCTGTCTCTTTTCTGTTCCCCGCACTGATTTCTCCCACTGTCCTGCCCATCTTCACTCTTGACTCCCACCCCTTCCATCTATATCTCTCCCTCTGCCTTTACAGTTAACTCCTCTTCCCTCCTTATCTAACACCCTTTTGTCTTCTTTCATCTCTGGCCTTTGTCCACCCATTTGCTAATCAAACCCCATTCACCTGTATCCACCTATCACTTGCCATGCTTTGTCCTGACCAACCCCTCTTTTCCAGCTTTATCCCCCTTACTACAATCAATCTGAAGAAGTTCGCCTGACCTGAAACATCGCCTGTCCATGTCCCTCCACAGATGCTGCCTGACCCATCAGGTTCCTCCGGCACTGAACATGATGCACCTACCAACACTAATCTCACACTAATCCTGCTGAGTTTTAGTTTAGTTTGTTTAGTTTGGAGATACAGTGTGAAAACAGGCCCTTCGGCCCACTGAGTCCGCACCGACTAGCGATCCCCACGCACTAGCACTATCCCTCATACTATAGACAATAGACAATAGGTGCAGGAGTAGGCCATTCGGCCCTTCGAGCCAGCACCACCATTCAATGCGATCATGGCTGATCATTCTCAATCAGTACCCCGTTCCTGCCTTCTCCCCATACCCCCTGACTCCACTATCCTTAAGAGCTCTATCTAGCTCTCTCTTGAATGCATTCAGAGAATTGGCCTCCACTGCCTTCTGAGGCAGTGAATTCCACAGATTTACAACTCTCTGACTGAAATGGTTTTTCCTCATCCCCGTTCTAAATGGCCGACCCCTTATTCTTAAACTGTGGCCCCTTGTTCTGGACTCCCCCAACATTGGGAACATTTACAATTGCACCAAGCCAATTAACCTACAAACCTGTACATCTTTGGAATTTGGGAGTTAACCGAACATCTTGGAGAATACCCATGAAGTCATGAGGAGAACGTTCAAACTCCATCCAGACAGCACCTGTAGGTGGGATTGAACACACGTCTCTGGCTGCAAGGGAGCAACTCTACTGCTGCGCCACTGTGCCGCCCTTCTTCAGACTGAGTGTCAGGGAAAGGGGAACGAGAGACATAGACGGTAATTAGGACAAATGAATGGAAGCTATGTAAAAATCAATGCTAATCAAGGAAATGTGGAGCCCACTATGGTCCATTGTTATCTGTGGGGTAAGTGATAACGAGTTATATAGTCAGTGGAACTCAACGGGATGATAGTAAAACTAGTACGGCGACTAGGGTGGGGGAGGGGTGGAGAGAGAGGGGATGCGAGGGTTATTTAGACAGTAATAGACAATAGACAATAGGCCATTCGGCCCTTCGAGCCAGCACCGCCATTCAATATGATCATGGTTGATCATTCACAATCAGTACCCCGTTCCTGCCCTCTCCCCATACCCCCTGACTCCGCTATCTTTAAGAGCTCTATCTAGCACTCTCTTGAATGCTTCCAGAGAATTGGCCTCCACTGCCTTCTGAAGCAGAGAATTCCACAGATTTACAACTCTCTGACTGTTAAAGTTTTTCATCATCTCCGTTCTAAATGGCCTACCCCTTATTCTTAAACTGTGGCCCATGGTTCTGGACTCCCCCAACATTGGTAACATGTTTCCTGCCTCTAATGTGTCCAAACCCTTAATAATCTTATATGTTTCAATAAGATCCCCTCTCATCCTTCTAAATTCCAGTGTATACAAGCCTAGTCGCTCCGGTCTTTCAACATACGACAGTCCTGCCATTCCGGGAATTAACCCAGTGAACCTATGCTGCACGCCCTCAATAGCAAGAATATCCTTCCTCAAATTTGGAGACCAAAACTGCACACAGTACTCCAGGTGCGGTCTCACGTGGGCCCTGTACAACTGCAGAAGGACCTCTTTGCTCCTATACTCAACTCCCTTTGTCATAAAGGCCAACATGCCATTAGCTTTCTTCACTGCCTGCTGTACCTGCATGCTAACTTTAAGTGACTGATCAACAAATGCTAACTTTAAGTGTCTGATGAACACGAATTTGAAGTTAGAGCAATCAATATCCACACCGCTGGGTTTTAAGCTGCCCATTCTCACTCTTCCCATTCTGATTGAAGGATCACTGACCTGAAACAATAACTCTGTTTCTCTGCTAAGTTTTCCAGTATGCTTGCATCTTGATTTCAAGCACTTCTTTTTGTTTGATATACTTTTATCCATCTCAGTTCTGAAAGCAATATTTGACAATTTTGTGGGAAAGAGAATTCCAATCCTGTGTTGGCCTCTGAGAGATGAAGGAGAATGTTAAATGATGTGAAGAGGTGTCCTGCATTTTTGTCTCCAACTATTGGGTTGATTTTTGATTGCAAAGGTTGCATTCACCTTCTACCCCTATCACTTATGATCTCCGTGGCAAACAGACCTTGTACCAAATAGAGCTGCAAATGCTAGCTCATGTGTTAAGAATCCACAGTGTTTAATTGTCAAATGTACTGACAACGGAACAACGGAATTCTTACATGCAGCAGCATAACAGGCCAGTTGCAACCAAACTGATTTAACCATCCAAAGGAGAGGAAAATGTGGCTTAGTACTTAAAACCTAATATTTAGGTTTACGTTTATTATTGGCATGTGTACCGAGCTATAGTGAAAAGCTGCGTTTGCATGCTATTCAATCAGATCAGATCATTCAATACATAAATACAATCAAGTCAAACGCAAGTACAATAGACAAAGGGGGAGACAAAGGAGATAAGGTCATGTTCATAAGTGACAGGAGCAGAATTAGGCCAATTGGCCCATCAAGTCTACTCCGCCATTCAATCGCGGCTGATCTATCTCTCCCTCCTAATCCCATTCTCCTGCCTGCACCCCAGAACCCCTGACACCTGTACTAATCATGACTCTATCTCTCTCTGCCTTAGAAATACCCATTGCAGTTCCAGAGACAAAGTACAATGTCCACAATGGGGTAGAGGTGAATTGGACAGTACTCTAGCTTATGGAAGGGCAGTTCAGAAGCCTGATAGCAGAGGGGAAGAAGTTGTTCCTGAGTCTGTTGCTGTGCTCTTTCAATCTTCTGTACCTTCTGCCAGATGGGAATGGGGAGAAGAAGGAATGACCAGGGTGGGACACAAGTAAAGACAACCCATGGATGATGTACAATAATCAAATCATCAATCGTTTAATAGCCATGGTGTGTGCAAATAAGCCTGTTGTTAAATCAATATCTTTATACGAAAACCAAGCTGTAACTCGTATTTTAGTACACAGTCGGCCCTGCCTTACATAATATAGAAATCTCGACCTCCGAGATTAAATCACAATGTCATTTTGACATTATCATTATTATGTTGGAAACTTGGCGCTATCTGGGAAAGAATGGGAACTTTATATCGCAAGGCTTTAAAATATTCACGAGAGCAAGTAAAGTGAAGAATAAAGGCTGATTAAAAAGGGTTTATGTTTACAGCCCGAGGGAGTATTGTCAAGTGATGTTTGTCTGGATGGAGCTGTGGAAGAAAAAACAGATCAGATATCATACTCGCATTACACCACAGTTCATGAGTGATGAAAATTAATTGAGGTTAATATGTATTAGCAGTCTAAAGAGAAATATGTGTCTACAAAAGTATCTTTGGAACCACAAGGAACTAAAGATGCTGGAATCTTGAGCAAAAACACAAATGTCTGGAGGAACTCAGCGGGTCATGCAGCATCGTTAGATTAATTTTGTTTAGAGATACAGTGCGGAAACAGGCCCTTCGGCCCACCGAGACCGCGCCGACCTGCGATCCCTGTACACTTGCATGATCCCACACACCAGCACCAATTTACAATTTTTACCAAAGCCAATTAACCTGCAAACACGCATGTCTTTGTAGTGTACCAGGGAACCGGAGCACCCGGGGAAAACCCACGTGGTCACAGGAAGAACGTACAAACTCCGTACAGACAGCACCCGTCTGTGGAGGGAATGGATAGGTGACATCTTGGGTCGGGACCCTTCTCAGTCGGGTCTCCTGTAAACATATCCTACAAAGTGCCTTCTGAATGATACCCTCGAGTTCACTCTCACTTCAGTTCACGGTGGGCTGAGTAATTTAAATAAACCTTTACTGACACGCTCCTGCTAATATGTCTCAACTGTAATGTCAGGCACATAACATTTTAATCATTCCGCAAGTATGGTCTGAGCTAACTACTCATGTTACCTGATGCTGCTTGATCAGCTGATTTATTCCGGCACTTTATGTTTTGCACAGGATTCCAGCATCTGCAGTTCCTTGTGTATCCAGAATTGTCCCTGTTGCCCCTTTACGGGATAATATCAACATCATAGGGGCCAGATGCAGATAATGTACATTTTTTAGTTTAGTGTAGTTTATTATCGCCATGTGTACCAAGATACAGGAAAAGGCTTTTATTTGGGTGCCATCTATTCAAGTTAAAGATTATACATGAATACAATCAGGCAGTCCACAGTGCCAAAATAAATGATAAAGGAAACATTATTTAGTTAACATTCAGTTACTCCCTCTTCTCCCCTCTTCCATCAGGCAAGGGGAACAGAAGTTTGAAAATGCACACCTCCAGATTCAGGGACAGTTTCTTCCCAGCAGTTATCAGGCAACTGAACCATCCTAGCACCATCTGGAGAATCGTCTTGACCTACCATCTACCTCATTGGAGACCCTTGGACTATCTTTAATCAGACTTTACTGGATTTTATCTTGTACTAGACATTATTCCCTTTATCCTGTATCTGTATTGTGGATGGCTTGATTGTAACCATGTGTTGTCTTTCCGCTGACTGCTTAAGCAGACAAACCAACAGCTTTTCACTGTACCTCGGTACACATGAAAATAAATAAACTAAACTGAACTCGTGCACTTTGCTTACTTTTAGAAGCATTTTAATTTTGGTTCATTGAATAAACATATGACAAATGCAAATGCAACAATCAAAAAGTATATAACTCCATCTTTTCAACCTTCCATCTTAATATTCAGCACAGGCATGGGAGAAACATCTATTTATATTTTTGTTTCAACTTTTTAAACAGATTCTGTATTAGCAGAGCCAGCATTTAAAGGATTAAAACAAAATCACACTGTGTAGTTCTTAAAAGGAAATAAACTGCTCAGAGATACAGCACAGAAACAGGCCCTTCGGCCCACCGAGTCCATGCCGATAATCTTGTGTCTTGTGGCCATCACTTCCGAAGAGTCCACCAGGGACTATACTGGAGGTATCCTATACCCACTAGGGACAATTTTTAACACTATCCTACACCCACTAGGGACAATTTTTACATTTACCAAGCCAATTAACCTACAAACCTGTACGTCTTTGGAGTGTGGGAGGAAACCGAAGATCTCGGATCTCGGAGGAAACCGAAGATCTCGGAGAAAACCCACGCAGATCACGGGGAGAATGTACAAACTCCGTACAGACAGCACCCGTAGTCAGGATCGAACCCGGGTCTCCAGTGCTGCATTCGCTGTAAGGCGCCGTGACCGCCCTTCGATCACCCATTCACACCAGTTGTGTTATCCCACTTTCTCATCCACTCCTTACATTCTCGGGGCAATTTACAGAGGCCAATTAACCTATATACCTGCACGTCTTTGGGATGTGGGAGGAAACTGGAGGACCTGGAGGAAAGCCGCGCGGTCACAGTGAGAAGGTGCAAACTCCGCACAGAGGGCACCTGAGGTCTGGATCTCTCACCTTAAACCTATCCTCTGGTTCCTGATTCCCCCTACTCTGGGTGAAACACTCTATATATCTGTGGCACACAGAAAGGCTGCAGTCACCTTTACTGCAGAATTATATTCCAAGTTCAGGGCTCATTTTGAGCAGTGAAAGTTGAGCAGGAGTTTCATGTTTGATAATGTCTCTTTACTTTGGAAGTGAAGTCAATTGAATGTGAAGAACTGGAAACCTGTACATTTTAAATAATTTAAGTATGTTCGCTAAATCGTAGTTATCGTGCGAATGCTATTGATTTTGAAGAAGCACCTGTGTTAAACCTGTTTTAGCAGACAAATGGTTGGCGTGGACTCGGTGGGCCAAAGGGCCTGTTTCCATGCTGTGTCTCTAAAACCAAAACTAGAACTGCTGTCTTGCTGCACCAGGTCTGTGTGGAGTTTGCACGTTCTCCCCGTGACTGCATGGGATTCGCTCAGTGTGCTCCGGTTTCCTCCCAACATCTCGAAGATGTATGGGTTTGTAGGTTAATTGGTCCTCTGTAAATTGCCCCTAGTTTGTAGAGAGGGGGGGGGGGGGGGGGTCTGAAAGTGAGATAACACAGAACTAGTGTGAATGGTTGATTGATGGGCCAAAGGGCCTGTTTCCATACTATATCTCTAACCTAAACCAAACTTTACAGAGGGAGGATAATGTACAATGTTGCATTAAATGTTTTATTGTTGAAAAACACATATAACAAAAATATGCATGATCAATTTTATTCTCCTCTTAGGCACAGCCGACACATTTGGCAAAGTGTATTTCAGGAGAAAAGAAAAATGAACAGGGAAATAATTGTCAACTTTCTCCACAAAACACATTACCTTTCCCATATTGTCTATTGTCTATTCCTTTATACATTCTGTGATAATCCAATAATATGAACAATGATTTCTCCAATTTTAGTTAACTAGCCAACGCCAAGGGTCCAGGTCGAGCGAAGGTGGGAGACTGTTTCAGGGGGGAGTGGACGTGGACGTGGACTGCAGGAGACCCCAGTGGCTGTGCCTATTGCAATTAGGTATACCCTCTTGGGAACTGTCGGGGCAGAAGACGTTTCCAGTCCGAGTGGCGGACCTGTTGGCAAGGATACTCGACAGGGGAGACCGAAGTCAGGAAGAGCCGTAGTGGTGGGTGACTCCATCGTCCGAGGGACGGACAGAAGATTCTGTGGCAGCAGGAGGGACTTGAGGATGGTCTGTTGCCTCTCTGGTGCCAGGGTTCAGCACATCACGGACCGGCTTCAGAAAATCCTAGTGAGGGAAGGCGATCAACCTGAAGTCATTGTGCACGTGGGCACGAATGACGTCGGGCGGAAGAGGAAGGAGGTGCTACAGCGGGAGTTTAGAGAGTTAGGAAAAAGACTGAGAAGTAGGACGTCGAAGGTGGTTATCTCTGGACTGCTACCGGTACCTCGTGCTGGTGAGGCCAGGAACAGAGAGATAGAGGGTATGAATTTATGGCTGAGGGGCTGGTGCAGAGAGCAGGGATTTAGATTTCTGGACCACTGGGATCTCTTCTGGGCTAGGGGTGACTTGTACAAAAGGGACGGGTTACATCTTAAAAGCAGGGGGACAAACATTCTGGCAGGCAGGTTTGGTAGTGCGACACCTGTGGCTTTAAACTAAGTAGTGGGGGGGAGGGGTTAACAAATTGGGAATATGAAGATGAGGTTAAAGGGAATACAGGAGATATTGCAGAAGACTCTCGGAAGAATGGGAACAGAAGTTCTAGAGGGGAAAAGAGATTAAGGGCAGGGCCATTTGTGACCGATGTGAGAGGGGAGGTAAATACAGAAGTTAAAGTGTTGTACTTAAATGCGCGTAGTATAAAAAATAAAGTGGATGAGCTTGAGGCTCAGTTAGTCATGGGCAAGTATGATGTTGTAGGGATCACTGAGACATGGCTACAAGAGGACCAGGGCTGGGAACTGAATATTCAGGGGTACACAACGTATAGAAAAGACAGACAGGTGGGCAGAGGGGGTGGGGTTGCTCTGCTGGTAAGGAATGATATTCATTCCCTTGCAAGGGGTGACATAGAATCAGGAGATGTTGAATCAGTATGGATAGAAATGAGGAATTGTAAGAGTAAAAAGACCCTAATGGGAGTTATCTATAGGCCCCCAAACAGTAGCCTCGACATAGGGTGCAAGTTGAATCAGGAGATAAAATTGGCGTGTCACAAATGTAATGCTACGGTGGTTATGGGAGATTTCAACATGCAGGTAGACTGGGAAAATCAGGTTGGAAATGGACCCCAGGAAAGAGAGTTTGTAGAGTGCCTTCGAGATGGATTCTTAGAACAGCTTGTACTGGAGCCTACCAGGGAGAAGGCAATTCTGGATTTAGTGTTGTGTAATGATCCTGATCTGATAAGGGGACTAGAGGTAAAAGAGCCATTAGGAGGCAGTGATCACAACATGATAAGTTTTACTCTGCAAATGGAAAGGCAGAAAGGAAAATCGGAAGTGTCAGTATTACAGTATAGCAAAGGGGATTACAGAGGCATGAGGCAGGAGCTGGCCAAAATTGACTAGAAGGAGGCCCTAGCAGGGAAGACGGTAGAACAGCAATGGCAGGTATTCCTGGGAATAATGCAGAGGTTGCAGGATCAATTTATCCCAAAGAGGCGGAAAGACTCTAAGGGGAGTAAGAGACACCTGTGGCTGACAAGGGAAGTCAAGGACAGCATAAAAATTAAGGAGAGGAAGTATAACATAGCAAAGAGAAATGGGAAGACAGAGGATTGGGACTCTTTTAAAGAGCAACAAAAGTTAACTAAAAAGGCAATACGGGGAGAAAAGATGAGGTACGAGGGTAAACTAGCCAATAATATAAAGGAGGATAGCAAAAGTTTTTTTAGGTACGTGAAGAGGAAAAAAATAGTCAAGGCAAATGTGGGTCCCTTGAAGACAGAAGCAGGGGAATTTATTAAGGGGAACAAAGAAATGGCAGACGAGTTAAACCGTTACTTTGGATCTGTCTTTACTGAGGAAGATACACACAATCTCCCAAAAATTCTAGGGGCCGGAGAACCTAGGGTGATGGAGGAACTGAAGGAAATCCACATTAGGCAGGAAATGGTTTTGGGTAGACTGATGGGACTGAAGGCTGATAAATCCCCAGGGCCTGATGGTCTGCATCCCAGGGTACTTAAGGAGGTGGCTCTAGAAATAGTGGAAGCATTGGAGATTATTTTTCAATGTTCTATAGATTCAGGATCAGTTCCTGTGGATTGGAGGATAGCAAATGTTATCCCACTTTTTAAGAAAGGAGGGAGAGAGAAAACGGGTAATTATAGACCAGTTAGTCTGACATCAGTGGTGGGGAAGATGCTGGAGTCAATTATAAAAGACGAAATTGCTGAGCATTTGGATAGCAGTAACAGGATCATTCCGAGTCAGCATGGATTTACGAAGGGGAAATCATGCTTGACAAATCTACTGGAATTTTTTGAGGATGTAACTAGGAAAATTGACAGGGGAGAGTCGGTGGATGTGGTGTACCTCGACTTTCAGAAAGCCTTCGACAAGGTCCCACATAGGAGATTAGTGGGCAAAATTAGAGCACATGGTATTGGGGGTAGAGTACTGACATGGATAGAAAATTGGTTGACAGACAGAAAGCAAAGAGTGGGGATAAATGGGTCCCTTTCGGAATGGCAGGCAGTGACCAGTGGAGTACCGCAAGGTTCGGTGCTGGGACCCCAGCTATTTACGATATACATTAATGACTTAGATGAAGGGATTAAAAGTACCATTATCAAATTTGCAGATGATACTAAGCTGGGGGGTAGTGTGAATTGTGTGGAAGATGCAATAAGGCTGCAGGGTGACTTGGACAGGTTGTGTGATTGTGCGGATACATGGCAGATGCAGTTTAATGTAGATAAGTGTGAGGTTACTCACTTTGGAAGTAAGAATAGAAAGGCAGATTATTATCTGAATGGTGTCAAGTTAGGAAGAGGGGATGTTCAACGAGATCTGGGTGTCCTAGTGCATCAGTCACTGAAAGGAAGCATGCAGGTACAGGCAGTGAAGAAAGCCAATGGAATGTTGGCCTTCGTAACAAGAGGAGTTGAGTATAGGAGCAAAGAGGTCCTTCTACAGTTGTACCGGGCCCTGGTGAGACCGCACCTGGAGTACTGTGTGCAGTTTTGGTCTCCAAATTTGAGGAAGGATATTCTTGCTATTGAGGGCGTGCAGCGTAGGTTCACTAGGTTAATTCCCGGAATGGCGGGACTGTCGTATGTTGAAAGGCTGGAGCAATTAGGCTTGTATACACTGGAATTTAGAAGGATGAGGGGGGATCTTATTGAAACATATAAGATAATTAGGGGATTGGACACATTAGAGGCAGGAAACATGTTCCCAATGTTGGGGGAGTCCAGAACAAGGGGCCACAGTTTAAGAATAAGGGGTAGGCCATTTAGAACGGAGATGAGGAAGAACTTTTTCAGTCAGAGAGTGGTGAAGGTGTGGAATTCTCTGCCTCAGAAGGCAGTGGAGGCCAGTTCGTTGGATGCTTTCAAGAGAGAGCTGGATAGAGCTCTTAAGGATAGCGGAGTGAGGGGGTATGGGGAGAAGGCAGGAACGGGGTACTGATTGAGAGTGATCAGCCATGATCGCATTGAATGGCGGTGCTGGCTCGAAGGGCTGAATGGCCTACTCCTGCACCTATTGTCTATTGTCTATTGTCAAACACGCCCCCTCTCTCTCTCCCCCACCCCCTTCCCTTTTCTCCACTTGGATGCTCACCTGCTTTTCCTACAATCCTGCCCCCCTTTCCCCTTCACTTCCTCCCCATCCTCTTCCTTTCCTCTGGCTTCACATTTCACCTCTTCTATCCTTATCTCTCTATCTCACTGCCTTTTTTCTTCCCATCTCTGGCCTTTGTGCACCCATCTGCCAATCAACGCCCCACCCCCTTCAAGTGCATCCACCTATCATTTGCCATGCTTTGTCCCGACCCCCCACCTCTCTTCCAGCTTTCTCCCCCCTACTACAATCTGTCTGAAGAAGGGTTCTGACCCAAATCGTTACTTATCCTTGTTCTCCTGAAATGCTGCCTGACTCGTTACTCCAGCACTTTTAGTCAGAGGGTGGTGAATCTGTGGGATTCATTGCCACACAATGCTGTGGAGGACCCAATAGCTATTTTTAAGGCAGAGATGGATAAATTCTTGATTAGTACGGGTGTCAGGGGTTATGGGGGGAAGCCAGGAGAATGGGGTTAGGAGGGAGAGATAGATCAGCCATAATTGAATGGCCTAATTCTGCTCCAATCACTTATGAACGTTTTGTCTCCTTTTTAATTGTGAAATACTGTTAAGTTTTGCAATTGTACCACAAATTTATATGTACCAGTAATTTGTTTCTTTTTTCAGCATACATTGTAAATTGTTGAATATTTTTAAAAAGAATAAATAGATAGTATTTTAACTTTAATGCTTTTTCCCCGTTAGAATACAATGTTGGGAACTATATTCTGCACTGTGTATCTTCCGCTCTGGTCAGTCTTTTGTACCTGAATTTGATCTGATGGTATCGATGTATGGTATATCTGATCTGTATTGGATAGCATGCAAAACAAAGTTTTTCACTGTACATGGGACAATAATAAACCTGAACCTGGAAAATTAAGTATTCAAGGAGTATTCTAGTATTTGGACAAGTTTATGAATGGGAGAGGTTTGGAGGGTTGTGGGGCAGGCACGGATGGGCAAGTGGGACCAGCTTAGATGAGGCACCTTGGTCGGTATGGACGCATTGGGCCAGGGGACCTGTTTCCCTGCTGCACGACTCTACGACAGTGAGTGAAGACAATTATGCCTTGATCAAGTCATTATTACATGTCAATTAAAAAAAAACCAGTACAAGATATTTTTGTCTTTTATTGGTGCAGAAGAGTGACAAAGCAGGATAAAAGGAATGCGTTAAATAAAATTAAATCATGTTTCATGTTTATTCACAACTGGTCCTGATTGGAGCGCTGCAATTAATAAGGGTGTTGCCAGTACATGAATTTTACTTCAGAACTAAAGTCGTGCCAACGTGGTCTTTCAGTTACTCCTAAGACATTTAAGAACAAAGGGTTGCAGTTACATTACACATTTCATACACTGACAATGTCCCAGACATTAAACAGACAATGAAAAGCCTTTAAAGTGCATCCAACGTTGTTGCAAAAATAGGAGGTCAACAGTCAATATGGTGATTAGTATCTGGACAATGAGCAAATAGTCTGCAAATTAAGGTTCATTGTAGGACATATATTGGCTGCAGCACTAAGAAGAATTCCCTTTCAATATAATGCGTTTTAGTATTTAGTATTTAGAGATACAGTGTGGAAACAGGCCCTTTGCCCCCCCCCCCCCCCCGAGTCCACGCCAACCATTGATCACCCGTTCGCACTAGTTCTATGTTATCCCAATTTCTCACTGACTCCCTGCTCACCAGGAGGGTAATTTACAGCGGCCAATTAACCTACAAACCGTAGAAACAAACAACTGCAGAGAAGGGTCCCTACCACTGTGCCGCTACAAGGATTGCTACAATAACTTTTATTACGTCCACCTAGAAGTTGTTCATATGTTATTGTTTAACTTCTCACTACAAAGAGCCTCCAACCGTGCAGGAATCCTTCATTATTGTGTTGATGCCACAACCTAGAATCTGTGTCCAAATCTCTGCCCTTGGTCTGAACCCGTCATGTTCTAGTTTAGGGCCAAGTGCCAACATCGACTGTTCGAGAAGAGATGGGAAATGCTATCGCAGGCTGACGTTGGAAGGACCACGGCGCTAGGACTAAATCTGTATCAATTTGGGGCAAATTACTGCATATAAATAAGACAAGTCTAACCTTACAGGATAAATAGATAAATAGTAATAAATAGCAATGTTTCGAGCAATATTCTGGACTACAGATATAAATATACTTAAGCAGCCAAAAGATATTTCTTTAAACATGCTGGCTTTGTTCAGTCCCCACTGTGATGACCCAGGTTTTTCCAAGACTTTTCTAAATGAGTTGCTCCATTGCCTGGGCATCGAGAGTAAAGGACAGTAAAGCTGGTTGATTGGGTTAATGTGGAAGGGTGAGCAATGGTTGGCATGGTCGAGGCAGGCCAAATGGCCTGTTTCCATGGCACCATTCTATGGATACACTGCATGGTTCTATGAATCTGCTTTGCCAAACCAACAATTTCTTAAAACAGTAAATTAACCCTCGTATCCAATTTAAAACTCAGGTTATGGGGGCGGCACAGTGGTGCAGCTGGTAGAGCTGCTGCCTCACAGCTCCAGAGACCCAGGTTCGATCCCCACCTCAGGTGATGTCGGTGGAGTGTTTGCACATTCTCCCTGTGACTGCACGGGTTTCCTCGTACCGCCTGACAACTTTGGCGAAGTTGATTCACCGAAGTAAAATAAAAAAAATCAGCAGGTGAGTTGTCGAATCTGGAGGAAGCTGATGAAAATGCACAGAGGATAAAATGGGCCAGAAGAGGCTTCACGAAGATTATGGTCAGCACAGATTTGATGGGCCAAAGGGCTGGCTTCCATGCTGTATCTCTCCATGCCTCTGTGACTGTGACACAAGATGGAATTTATAGTCATTGAGTCATACAGCACAGAAACAGGCCCTTCACCCCAGCCTGCCCATGCCGACCCATCTACACTAGTCCCTCCTGCCTGCGTTTGGCCCATATCCTATCCTATTCATGTACCTGTCCAAATGATATTATATTACTTGCCCCAACTACCCACTCCGGCAGTTCGTTCCATATACCCATCACACTCTGCGTGAAAAAGGTGCTCTGCAGATTCCTATGAAATTGTTCCCCTCTGGTTCTCGATTCTCCAACTCTGGGTAAAAGACTCCGAGCATCTACCCTATCTATTCCCCTCGTGATTTTATACACCGCTATAATTTCACCCCTCATCCCCCTACGCTCCAAGGAATAAAATCCTGGCCTGCCTACCCTCTCCCTGTAGTTCAGGCCCTCAAGTCCTGGCAACATCCTCATCAATCTTCTCTGCACTCTTTCCAGCTTAACAACCTCCTTCCTATAGCAAGGGAAATTTAAGAAGCAAGGAATAACAAGAAAGAGCTCAATTAACTTGACATTTCAAGGCTATTAACATTCCTTTAATGCTAGAACGTCCAACCCTACTAAGGTAACTACCAGTTTGAAGGTGGTGAGACTATTAAGTGCCGACAATAGAATCTAAAGAAAACATGAATATATATAACATTTTTCAACTAATGATAAAAAAATGTAATAAACAATAATAAAGCTGACATTACAATTTTAAGCTACAAATGTCTGATAATAGATTATTCCCTGCTTCTCTTTACAACCTTGAAGAGCAGCCAAAATGTTTCAAACATCTGTAAACAATTGGTGTCTAGGTGACCTATGTACCTATTTACACTTATTTTAGATTCCGCCTAATATTAGCAGCATGCAGTAATAATCCATTCTGTGCAATGTCAAATCCTCCCGCACTTAAAAATCAACATCTTGTTCAAATGAATTTACCCAACGTTGACAAATCTGCCAGTTTTGAAGTATTGCATGAATGGTAAATGGAATTTAAATAGTGCAGATGCCAAAAGCCTGAGATAAAAACAGAGAATGCTGGAAACACTCGGCAGGGCAGGCAGCACCTGTGGAAATGGAAACAGTATTAACGCTTTAGGTCAGAGACACTCTTTCACTGAGCCACTAATCAGAATTGCCCCAGTCTCCATCATGGCAACCTGAATACTTAACTTGGTTTCTCTTTCCGCAGATGTTGCCTGACCGGCTGAGTGTTTCCAGCACCTTTGTTTTTATTCTATAAAAAGAGCATTTCTAAGTCCTAGTTTGAGGCAATCCTCCAACAGCGTTGCACTTGAGCAAGATATCTGCCAAGTATTGAACGTACTTGAGTCTGAAAACCGTGATCTCCAGGTTCAAGATCAGCTTCTTCCCAACAACCATCAGGCTCTTGAACAATGCACAACACTAAACTCAACTATGAACTATGGATGGTCTTTTGGTTGCACTAAGAACTTTGGAACGAGTATTTGGATTATCATTGATAATTTTTTTGATTTTGTCTATTGTATATTATCTATGTGTAGTGTGTGTACAGGCCTGTTAAGTTGTTGCAAGTGAGATTTCCATCGTTCTATTGTTGGTATATAGAGACACGTCAATAGCAGATAATTGTTGCATGTACCAAAATGCGACAATGCAATTCTTACTTGCAGCAGCATTGCAGGTCTGTAAACAAAGTTCTCAATAAGTAATATAATGAACAAAAAAATGTTCAATAAAGAAATATTAGTGTAAACCGATATTATTTTTGTTTTTAGTGCAAAACAAAACAAAAAGCCTAAGTCCCTCGTGCAACCAAGGTATTCGTACTTCGAAGTTAAAGTTGATCTTTGTTATAAGAAGGAATTGCAAATACTGGTTTATATCAAATATAGGCAACGAAATGCTGGAGTAACTCAGCGGGTCAGGCAGCATCGCTGGAGAAAATGGATCGGTGATGTTTCCAGGGCACAGTTCTCCAGTTACTCCAGCTTTCTGACTCCATCTTTAGTTGTTGTTTGTAGTGTACAATAGCCTGATGGCCGTTGGGAATAAACTGTTCCTGAACCTGGAAGTCACGGTTTTCAGGCTCCTGTACCCTCTTGATGGCAGGAGTGAAATCAGAGTGTGGCCAGGGTGATGTGGGGTCCCTGATGAGGCCGGCTGCCTTTTTGAGGCAGCGACTCCAGTAGATCCCTTCGATGGTGGGGAGGTCAGTACCTGTGATGGCGACTACAGGTTTGACAACTAACCACTCGCGCCTCTTTACTCTCTTGAAATAGTGAAGAAGTAGTAAATTGAATTATTCAAGATTGGATGCGTGGGAAGGAACTGCAGATGCTGGTTTACACTGAAAAAGGACACAAAATGCTGAAGTTATTCAACGGTTCAGGCAGCAGCTCCGGAGAAAAGGAATAGGTGACGTTTTGGGTCGAGACCCTTCTTCAGACTTCACCCATCCTTTTCTCCAGAGATGCTGCCTGACCTGCTGAGATACTCCAGCACTTTGTGTCTATGTTCAGGATTGGAGTTCATTACTATAACTTTCTACTATGGGTTAAATTCTACAGATGCGCCATAGAAAAGCATTTTATCAGTATGCATCACAGCTTGATTTGGGAGCAGCTCCATCCAAGACCGCAGGAAATTGCAACCAATTGTGGACGCAGCCCAGACCATCACACAAACCAACCTTCCTTCCATTGACTCTGTACACCTCACGCTGCCTCGACAAGCCAGCAGCATAATCAATGACGAATCACACCCTGGCCTCTCCCTCTTCTCTCCTCTCCCATCGGATGAAAGGTACAGAAGTGTGAAAACCTACACCTCCAGATTCAGGGACGGTTTCTTCCCAGCTCTTATCAGGCAACTGAACCATCCTGAACTACTATCTACCTCACTGGTGACCTTCCCACTATCTTTGATCGGACTTTACTGGCATTACCTTGCACTAAACGTTATTCCCTTATCAAGTAAATGGCTCGATTGTAATCATGTATTGACTTTATGCTGACTGGTTAGCACGCAACAAAAGCTTTTCACTGTACCTCAGTACAAGTGACAATAAACTAAACTGAACAAACAGCCAGATGAGTACAGCCTTAACGGTCACATAATCTCACAATGATTGGTGAAGTGGTCCCGTATTTAAGTGTTTATACTAATCACATGTGTAAGAAGGAACTGCAGATGCTGGTTTAAACCGAAGATAGACACAAAAAGCTGGAGTAACTCAGTGGGACTGACAGCGTCTCTGGAGAGGAGGAATGGGTGTCATTTCGGGATGAGACCCTTCTTCAGACCTAATCTTGTCTGAATTAGTAAAGAGATACTAATCATATGTTCGGACAGACACGATGAGCCAAATTTTCTATCATGGGGTACTGTTAGGGACAATGCAATGACTGTAGAAACTCTGCCTCAATAATAAATAGCTTGCTGCGTAACACATCACTGGATATCCTGACATCTTTATTAACCCTCAGTCTTCATACACTAATATCCCCACTCCACGTAAATGTTATGGGTATATTTGAGTGGCAAGAAAAGCATTGTTTACGTTCCATTTAGTCCAAGGCTCAAGATAATTCTCAGTATCTATTAGAAATACATAAACCAAGCTTTGAGAGGATACTGGCTGTGAGCAACCATATATGTGATGTAACAAGTCCAGAACAACTCACAGCATGGAACATAGAACAGTACAGCACAGAAACGGGCACTTCGTACTACACTCTGTGCTGAACATGATGCCAAGATAAACTAATCTAATTTGCCTGCATGTGAACCATATCCCTCCCTGCTCTGCATATCCATGTGCCTATCTAAAAGCCACTTAAACATCACTATCATATCTATCTCCACCACCACCCCTGGCAGTGTGTGTTCCAGGCACCCTACTGCCCACTCGATGAAAATCCTGCTCCGCATAATCTTTAAACTTCCCTCTTCTCTTCCTAAAGCTGTGCCCTCTATTCTTTGACGTTCCCACCCTGGGAGGGAGGTTCTGACTGCTTGCCCGATCTATGCCTCTCGTAATTTAATTTTATATACTTCGATCAGGTCTCTCCTCAGCCCCCAGCACTCCAGAGAAAACAGCCCAAGTCCGAGTCAATGGCTTTAACTCTTGTTTCTCAGTTGCTCTGACTTGAGGAGTCAGTGCTGCCTGTATCTTATGGGTCAGATTTATATAGCATGAGGATTTATTTACACATCGCCTTTAAATCTTTCCCTTCTTACCTTAAAGCTGCGGCTGCTACTCTCTGACATTTCCAATCTGGGGAAAATAAACATGATTCAAGCCCTTCACCTTTTCATTCTCTTTAAAAAGGTTTGCTATAATCCCTCCTCTGCCCCCTCTGTAAAAATCCAACTCCTTTCCACTTATCTTTAAGGAATATCTTTCCCTTGCTTATTCCAGACCAAACACAGGGCTCAGACAAGCCGTCAAAGCAACAGAGAAACAAGATTAACAGTTTGTTCAGCTAATTTATTTCAATTGAGCTAATTGGATGGAGATAAATGGATTCCAATTGAAATAATTTCCACAGACACGGAAACTGAGAGGCTGGAGCAAAGTCAAGGGATGGGACTGATCTCAGTATTAGGAATATGTAGGAAGGAACTACAGATGCTAGTTTACACTATAGACACGAAATGCTGGAGTAACTCGGGAGGACAGGCAGCATCTCTGGATAGAATGAATGGGTGACGTTTCAGGTCGAGACCCTTCTTCAGACTCAGTATGACACAATCCTTCATTCTGTCCCAATCCCAGTCCTCAGCAGGGCTGAGTTACTCCAGCTTTTTGTGCCTATCTTCAGTGTAAACCAGCAACTGCAGTTCTTTCCTACTCATTCCGTCTATCCAGAGATGCTGCCTGTTACTCCAGCATTTTGTGTCAACCTTCAGTATTGGGATCCCAGCCGGAGCTACCATGGGGTTAGGGCACAAGGCAAGGGCGAGAGGCATTGGGAGAAACCTTTATGGACCACAATGTTATGAAGGATGCAAACGAGAACAATGAAAGGAAAATGCAGCGTCTCCCTCTCTAAACAAACCTGCCCGTTGAAATAGCAGCAATGAATTCTCCAATTGTACAGAAATGTTAAAACGCACACCTTCAGATTCAGCGACAGTTTTCTCACAGCTGTTATCAGGCAACTGAACCATCCCATCACCAACTGCAGTGTGGTCCTGACCCATCAATGGCCTCATTGGAGACCCTCAGACTATCTTTAATTGGACGTTATCGTGCACAAAATGTTTTTCCCTTTATCATGTATCCGTACACTATGGACCGGATGATTGTAATCAAGTATAGTCTTTCCGCTAACTGGAAAGCACACAACAATAAGGCTCCCGGCTTTTCTTTTCACTCCTCTCCCTGTCTCCTTTTCATCTCTGGCCTTTGTCCACCCATCTGCCCACCAAAATCCCCTCCTCACTCGTGTCCACCTATCACTCGCCAGGCTTTCTCCCACCCCCATCTCTCTTTTCCAGTTCTCTGTCCCCCTACAAAAATCAGTCTGAAGAAGAGTCCCGACCCAAAATGTTGCCTATCCATATCCTCCAGTGATGCTGTCTGCCCCGCTGAGTTACTACATCAAAGATAGACACAAAAAGCTGGAGTAACTCAGCGGGTCAGGCAGCATCACTGGAGAGAAGGAATGGGTGATGTTTTGGGTCGAGACCCTTCTTCAGACTGGTTAGGGATAAGGGAAACAAGAGATATAGACGATGATGTAGAGAGATAAAGAACAATGAATGAAAGATATGCAAAAAAGTAACGATGACAAAGGAAACAGACCATTGTTGGGATTGAGCTGTTTGTTGGGTGAAAATGAGAAGCTGGTGTGACTTGGGATAGGGATAGAGAGAGGGAATGCCGGGGTTACTTGAAGTTAGAGAAATCAATATTCCTACCACTGGGCTGTAAGCTGCCCAAGTGAAATATGAGATGCTGTTCCTCCAATTTGCGTTTAGCCTCACTCTGACAATGAAGGAGACCTAGGACAGAAAGGTCAGTGTGGGAATGGGTAGGAGAATTAAAGTGTTTAGCAACCGGGAAATCAGGTAGGTCCAGGCGGACTGAGCGAAGGGGTTCAGCGAAACGATCGCCCAGTCTACATTTGGTCTCGCCGATGTATAAAGAGTCCACATCTTGAACAACTGATACAGTAGATGAGGTTGGAGGAGGAGCAAGTGAACGGAAAGGACTGTCAGGGTCCCTGGACAGAGTCGAAGGTATAGGGACAGGTGTTGCATCTTCTGTGGTTGCAGGGCAAAGTACCTGGGGAGGGGGTGGTTTGGCTGGGAAAGGATGAGTGACCAGGGAGTTGCGGAGGGAACGGTCTCTGCGGAAGCCAGAAAGGGGTGGCAATGTGTATTTCCGTAAACTGAAATGGTCCAATGCGTATTAAAATGAATGGAGTATTAGAAGACCTGTGATGTATCTTCCACCACATTGGTTCTATCAGTCAATTGGGCATGGTCAAAAAAATTCAAAATATATTCTTGGCAAAATGTAAACAAAATACTTGTCACCTTTCTAATACATTTACAGAAAATTCAACAATGAGAGAGAAAAAGCACACTTTATACCGATGGAGTGCATCCTCAGCGCATAATGTCATTTCACCTGGAAGTAGCAACAATAGTAACCGCTTTAGTAGAGATATCTCAATCCGCAAGACAGGTCTACTTGCAAAACGTGTATGGTTTCCAATCAGAGTCCTGACCCGGAACGTCGCCTGTCCATTCCCTCCACAGATGCTGCCTGACCCGCCGAGTTCCTCCAGCAATTTCTCTTTTGCTCAAGATTCCAGCACCTGCAGTTCCTCGTCTCTCCCATCAAATGCTTGCACTTTGGGTATCAACAATCTCCGGCTTCGAATCACAGTTCAAAGGTGGAATCCATCAGTACTCCGTGGAATCCGGGGTGAAAAATTGGACTTTGTTTAAAAACGAGTTGTTCCTCCTGATCGAGTTGTTTCTCCTCATGGAGCTCCGCTTCCTCAGGGAGTTCTGGTGGGACAGCTCGCTCCTCTGGAGGGTCTGGATCAGGATGGACGGCTTATCGTCCAGCTCCCGGGCCGTGCAACGCGGAGTGGCCACTTTGATCCTGTTGCCGAACTTGGAATAGTCCACCGAGTAGATGCCGTCCTCCTCGGTCACGATGGGCACGAAGCGGTAGCCCCACAGGATCTCCTCGGCGATGTAGGAGGTCCTGGCCTGGGTGGTGATGCCCGTGGTCTCCACCACCCCTTCCAGTATCACGATGATCTCCAGGTTCTGGTTTTGCAGGTCGCTGGCCGAGACCTCGTAGAGGGGGCTCCGCTTGTCGATGACATGGCAGATGGTGAGCGGCGCCACCAGGAAGATGTTGTTGGTGTCGATGGGGTTGTCCACCAGGATGTCGATCTGGTGGATGGGGATGACCTCGCCCTCGGCCGTGGTGGTCTTCTTCACCACCTGCACCCTGACCGAGGCGCTGATGATCATGCTCTTCCTCAGGTCGCCCACCCGGAACATGAAGCAGAGTTTGCCGTTCCTCAGGCCCACCACGGCGTGGCGGCTGAAGATCAAGGTCTCGGCTCGCCGGTGGGCCTGGGCGGTCTTCATGAAGATGCAGCCCAGCATGACGGCGTTGATGATCAGCCCCGAGATGTTCTGCATGATCAGCACGGTGATGGCGATGGCGCACTCCTCGGTCATCATCCTGCCGCCGAAGCCGATGGTCACTTGCACCTCGATGGAGAAGAGGAAGGCCGAGGTGAAGGACCTCACCTTGGTCACGCACGGCTCGAAGGACGAGCTCCGGGCATGGTACAGGTCGCCGTGAGCGAAGGCCACCAGCCACCAAATCATGGCGAAGAGCAGCCAGCTGCAGAGGAAGGACATGGTGAAGATGAAGAGTGTGTACCTCCACTTCAGGTCCACCAGCGTGGTGAAGACATCCTGCAGGAAGCGCCCTTGCTCCTGGATGTTCTTGTGGGCGGCGTTGCAAGCCCCGTTCTTGTCGATGAAGCGGGGTTGGCGAGGCCGGACGGTGTAGCGCGGTTGCCGGACGTTCTCGGCGGCGATCCGGGCCAGGACGTACTCCTCGGGGATGATGCTTTTCCTCGCCAGCATTCTGGCAGCATAGTCCTGCGGTTCTCAAGGAGGGGGGGGGGGGTTCAGGAGACCGAGCGCCCCAGTTGTACAAACTCCCCTTAAGAGTCCCAGCTACAGGTTGAGACCAACATCTCACGTTCCTCCAGACCTTGTAGATCTCCCCTTCCTCAGAGTATCTTCACCTCCTCTCCGCTGGTGAGAAACTCGGTCCACCCATTAGGGGCTAAGGTGCTCACCGGAGCTCCACGAAAGCAACTCTGTCCGTCACACACTGAGACTTTGGTCCAGTTGCCCTTCTTAACTTTTTCTTTTCAGGGAGGCGGACGGTGTGGAGAAGCCGGGCGGTTCAGACAGGTCTACAGGATGAGTTGAGCCTCGCTCCTCGCTAGCTCTCAGTCACAGACCTCCTGACGCCAATGGGCGGACTTGCCATCTGATGCAAGCCTTTTTGTTTTCGACCTGGAGAGACTGCCGCCAATTAACACTAGAGGGGACCGGAGTCTCGCAAAGACGTTCTCTCGCTGTTGTAGGCAGCCCAACGCTGATGTCCTCCGGCTGAGATTCCGACACCCCCAGTCTCCCGCAGTTGTAGTCTAGCAAACTCGTTGAAACTTTCGTTCCGAGACTGTGCGGGCACCGGTTTGAGACAGGCACTCTTGCTATTGAGGGCGTGCAGCGCAGGTTCACTAGGTTAATTCCCGGAATGGCGGGACTGTCGTATGTTGAAAGATTGGAGCGACTAGGCTTGTATATACTGGAATTTAGAAGGATGAGAGAAGATCTTATCGAAACGTATAAGATTATTAATATCGATTTATTCACAAAATGCTGGAGTAACTCAGCAGGTCAGGCAGCATCTCGGGAGAGAAGGAATGGGTGACGTTTCGGGTCGAGACCCTTCAGATATTATTAATATCCTTCCTTTGTCCCGCCCCCCCTGACATCAGTCTGAAGAAGGGTCTCGACCCGAAACGTCACCCATTCCTTCTCTCCCGAGATGCTGCCTGACCTGCTGAGTTACTCCAGCATTTTGTGAATAAATCGATTTGTACCAGCATCTGCAGTTATTTTCTTATACAGATTATTAAGGGGTTGGACACGTTAGAGGCAGGAAACATGTTCCCAATGTTGGGGGAGTCCAGAACAAGTGGCCACAGTTTAAGAATAAGGGGTAGGCCATTTAGAACTGAGATGAGGAAAAACCTTTTCAGTCAGAGAGTTGTGAATCTGTGGAATTCTCTGCCTCAGAAGGCAGTGGAGGCCAATTCTCTGAATGCATTCAAGAGAGAGCTGGATACAGCTCTTAAGGATAGCAGAGTCAGGGGGTATGGGGAGAAGGCAGGAACGGGGTACTGATTGAGAATGGCCTCCTCCTGCACCTATTGTCTATTGGCACTCTTTAGATTCCACGCAGTGTGCTGGGGAAACTCAACGGTCTGTGGACGACAAAGGCTGCACCTCTGGTGAAAAAACGATGGGTGACGTTTTGGGTCGAGTCCCTTCATCAGACCCTATGCCAGTTTCACTGGAGTTTAGAAGGACGAGAGGGGGATCTTATAGAGACGTACAAAATTATGAAAGGACTGGACAAGTGAGATGCAGGAAAAACGTTCCTAATGCTGGGGGAAGTCCAGAACCAGGGGCCACACAGTCTAAGAATAAAGGGGAGGCCATTTAAAACTGAGGTGAGAAAAACGTTTTTCACCCAGAGAGTTGTGAAGTTGTGGAATTCTCTGCCACAGAGGGCAGTGGAGGACAAATCACTGGGTGGATTTAAGATGAGAGTTAGATAGAGCTCTAGGGGCTAGTGGAATCAAGGGGTGCGGGGAGAAGGCAGGCATGGGGGTTATTGATTGTGGACGATCAGCCATGATCAGAATGAATGGCGGTGCTGGCTCGAAGGGCCGAATGGCCTCCTCCTGCACCTATTTTCTATGTTTCTTTCTATGTTTCCTGCTTGAAAAAAGGGTCCCAATCCAAAACGTCGCCTATCCATGTTCTTCAGAGATGTTGCCTGGCCCGCTGAGTTACTTTAGCACTTTGTGTGCTTTTTTTGTAAACCAGCATCTGCAGTTCCTTGTGTCTCTCTTCTTCCCCTCCTTTGCACACTCATCTCCATTCCTTCAGTCCCTCGTTTTCCGTGAATCTCCTGTTCCCCCCTCCCCCCACCTCCCTGTCCCACCCATATCCCTCCTTCTGGCTTTACCTTTCATTCCTCCTCTTCTCTCCTTATCTGACACACTTTTGTTTCCTTTTCACCTCCAGCCCATGTCACTTACTCCACCCATCTGCCAATCAACCTCCCCCTCACCTGTATCCACCTATCACTCGCCAGACTTTGTCCTGGCCCCGCCTCTTTTCCAGCTTCCCCCCCCCCCCCCCCCCCCCCCCCCACTCCAACTAGTGTGAAGAAGAGTCCCGACCCAAAAACATTCCCTCCACAGATGCTGCCTGATCCGCTGAGTTCCACCAGCACTTTGTGAGTTTTGGTCAAGATTCGAGCATCTGCAGTTCGCTGTGCCTCACTTGAATTTAGAACATAGGACTGGGGAAACAATTTAATAGGAAGATGAGTGGTAAATGTCTCACACAGATGGTGGTGGGTGTATGGAACAATATGCCAGAGGAGGTAGTTGAGGCAGGGACTATCCCAATGTTTAAGAAACAGGTACATGGATAGGACAGGTTTGGAGGGATATGGGCCAAACACGGGCAGGTGGGGCTAGTGTAGCTGGGACATGTTGGGTGGCATGGGCAAGTTGGGCCGAAGGGCCTGTTTCCACACTGTATCACTCTATGACTCTATGACAGTGCAGCACAATATTTGTGCTGAATATCATAAATATCATGCCAAGTTAAACTGAGCTCATCTGCCTGTAATGATCCATATCCCTCCATTCTCTGCACATCCATGTACCTATCTAAAAGCCTCTTAAACGGCACTATCGTATTTGCCTCCACCACCACCATAGGCAGTGTGTTCCAGGCTCCCACCACCCTGTGTAATAAAACTTGCTCTGCACATCTCTATTAAACTTAAGCGTTATTTGGTTTTAAAACATTCTCCTTTTTGATTTGATTTAGAGATACAGCGCAGAAACAGGCCCTTCGGCCCAACGGGTCCGCGCCGCACAGCGATCCCCGCACACTAACACTATCCTACACCCACTAGGGACAATTTTTACATTTGCCCAGCCAATTAACCTACAAACCTGTATGTCTTTGAAGCATGGGAGGAAACCGAAGATCTTGGAGAAAACCCATGCAGGTCACGGGGAGAACGTACAAACTCCGTACAGACGGCGCAGGTAGTCAGGATCGAACCAGAGTCTCCGGCGCTGCATTCGCTGCAAGGCAGCAACTCTACCGCTGCGCCACCGTGCCGCTTGATATTTGTGGTATTGTACTCATTCAAATGTGCGTACAATTGAGCAGTGTTATTCAATGTTCCTAGAGGAACAAGGATTGGGGTCACTTTCCATTTTATTCCAGTCTTTGTAAAGTAACGGCAGTGTATTTAAAAAAAAATTATTGCTTTTGCCAACTGAAGATGTACTAGTCGTAAGGTGAACTCTTCTCAGTTTGGGATGTTCTACTGCTCGGGAATGTCCTAGCACCTTGAATACCTCAATCACTGAGCACCCAAATTGTTCAACATCATTATACTACCCGCTGTTATGATTGATTGAGAGAGACAGCATGGAAACAGGCCATTCGGCCCACCAAGTTCATGCCAACCATTGATCACCTGTTCACACCAGTTCTATGTTATCCCACTTTCGCATCCACTCCCTACACACCAGGGGATTTTTTTTACAGAGGCCGATTAACCTACAAACCTGCACATCTTTACAGATGTGGGAGGAAACCAGAACACCTGAAATAAACCTGGAAGAGAAGAGAGGCGGGACAAAGCGTGGCAGTGAATAGGTTGGCACAGGTGAGGAGTGTTTTTGAAAGGCAGAGAGTTGGACAGAGTTGAAAAGCGAGAAGGTGTGAGACAAAAGGATTGAAGAGTTGTGAATTGTGAAGCTGGAGGAAGGAATGTGGGAGGAAAGGGAGGGGGAGGGGAGAAATAGGTGCAAGTTCAGGTGGAGGGGGGGCACAGGGGAAAGGGGTGAAAGGGAGGGGGGTATAGTGGGGGAGGAAGGGGGCGGGGGAGGGTTACATAATTGATTTCAGACAACTACATGAATCAGTGTGAAGAAGAGTCCCAACATGAAACGTCATTTATCCATGTTCTCTTGAGTTGCAGCCTGACCCGCTGAGTTACTCCAGCACTTTGTGACTTCATCCATGTAATATTGCAGCATTAAAGAGGAACGATCATAATAGTGCAAAAGTGAGGGAAAAGTAAAGGATTTAGTATCGGAACTCACACAGATAGAAATCTCCCATGTTGAGTCATGGAGCTTGCTTGCATTTCTTTCTGGGAATTTCCTCCCTTGATCTCGAATCTATCACGTCACGCAGTTGTGCAAAACTTTTCTGCCCATTTCCCATTTTGACCCACGCCACGTTTTAAACATTGAAAACACCATCAAAGGAAATTGTTTCAATGATTTTTAAATCCCTAACATTTTTGGTGACTTTGCAGCATTCTCGTCTAATGTTTTGAGTAAAAGTTCTTCATATGTAAAAAGAGTAGGAACGTTCACCAAAGTGCCCTCCAGGCATACTATATAAGCTGAGGCAAATTCCTAAGGCAATTCTGATATATAGAACCAGCCTTTTCTGACAAATTCATTGTACTGTAAATCTAGGGCAGGTCCTGTTCCTTACTTCAGAGTGGCGCAGTGGATCGGCAGGTAGAGCTGCTGCCTCACAGTGCCAGAGTCCTGGGTTCGTTCCCGACCTTAGGTATTTTCCTTGTCACATTCTTCCCGTGACTGCTTGGCTTTCCTCAGTGTGCTCTTTTTCTTTAACCAAAGCCAGTTAACCTACAAATCTGTACGTCTTTAGAGTGTGGGAGGAAACCAGAGCAACCGGAGAAAACCCACACGGTCACAGGGAGAATGTGCAAACTCCACATGGACAACATCGGGGATCAGGATGGAGACCAGGTGTCTAGTGCTGTGAGGAGCACTACCCGCTGCGCCACTGTGCAACCCTGACTTCTGACTCTTGAATTCATTGTACTTTTCATCATGACGCAAGAGATATTATTTTTTTACAATGGGCGTCAAAAGTCCAAATGTTTTGTAACATTCTTATCCCTTCACTGCCTTTTAGTTAAGTGTTGATAGAATCAATAAGAACCCAACAGTGGCCCTTAATGTATGTGCATCTGAAAGGCGAGAATGGGACCATCGAGGCTACCAATTGCAGTCTTAACACTGACAGGGCAGCACAGTGGCACACCTGTCGAGTTGCTGCCTTACAGCACCAGAGGCTCGGGTTCAATCCTCATTGCGGGTGAAGATAGACACAAAATGCTGAAATAACTCAGTGGGACTGGCAGAATCTATGAATAGAAGGAATGGGTGACATTTCGGGTTGAGAAGAAGGGTCTTAACCTGAAATGTCACCCATTCCTTCTATCCAGGCATGCTGCCTGTCCCGCTGAGTTACTCCAGTAACTGGTAGTATAAGAAAATAACTGCAGATGCTGGTACAAATCGAAGGTATTTATTCACAAAATGCTGGAGTAACTCAGCAGGTCAGGCAGCATCTCTGGAGAGAAGGAATGGGTGACGTTTCGGGTCGTGACCCTTCTTCAGACTCCAGTAACTTAGATATTGTTGACCATGGGATTGCCTACTAAAATTAAACTTGATGATAGTTCTATCGAGACATCACGGTGCATCAGTCTCAAGGATTGTCCTTGGGAACTGTGGGCTTCTCTGAATGCTGATACTGGCAAAGTGCGAATGTGAACAAAACACAAACAATTCCCCCACTCCTATCTCACCCAAAAAAGAACAATTACAACTTTCACTTGCGAAGTACCTGTAAGGCTACTGGCTGACCCACAGTGGAAAGGTAAGAATGATTTCCAGAAAACTTGGCATTTGGATGATGAGATTAATTAGTTAGAAAAGTTCCCCTGCTTAACTCTCATAAATGATTATCTATTCGATTTTAGTTTAGAGTTTAGTTTAGTTTAGAGATACAGCATGGAAACGGGCCCTTCGGCCTACCGAGTCCCACGCCGACCAGAATTCCCCATACACTAGCTCTATCCTACCCAATAAGGACAATTTACAGAAGCCAATTAACTTCCAAACGAACTATCTGTCCGTGGGAGAAGCATGGGGGAAGAGAGAAGAATTTTCTCGCCTTCCATCACAGTGAGGGGGTGCCTGGAGGAGTCACTGTGATGGATGTTTGTGTTAAAATTGTGTGCCTTGTGTCTTTTACTCTGTACTGTTGTGGCTGTGTGGCAAATGATTTTCCTTCAATTAATTTTGAATGACGATAAAGGCATATTATTATTATTACATTGTTGGGAAGTTGCTGTCCCTCCCACATGTCCAAGACGTGCGGGTCTGTAGGTTACTCGGTCTCTGTAAATTGTCCCTAGTATGTAGGGAGCAAATGAGAAAGTGGGTTAACATAGAACTAGTGTGTATAGGTGATGGAATGGCTGGCATATCATATGCCTTCTTGACCTCTCTACTTACGTTGCCACGTTCAAGGAGTTATGAACTTGGATCTCAACATCCCTCTGCATATCAATGATGTTAAGGACTTGGTGGGCTGAAGGGCCTGTTTCCATGCGGTATCTCTAAAACTAAACACAGAGGATTTGGCCAAATTTTGATTTTAAATGGTTAAACTAAATGATTGTTATGGTCGAATCTATACACAATTTGACAGATAGATTATCCATTCAGTAACATGAACCCTAGGAAGCCCTGAGCACTTTGCTTAATGCTGTGTTGCTGCCTGAATCTCGTTGTCTTGCTACGAGGTGGAATTATTGGGGACGGCAAAAAAGTTAAACTTTTCTCCGTTTTTGGTAAGAGTCGTCGGGAGACTGCTTTGTCAACCTTAACCTGGTGCATTGCAGACTCAGGGAGGAGTAAAGGAACATTGCGTTCTGCAAGGTATTTGATATTTCATCTGATATTCAACCAATAACCTTGAAACAATAAGACCGGTTTTATTCCTTTTTTTACAGAGCAGTTGACAGCAGTTAAGTGCGCCAGTCTTACATTCCATTGGCGATCAAATCCACGATGTTCCCTGACTACCTCGTTAACTAACCCAAACTGTAAAAGTGCCCAACAATCACGTCCGACAACACGGATCAGTCCAGCACAGGAACTTCGTGCCACAATGTTAAAGTTAAACCTGCACTTGATCCATATCCTTCCATTTCCTGCACATCCATGTGCCTATCTAAAAGCCTCTAAAATACCCATACCATATCTGCCTCTATGTCTCCAAAAGTCTCCTAAGTGCTACTATTGTGTCTACCTCCATCACCACCCCTGGCAGCGTGTTCCAGGCACCCACCACCCTCTGTGTACGAACATTTTATTTATTCTTAATTGTTAACTGTATGTTTGTGTTGTCATTTGTGAGCGGAGCACCACATATAGAGATAGAGATAAGACTTTTCTTTGCCTTCCATCACAGTGAGGGTGTGCCTGGAGCAATCACTGTGGTGGCTGTTTGTGTTAAAATTGTAATTGTGTGTCTTGTGTTCTTTATTGTCTACTGCCGGACCCTGACGTGAGAGGACGCTGGCGTTATTTGATCGCCGCTTCTCCGTCAGGACAGTTCGTTTGTTTGTTTTTATGTCTTGACTATTTTTGTAAAGCGTCTTTGAGCATTTGGAAAAGCGCTATAAAAAATAAATGTTTATTATTATTATTATTACATATATTCCTTGTATATGCACATACTTGGCCAATAAACTTATTCATTCATTCATTCATTCATCCATTCATTCATTCGTCCTGCACATTTCCCTTAAACTTTGTACCTCTCACCTTAAAGCTGTGCCCTGTAGTCTTTTTGACACGTCCACTCTGGGAAAAAGGATGTGACTGTCTATCCCATCTAGGCGCCAAATAACTTTACATACTTCTATCAGGTCTCCCTTCAATCTGCATTCCAGAGAAATCAATCCAAGTTTGCCAGCCTCTCCTTGCAGCCACTGCCCTGTAATCCAGGTGACATCCCGCTGAACCTATTCTGCATCCACTGCAAAGATTCCATATCTTTCCTGTATTAGGGGCAACCATAATTGCCCATAACACTCCAAATGTGGCAACAACAAGGCCCCATAAAGCTGCAACATGACTTCCTGACTCTTATACTGAATGCCACGACCAATGAAGGCAGGCACCAAATACCTTCTTTCCCACTGTTTCCACGTGTTACCACTTTCGAGGAGTTATAGATTTGGGCAAGATAACCTGTGTACATCAATGCAATTAAGTCTCTTGCCATGAACCCAATACTTTCCCTAACATTCAACCTCTAACAATGTGCAACACCTCATACGTTCTCGGATTAAACTACATCAGCCATTTCTCCGCCCATTGATATCCCACTGTATGCTGTGACTGTCTTTCTCTTAACAAACTCGATGTCGGCTGCAAAATTGCTAACCAACCCATCCACATCCACAAGTCATTTTTGTGCATGTATAACACATAACAGAGGTCCCAGCACAGACCCCTGCAGAACTGCACTGATCGCAAACCTCCAGTCAGAATTTGACGGTGGCATGGTGGCCGTCCCCCTTTGGCCGTGTGGGTTTTCTCCGGGTGCTCCGGTTTCCTCCCACACACCAAAGACATACAGGTTTATAGTTTAATTGGCTTCTGTAAATTTTCCCTCTAGATATATATACTGTATAAGTGCGAGTATGTATATACATACATACATGCAGTACATACACACACATAAAACAAACAAACAAACAATAATGGTGCAAAATTACAAAAGCAATGTCCCCAGGTCTATGTAGTTCAGAGGTTATTTGGAGGTTGTAGTGTGTAATAACCTGATGACTGTAGGGAAGAAGTTGTTCCTGAACCTGGACGTTACAGTTAACTTGCCCCACACATTTCCTTTAAACATTGCCCCTCTCACCTTAAAGATATGCCCTCTACTAAATAATATTTGCAACCCAGGAGAAAAGATTCTGGCCCCCTTCTGTTCTGTACGTATAAAAAGCCTTGGGATTTTCTTTAATCTGACCTGCCAAAGATCCGCCAAAGTGTTATTAAAAATGGTTTGAAGTAATTGGAGATGACATTCAGTTGATTTTACCAATCAATACATTTTCAGATTTCTACAAAGCTTACACTGGAATTTAGAAGGATGAGAGGGGATCTTATTGAAACATATAAGATTATTAAGGAGTTGGACACGTTAGAGGCAGGAAACATGTTCCCAATGTTGGGGGAGTCCAGAACCAGGGGCTACAGTTTAAGAATAAGGGGTAGGCCATTTAGAACAAGAGACGAGGAAAAACATTTTCAGTCAGAGAGTTGTAAATCTGTGGAATTCTCTGCCTCAGAAGGCAGTGGAGGCCAGTTCTCTGAATGTTTTCAAGAGAGAGCTAGATAGAGCTCTTAAGGTAGTGGAGTCAGGAGGTATGGGGAGAAGACAGGAACGGGGTACTGATTGAGAATGATCAGCCATGATCACATTGAATGGTGGTGCTGGGTCGATGGGACGAATGGCCTACTCCTGTACCTATTGTCTATTGCTTTAGATAAGTCCAGCATCTGATTACCAGACAGGGCTCAACTGATGCCTTTTCCAGTAAATTAGGAATTTGCAGTTTGCAAGTGATGCACTGCGCTAGACTGCCTTTATGGAGACAATTATAAATTCATTTTCTGTCTGAAATGAAATTCCAGGAAATAATTAATGCATCAGTCTTTTAATTTTCACAAGGTCATAAGTGATTGGAGCAGATTTAGGTCATTCGGCCCATCAAGTCTACTCCGCCATTCATCATGGCCGATCTATCTCTCCCTCTCAACCCCATTCTCCTGCCTTCTCCCCATAACCCCTGACACCCGTACTGATCAAGAATCTATCAATCTCTGCCTTAAAAATATCCATTGACTTGGCCGCCACAGCCTTCTGTGACAATGAATTCCACAGATTCATCGTTTATTTTGTGTAAAATAAATCCTTAATTTATACAAATCTGATCCAAAAAGATACAGGTAGCAATGACTTCCTAGTAAGTGATGGAGGACCTACTGAACAAAGTTCCCGACCTGAAGCGTTGTCTGTCCATTCCCTCCACAGATGCTACCTGGCCCGTTGAGTTCCTCCAGTTTGCTCTCTGCTCTCATTTTGTAGAGCAATGGGCTTGTTTGGTGAATCAAACCATGATTAACATTGCACTACGATGGTGCAGTGGTAGAGTTGCTGCCTTACAGCACCAGAGACCCGGGTTCAATCCTGAATTAGTTAATTGGTTTGGTATGAATGTAAAATTGTCCTTAGTGTGTGTAGGTTAGTGTTAATGTGCGAGGATCACTGGTTGGCGCAGACTCGGTGGGCCAAAGAGCCTATTTCTAAACTAAACTAAACTAAACTAAACTAAACTAAACTCATGTAGACACAGTAGTGCAGCAGGTGGAGCTGCTGCCTCTCAGTGCCAGAGACCCGGGTTCGATCCTGACCTCGAGCCCTGTCTGTGTGGAGTTTACGCATTTTCTCTGTAACTGCATGGGTTTCCTCCGGGTGCTCCGGTTTCCCCTCACATCCCAAAGATGTGCGGGTTTGTAGGTTAACTGGCCCTCTGTAAATTGCCCCCTAGTGTGTAGGGAGTGGATGGGAAAGTGCGATAACGTGGAACTAGTATTAATGGGTGATCGATGGTCGGCGTGGACTGGGTGGGTCGAAGGGCCTGTTTCCATGCTGCATCTTTCATTCAATTCAATAAAACATTTCACATCTCCTAAATGTCTGGTTCAGTAGAAATACATGTATATTTACATTGACTCCTAACAACTGCTGCCTCACAAAACCAAAGAACCGGGTTCACTCCTGACCCCGGGTGCAATCTGTGCGAAGTTTGCATGTTCTCCCCGTGACCGCGTGGGATTCCTCCAGGTTCTCTGGTTTCCTCCCACGTTCCAAACAGCTGCAGGTCGACTGGCAACTCTACATTGCCCCTAGTGGAGGTGAACGGTATAATCTGGGACGATTTGATGAGAACGTGGGTGGAATAAAACATAGGATTAGTGTACATGGGTGGTTGATGGCCATCACAAACCCGTTGGGCTGAAGGGCCTGTTTCCATGCTGTATATCTCTATGTCTCTACAACTGTGTTCCTCCGATGCACTACTCATAGCCTCCCAACACAACCATGAACCAATTATCTCAGCCTGCACTTTTTACTCGATTAAACAATGAACATATCATATACCAAAGGTAGACACAAAATGCTGGAGTAACTCAGCGGGTCAGGCAGCATCTCTGGGGAGGGGAAGGAATGGGTGACGTTTTGGGTTGAGGCCTGAAACGTCACCCATTCCTTCTCTCCAGAGATGGTGCCTTACCCGCTGAGTTACTCCAGCATTTTGTGTCTACCTTCGATTTAAACCAGCATCTGCAGTTTTCTTTCCTACAAATCATATACCAATAGATTTTACAATCCCAGTGCTATAATATTATTTGATAATATTGTTTAGTGCCTTCTGAGATTTCTGATAAACCACATCAAATATCCAGTCTGCTGGTTACATTGTCCAACAGGCTTGGCAAACATGATTTTAGTTATGCTAATACCTATCGTTTTCTTTCAAAGTGTCCCACGGTCATTAGACTTTGCTTTAGAGATACAACAGGGAAATAGGCTCTTCGGCCCACTGAGTCCGCGCCAACCATCGATCACTTGGCACACTGGCACTATTGTACACCCTAGCGACAATTTACAATTTACAGAAGTCTATTAAACTACAAACATGCACGTCTTTGGAGCGTAGGAGGAAGCCAGAGCACCCGGAGGAAAACAATGCAGGTTCGGCACCAATGACACCTTGTAGCTCAACCTTAGAGACATAAAGAGCTCTTAAAATTGCAGAACAGAGCATCAACAAGCAAGACCAAAGACAGCAGTAGTTAAAATGATCATCAACTACTCAAACCTTCATTGCTGGTTGATTTTCTTGGGCATTTACAACCATTCTAAATATGATTTGTGCTTTTTATGGTCAATTGGTACATGAAGTACTGTCTGCATTATAAACTACGGGCACAGGTTAATTACACATCACATTCATCCCACTCATTGTGAGCGCCATAAAATGTAACCCCTGTTTCTCTTACAGTAAAACTGCTGCTTTTACGGAGTGCGATTACATCTCTCTAAATTAAATTATGAGAGGCATGAGGTAGAAAGTCAGAACTTTATTCCCAGTGTGGAAACGTTAAAGACAACATGACGTAGCTTTAAGGTGAGGGGACAAAGGTAAAGGAGGAGTGCATGAAGAGGGTGGTGGGTGCTTGGAACACGTAGCCAGGGCTGGTGATGGAGGACAGAGCACCCCAGGCCCCTCCCCACGAGGGTGAGTCGATGGAAGAGGGGGAACAGGAAGAGGAGGAATGGAAGGTGGTACAGTCGAGGAAAACATTGAAGGCTGTGCGCACGGAGAAAAAGGCGGAGGGGGCAAGCAAGTCCCAAAAAAGAGTCCTCTCCCAGGACGAGGCCAGCAGCCTCTCCGCATCGGAGGATGAGACGACCGGGAGGAGCCGACAACGGAGGCAGAGGCAGAGGAAGGAAACGGGGGAGGAGGAAGGTAAGAGAAAGAACGTGCCAATGGGCCCCAGCCCCAGGAGACCGTGAGCGGCACAACGGCCAATGGGCCCCTGCTCCGGGAGACCGTGAGCGGCACAACGGCCAATGGGCCCCTGCTCCGGGAGACCGGGAGCGGCACAACGGCCAATGGGCCCCTGCTCCGGGAGACCGGGAGCGGCACAATGGCCAATGGGCCCCAGCTCCGGGAGACCGGGAGCAGTGCAGCGGCCAATGGGCCCCAGCTCCGGGAGACCGGGAGCAGTGCAGTGGCCAATGGGCCCCAGCTCCAGGACACTGGGAGCAGCTGAGGAAGCCACCAACCTGTACCACTACCTGTGCGACAAAAATGTGCAGGAACTGAGCCAGATGATTGGCATGCGGGAGGATCGCCTGGGACTCTAAAGGACAATGGAGCTGAAACTGGCATCCTTAAACGTGCGCAGTGTGAAGAGCACTGTGCGATGTGTCAACGCCTTGCAGTACCTGGCCAAGGTAAAGGCGGATGTGACTTTTTTACAGGAGTGCGGGCTGCCACACCTTCGCTGCTATCGGAGGTGGTCGCGATGGTGGCCCCACGGACTGTCGGTATGGTCGGGGGGAAATGATTGTCGTGCGTCCGGTCTGGGGATCTTGCTGCGGGGAGGGGGCTTCACCATCACTGAGGTAAGGGAGGTGGTGGGGGGTCGTCTCTTGGTGGTGGATGTAATGTACCGTGGTTCTCCGCTCCGGCTGATAAATGTGTATGCCTCACCCAGGTGGAGCGAGCGGATGGCCGTCCTCCAGCAGCTCCCACCGCTGCTGGCCACGTCTAGACCGCTCGTTCTGGCCGGTGACTTCAACTGCATCATCGATGCGGCTGGACGATCCGGCAGTGCCAACCACAGACTGGACGGCACCTCCAAACTCCTGGTGGAAACGGTCAAAGATGCAAAGCTGCGCGACGCCTTCAGTGACCCTGCAGGCGGAGTCCAGCCACGGTTCACCTGGTCAGGACCAAACGGTTCAGCCCAGTCCCGGATAGACTTCCTCTTCACATCGAGGGCCGTCACGGTCAGACACACCGACCTCGCCCCGGTGTTCTTCTCTGACCACTGCCTCCTTCAGGCCACCTGTCACCTACAGGAGGACCGGAAGGCGGGCAGAGGGACGTGGAAGCTAAACGTGGAGCTGTTGACCCCGGAGAACGTTAAGGAGCTAAAGAGGGACTACGCATGTTGGAGAACTGTGAGGCCCCTCTTTGACTCCCAGACACTCTGGTGGGAGGCAACGAAGGAGAACATCAAGAAGTTCTTCGTCTCCAAAGGTGTTCAGAGAGCAAGACAGGGTAAGAGGGAACTGTGTCAACTCCAGACAGATTTGCAGCAGCTACTCCTTCTGCAGAGGAGAGGGGTGGATGTGAGGGAGGAACTGAGAGAGTTGAAGGGCCGGCAAGCTCGGCTCTTTACCTCTGAATCCTCCAAGATCATCTTCCGGTCCAGGGTCCGCCATGTTGAGCAGGATGAGACGTGCTCACGTTACTTCTTCCATAAGGTTCACAGGGGGAGCTCTGTGATCAAAAGCCTTAGGGAGGAGGATGGCTCGGTAACATCCTCGCAGACAGACATGCTCAAGATCTGCAGATCCTTTTATAAGGATCTGTACGATGTAAAGACCACAGACAGCACCGCCTCCCAGAACTTCCTGTCCTCCATCACGGAAGTCTTGGACGACAGCAAGCGGGAGAGTCTGGACCAACCACTGACCCTGGAGGAGCTGACTGGCTCCATCCGTTCCTTTGACTCGAGTAAAACTCCCGGAGGCGATGGCTTACCGGCAGAGTTGTACTCGGCTCTGTGGGACTGGGTGGGCCCGGACCTGCTGGAAGTGTACAACGATATACTCCTAGCAGGCAGCATGTCAGACTCTATGAGGAAGGGCAACATCACCCTGATCTACAAGCAGAAGGGGGAGATGAATGACTTAAGGAATTGGAGACCCATCACATTGTTGAATGTAGACTACAAGATCCTGTCTAAGGCCATCGCCAACCGGGTCAAGTCTGCTCTGGGACAGGTGATCCACCTGTGCTGTACCTGGCAGGAAAATCTCAGACAGCCTGGTGCTGCTGAGAGATACCATTGCCTACGTGCAGGACAGACGGGTGGATGCCTGCCTGGTCAGCTTAGACCAGGAGAAGGCCTTCGACAGGATATCGCACACGTACATGAGGGACGTGCTCTCCAAAATGGGCTTTGGGGAGGGAATCAGGAAGTGGATACAACTGCTCTACTCTGATATCTGTAGTGCAGTACAAATTAATGGGTGGGAATCAGACAGCTTCCCCGTCAGGTCTGGAGTCAGGCAGGGTTGCCCTCTTTCCCCTGTCTTGTTCGTCTGTTGCATTGAACCCTTTGCCGAATCCATCAGGAAGGATGCGAGCATAAGAGGAGTGACACTGCCAGGCAGTGGGGGCACTCAGGTCAAGGCCTCCCTGTACATGGACGATGTCGCCGTCTTCTGCTCGGATCCAGGGTCGGTCCGCAGACTGATCAGCGTCTGCGACCAGTTTGAGTTGGCCACGGGGGCCAGGGTAAACCGCAGGAAGAGCGAGGCCATGCTCTTTGGCAACTGGCCCGACCGATCTTCCATCCCCTTCACCATCAAGCCTGACTTCCTGAAGGTGCTGGGGATCTGGTTCGGGAAGGCTGAGGCATGTAACAAAAATTGGCTGGAGTGGATAGCCAGGGTGGGGAAGAAGCTGGAGCTGTGGAAGCAGCGCTCCCTCTCCATCACGGGGAAAAACCTGGTCATCAGGTGTGAGGTGCTCTCGGGGCTGCTGTACTTGGCGCAAGTGTGGCCCGTCCCTCCCTCCTACGCCACGGGGATCACCCGGGCCGTCTTCCGCTTCATCTGGGGGTCGGCGATGGACCGGGTGCGACGAGCCACAATGCACAAGTCGGCAGACAACGGGGGTAAAGACGTGCCCAACGTCGCCCTCATTCTGATGGCCACTTTCGTGTGTGGCTGCATCAGGCGGAGCATAGAGCCAAGGCACGTGGGCACCAAATGCCACTACCTGCTGAGGTTCTACCTGTCCCCGGTGTTGCGAAGGATGGGCCTGGCGCAGATGCCACGCAATGTGCCAGTCAGCTGGACATTGCCGAACCATCTGTCGTTTGTGGACAGGTTCTTCCGGACCAACACCTTTGACCACAAGTCCATCGGGCAGTGGTCAGCACGGAACGTCCTGCAGGCACTGCAGGGGAATGACTCCATGGATCCTGTGGCGTGGTTCCCAGAACAGACAGCCCAGCTTGTCTGGCAAAATGCCTCATCGCCAGTACTCACCAACAAGCACCAAGACCTGGCTTGGCTGGCGGTGAGGGGAGCCCTCCCAGTCAGATCCTTCCTGCACCGCCGGAACCTCACTACCAGCGCACGCTGCCCTCGGGACGGCTGCTACGGAGAGGAAACGGTGGCCCACCTCTTCAAAGAGTGTGGATTTGCCAGGAGAGTCTGGAGAGGTCTGCAGGGGTCCCTGTCACGATTCATTCCGAGCAGCTCCGTCACAGAGGACTCTGTGCTCTACGGACTGTTCCCAGGGACGCATTCCGAGACTGACATCGAGTGCTGCTGGAAGGTCATCAACTCGGTGAAAGACGCTCTTTGGTCTGCCCGATCCTTGTTGACCTCCCAGCGGAGCGAGCTGTCCGTCAAGGAATGTTGCCGACTGGCCCACTGCAGACTGCAGGAGTACGTGCTGAGGGACGCTCTGAAGCTCGGTGCAGCCAACGCCAAGGCCCTGTGGGGGAGGACCACAGTCTAGGGTCCTTCCGCTGCTGGACATGGGGGGCAGGGTGTGGTGGAGAGAGACGCCCCTCCAAATAAGGGATATGTATGTAAATGTATGTAAAGGTCTAAGTAAATGCCTGTATTGAATATGTAACCTCCGGGAATGTCGGATGGGTTTGTTTTAAAAATGATGTTTTGTAAATGATATTTATAACTTGAATAAAGTATTTTTTGATAAAAAAAAAAAAATATATATAATAGTGACACTGAAGAGGTTTTTAGATAGGCACAAGTGCTTTTTGTGATCATTGGGTACATAGACGTATGGATATGCAGGGAATGGGGGGGATGTGGATCACATGCAGGCAGAGGAGATTAGTTTATCTTGGCATTATGTTCGGCATGGACATTGTGGCCCAAAGGGCCCATTTCTGTTCTATGTTCTATTTATTTTCTTTGACGTCTTAATCAGAGATCCACGTCACCCTGGCCACACACTCGTTTCGCTCCTGCCAACGAGAAGTAGATATAGGAGCCTGAAAACTGTAATGTCCAGGTTCAGGAACAGCTTCTTCCCTACAGCCATCAGGCTATTAAACACTACAACCTCCAAATAAGCTCTGAACTACATAGACTTGGGGGCATTGATTTTGTCCTTTTCTACTGTTTGTTTGTTTGTTTGTTTTATGTGTGTGTGTGTGTATGTATGTATTTATGTTTGCATACCCACACGCACACACACACACATAAATATATATGTGTGTGTGTGTGTGGATACATACATGTATATGGATGGATACTGTATGGAAATACAGTATGTGTGTGTGTGTGTTTTATATATATATATAAACTATGTGTTATATAAACATATTTTTTATAGAGTACTATGTTTACATACCTGTTGTGCTGCTGCAAGTAAAAATGTACTTGTTCTATTTGGGACAAATGACAATAAAGCACTCTTGACATCCTCCATCCGTTAGAGGAGTAAAGTGGGGCCTTTCTTCCATTAAGCAGATGACTAAAACCACATTAATTGAAGCAAAAACGCACCATTTTACATGTGGATAACCTGTAGTTCTAAGACCGGGCCCCATGCAGATTTGTCAAGTCCCAGACCTCTAGGTGGCTTTTCGTAATCTCACTGCCTGTTGCAAACATGAGGACTTCCAGCCTGATTGATATCCAATTGACACAATCGTGCATCTTGCAGCTACCTATCAAGACATATTCATGTTACTGCAATCTAAAAGTGTCCAAGTGGTTTTAAACGCTGTTATACTACCTGCCTCACCCACTTCCCTGGCAGCTCGCTCCATATACCTACCACCCTCTCTATGAAAAATAATGCCCCTCAGGTTCCCATTAAATCTTTCCCCTCCCACCTTAAACCTATGCCCTCTGGTTCTTGACTGTCCTACTGGGTAAAATATTTTGCATTCACCATGTCTGTTCCCTCACCATCTTATGCACTGCTATAAGATCACCCCACAGCCTCCTGCACAACAAGAAATAAATTTCACACTTGCATCTTAATCATGAATTCATACAACAGGCCCTTTGGCCCAACTTACCCATGCCGACCAAGATGTCCCATCTACACTAGTCCCACTTATTTGCATTTGGCCCTTATCCCTGTAAAACCTTTCCTATCCATGTACCTGTCTGAGCATCTTTTAAATGCTGGTATAATCCCAGCCTCAACTACCTGCTCTGGTAGTTCATTCCATTTACCCTTCACCCTCTGTGTGAAGATGTTACACCACCGATCCCTTTGAAATCTTTCCTCTTTCGCCTTAAACCTACGCCCTCTTGTTTTAGACACACCTTCCCAGGGAAAATATACTTTGGCTGTTCACCTTACGGGAACTGCAAAATTCTCTCTCCCGAACGGAGACGCGACCTTTGTTTCTGTGTCGTGTCTCCGTTCCCGTTGCGGGCCTACCACCACCGGCCATGCACCTGGGACCACCTGGGGCTCTGGTTCGCAGAGCCCACGGCCCGGACTCACCACCTGCGGCGCTGGCTGCCTGCGGATGCTGCGGGAGCGGCTGCGACTCGTCTCCGGAGGCTCCGGCGCGGGCCGCGTGGACGTCGGAAGCCCGCAGGCCCCTGGGTGGGGGCCGACATCGGGAGCTCCGGCAGCGGCAGAGGCAGCGTGTTCGCCCGCCCCGAATCGCGGGGCTTGGGTCGGCCCGCCACGGACCTTTCACCGTCCGGCGGGCGCTCCAATGTCGGGAGCCCCGACCGCCCCGACGTGGCAACGACAACAGCCTGACCGCGGGACAAGACGGCAGGGAAGAGAAAAATACATTGTGGCCTTCCATCACAGTGAGGAGGGACTGGAGGAGACTCACTGTGATGGATGTTTCTTTTTGTTTGGTGTTAGTTTATGATTGTATGTGTTATTGCATTTTTATTGATTATTCTTATTGGTCTTATTGTTGAACTGCGGGTAATGTTTCATTTCACTACACATTTATGTGTATGTGACAAATAAACGACTATTGACTGTGAGATGAAACCGGAGCACCCGGAGAAAATCCACGCAGGTCACGGGGAGAATATACAAACTCCGTACAGACAAGCACCTGTAGTCATGTTTGAACCCGGGTCTCTGGCACTGTAAGGCAGTAACACTACCGCTACGCCACCGTGCCGCCCATGAGAGATGACATTTTGGTGCAGGTTTCGTGTTGGCACCAAAGTTGTTTGGTTTTCCATTACAGCTCTTAAAAATATTTAATTTGTGCAGTTACTGAGATCCAGAAATGAGGAGACTGGAGCAAAATCTAATCAATCTAGCGTGCTGGCATTTTGTGATCATGAATTCTCTACAAAATTGTCACATGGAAGTGTTAGAAATGATGAGAACATGGAGAGCAAGATTGTCAGGGAGATCCAGGAGTGAGAGGAGTAGCCATGGATATTTGGACTGAACCTTTATCACAGGGTGGAAGTATCAAAGACTAGGGGACATAGCTTGCAGGCTGTAGGACAAAAGTGAAGTGTTGGAAGGAATGGCAGATGCTGATTGATACCGAAGATAGATGGAGCAACTCAGTGGGTCAGGAGATAAAGGATGAGTGATGACCCAAAAGGTCACCCATCCATTTTCTCCAGAGATGCTGCCTGACCCGTCGAGTTACACCAACACTTTGTGTCTATCTTCAGGACAAAAGTTAAAGCAAATATGCGCAGATGATTTTTTTTTTACACACATAAGGTGGTGGGTGCCTGGAACGAGCTGCCAGTGGAGGCAACTACAATAAAAACATTTAAGAGGCTTTTTGGTAGACTTTTGGATATGCAAGAAATGGGGGGATATGGATCACATGCAGGCAGAGAAGATTAGTTTAACTTGATGTCATGTTGGGCACTGATATTGTGAGCTTGAGTGCCTGCTAGGGGTATTTAATGGTTGGCACAAAGTACATTTGGACAGGAAGAGTGTAGTGGGGAGTGGGCCAAATGCAGGCAGATAAGACTAGGCCAATATGCCAACTTGGTCGGCATGGACAAGGTGGGCAGGTTCTGTGCTGAATAGACTCTTATGACTATATTGCTCAGTTAATAGACCACACTGTTTGATGGTGAAAAATCTCTTTTTTTATTGATATGGAAGTGTAAGAGCAAACATTTGAGAGCCCTGAATATAGAAACTCGAATTTCATATTTACAGTAGTGCAAAAGTGGCTGGTATAAATCCTTAAAGTAGTCCTTATTATTTTGCGTGCGCCCATTCATTCTAAATACACCATGCAGGCTTGCCCTCCATTAAGGATAACATTACAACATATCTTTATCTTGTACAAGTAAAACACGTCTTTTCAAAGTAATCTCAGCTATATTGTACAATATCTTTTTGACTTTGTTTTTAAAATTCCTTTTGAAGTACATAGACAGCTGCTTCTCATTTGATTTTCCTTTGAAATATTTATCAGTTTTCAAAGTGATAATGGGCAAACATTACATACAAGTTTCTCAACATTTTACATGAACCAAGACGATAAAGGAAAGGAAAATTGATCTGGAGATGAGGAGTTAGTGATTTGTGTGATCGCTCGGAGTGTTTTTCCAAAGGGTTTTGTTCTGCATTTGACCAGTGAGAACAATATGTTGTTTCTTAATCGTTGGCAAGGCTATATATTTCTCTTAACCACTATTTGTGTCAGTGTGTTCCACGTTTTAATAAGTCGTGGAAAACTATCTTCCAGTGGAGTGCTTGCAAGGAATTAATAGAAAGAGGCCAAAAAGTAAGAAATGGTCTCACCAGATCCTCAAAAGGTACCTGTGAAAACAAGGAACCGCAGATGCTGCTTTACACAAAAGGACACAAAGTGCTGGAGTAACTCAGCAGGTCAGGCAGCATCTCTGGAGGATATGGATAGGTGACTTTTTGGGTTAGTGAATGTGGGGGGATGGGGGGGGGGGGGTGGAGGAGAAAACTGGGAGAGAGAAGAGGAGAGGCAGGACAAAACACGGCAGGTAATAGGTGAACACAGGTGAGGGGGGGGGGGTTTGATAGGAAGATGGTTGGAACAAAGGCCCAGAAGGTTGTCGTGTAAAAGGCTTAGTAATTGCTTAATACATATTATTGCCAAACACGCGCTGATAATTAACTTGGCATGGCATAGGAGGTCATCATTCAAGATGTGCATTGGGTATAAGAAAATAACTGCAGATGCTGGTACAAATCGATTTATTCACAAAACCCCCTGACATCAGTCTATATCCTTCCTTTGTCCCGCCCCCCTGACATCAGTCTGAAGAAGGGTCTCGACCCGAAACGTCACCCATTCCTTCTCTCCCGAGATGCTGCCTGACCTGCTGAGTTACTCCAGCATTTTGTGAATAAAAAGATGTGCATTGGTATTGCTTGGATACCAGTTCGAAGACTTCTTACACTCTGAATAGACTCAATGACTATACTGCTCAGTTAATAGACCACACTGTTTGATGGTGAAAAATCTCTGGTGTAGTCTCTAGAGCTGCTGCCTCACAGCACCTGAGACCCAGAGATAGTCGGTGTGGAGTTTGCACGTTCTCCCTGTGACCACGTGGGTGTCCTCCGGGTGCTCTGGTTTCCTCCCACATCCCTGACTTGTGGGTTTGTAGGTTAATTGGTCCTCTGTAAATTGCCCCTGGTGTGTAGGGAGTGGATGCGAAAGTGGGAGAACAAGGAACTAGTGTGAACGGGTAATCGATGGCCGAAGGGCCTGTTTCCACGCTGTATCTTTCACTGCATCAATTTAATTGAGCTGGACAGACCAAAACATCCGTCCAATAAAACAGTTGAAAATAGGTTTTCTTACGGAGCTGAAAAACGCTGTATCTTTAAACTGAACTCATCTGGGAATCAGTCAAGGCTGAAGAAAGGAGGTGTGCGAGGTGAAGTGAGGTGAGGCAGGGGACTGAAGGCTGTGAAGATTGGGCGGCATGGTGGCGCAGGAGTAAAGTTGCTGCCTCACAGCGCCAGAGGCCCGGGTTCGATCCTGACTACGGGTGCTGTCTGTACGGAATTTGTACGTTCTCCCTGTGACCGTGTGGGTTTTCTTTGGGTGCTATGGTTTCCTCCCACACGCCAAAGACGTCCAGGTTTGTAGGTTAATTGGCTTGGTATAAATGTAAATTGTCCCTGGTGTGTGTGGAATAGTGCTAGTGTGCGGGGATGGCGAGTCTGTGTATACTCGGTGGGCCGAAGGGCCTGTTTCCACGTTGTATCTCTAAACTAAACTCCAGGGGATTTATGTTGGGCAGTGTGGATGGAAATAAGACATGGCAGCTGAGAGCTACATATCCTGAGTTCACACGAGATCAATCATTCACTGGGCGCTACGTGCAAGCATTGGATGGCTGAATGTGGAACAGCCACTGAACTTGTTTGGCTATGAATATTTCCAAATGCCACAGAAAAGATGAAGGAATGTATGCATCAGCAGAAACATGTTCCTCCCCATCCCAATTCTGACCATCTCTCTTTGCCAAGTACAATCGCTGTCTGCAGCTTTGATTAATGTACCTGACCTGATTCAAGTCTGGCTACATCACTTCATGTTTGTCGTTACTAACCACGCAGTCTCAGAATGCACTTTCCAATGTGTAAACACAGGCATCTGGGAATCAGTCAAGGCAACATTCATCTTGCAGCCAAGGTGCGTTTGTAAACACCACCAACTTTATCATTTAATTGAGTAACTAGTTTGCTTTAAAGATACAATGTGGAAACAGGCCCTTCGGCCTACCGGGTCCACACCGATCAGTGATCACCCCGTACACCAGCACTATCCTACACACTCAGGACAATTTACAGAAGCCAATAAACCTACAGGTCTGTATGCCTTTGGAGTGTGGGGGGAAACCAGAGCACCCGGAGAAAACCCACGTAGGCCATAGGAAGAATGTACAAACTCTGTACAGACAGCACCCGCAGTCAGGATCGAACTTGGGTCTCTGAAAGGCAGCAACTCTACCGCTGCGCCACCGTGCCACCCAAGCTGAAGCAAGGCGATCCACAATAAGGAAGGAAGTGTATTGGAATTAACCTCAGTCCAATCGCATCATTTATAATATAAAACACCTGAAATAATTTCTGATGATCGCATTTCAATACTTGCTTCTGAGAAATGAGAGTAAATCTGTTCAGTCATGAGCAATTCTCCAGCACTGCTGTGTATTCTACAGTTCAGTGAAGTAAAAAAATCTAGAAACGAGGAACTGCAGAAACTAGTTAATACACAAAAGGACTCAAAGTGCTGGAGTAACTCAGCGGGTCAGGCAGCATCTGTGGGGAACCTGGACCTTGAAGGGTCTCGACCCGAAACGTCACCTATCCATGTTCTCCGGCGATGTTGCCCGACCTGCTGAGTTATTCCTGCAACTGTGTGTCCTCTCATGACGTGAAAAATCACTTGTTTTAAACTAACGTTTGCTTAGGTTGTGGAGTGTAGCAGGTTTCACCAACCGCCGCTGACTGCAGCAAGCAAGAGTGGTGTCGTTTTTATCTTTGTTGGAGACAGTGCTGGGAAGCATGCTTGATCTCAGGAAGACTGCAGTATATTCTATCTTTTTAAAAAATTGCATAAACGGTGGTTGCAGAGATATTTTTTAAAAACAGATCGACGTGGAACGTGAGAGGTCGGACACATCTACATGTCGGCTTTTACAAAAGATGCAAAGATGCCTCCCTCGTGGGCCAGAAGATTTTCCGGTTTATCGTATTCAAGGATGTTGCCCCGTTTCATCACGATCACCAGGTCGGCCGTTAGAATGGTGTGCACCCGATGCTGGGGGAAGACAAAGGGCCGTTAGGATGTAGCTTGAGATTGCAGACTTTACTTTGCACTTTAGAGAAGCCACGCTGACACAGGCCCTTCCAGACCGTGCCGACCAGTGATCACCCTGTACGCTAACACCATCTTCCACACTAGGGGCAATTGGCAATTTTACCGAAGCCAATTAACCTACAAACCCGTACGTCTTTGAAGTGTGAAAAGAAACCGGAGCACCCGTGTGCCAAGTGGCCACAGGGAGAACATTCAAACTCTGTACAGACAGCACCCATAGTCAGGATCGAACCTGGGTCTCTGACGCTGTAAGGCGGCAACTCTAGCGCGATGCCACTGTGCCGCCCTGATCTTTTGCCAGTATGGCGATGCCTCTGCTGCCCAGCCCAGATCTGCTCAATTAAACCTAAATATAACACTTGTAGTTTTGATTATGGATCACAGGTTGTAGGTTCTCTACATGCTCCAAGAAGGGAGCATCTAGGACATTCGACCACTGAGTGTATTCTATGTGAGCATATGTGGGCGGCACGGTGGCGCAACTGCTAGAGCTGCTGCCTCACAGTGCCAGAAACGCGAGTCTGATCCTGACCTCGGGTGCAGTGTTTGTGTGTGTGTGTGGAGTTTGCACGTTCTCCCTGTGACCACGTGGGCTTCCTCCGGGTGCTCCAGTTTCCTCCCATGTCCCAAAGACGTGCGGGTTTTTAGGTTAATTGGCCCTCTGTTGATTGCCCCGTGTGTTGGGAGAGGATGAGAAAGTAGGATAACGTAGAACTAGTGTAAATGGGTCAATATGGACTCGGTGGGCCTGTTTGCATGCTAAATTAAACTCAACTAAACCCGTGTGAACAGGTAATCAATTGTCAGCACGGTCTCGCTGGGCCAATGTGCAAAGATCCACGCCAGATCTTTAAATTAAACTTAAGTAGCCAATTCTGTTCATCTTTCTCAGTTGACTTAAAACCATTGATGCACGATAAAGTTTTGGGATTGATCGATGACAAACCAAATCGAGTTGCGATTAGTGCAAAATGTGCATAGCAAGCCCACACACAGAAATGCAGAGAAGCGATCCCTACATACTTTCATCAGACTCCTGGTACAATCTGATGAAGGGTCTCGACCTGAAACGTCACCTATTCCTTTTCTCCAGGGATGCTGCCTGACCCGCTGAGTTGCTCTAACATTATGTGTCTATCTTTAGTGAGTAATGCAGCAATGTACAGTGCTACAATGGGTAGTGCAACAATGTATAGTGTAACAATGGGTCGTGTCACAATCTATAGTGTAACAATGGGTCGTGTAACAATGTACAGTGCTACAATGGGCAGTGCGACAATGTACAGTGTAACAATGGGTCGTGTAACAATGTACAGTGCTACAATGGGCAGTGCAACAATGTACAGTGTAACAATGGGTCGTGTAACAATGTACAGTGCTACAATGGGCAGTGCAACAATGTACAGTGTAACAATGGGTCGTGTAACAATGTACAGTGCTACAATGGGTAGTGCAACAATGTATAGTGTAACAATGGGCAGTGCAATAATGTATAGTGCAACAATGGGTCATGTGACAATGTATAGTGCTACAATGGGTAGTGCAACAATGTACAATGCTACAATGGGTCATGCAACAATGTATAGTGTAACAATGGGCAGTGCAACAATGTATGATGCTACAATGGGCAGTGCTACGCCTTTTCCGGGGTTACATCCGCGCCCGGGTGGTGTTGGAGAGGGACTATGCGCTGTCCACGGGCACCCTGGAGGATTTCCGGGACCGCTGGGCACCGCGGGGGATTGGATGTATCCTGGATGGGGATTGTAATATAATTGTATAATAGTTTCAATTGGTATATTTGTTTGTATAGTATTCTGGTGGTGGGTTCTGTTTTGGTTTTATTATATTGTATATATTATTTTAATATTTGAATAAATATTTTTGATTTAAAAAATAAAAAAAAACAATGGGTCGTGTGACAATGTAGAGTGCTACAAATGGGTAGTGCAGAAATAAGTTTTCCAACAGTAGCACAAACAGTAGCAGATGCTGGAATCTTGACCAAAAAACAAACTGCTAAAGTAACTCGGCTCCTTATCACTCCTCTCCTTAATTTAGAGTCTGCTGGCATTTGTCTCACCATGTGCCAATCAAAGCCCTCTGATCTGTATCCAACTATCACTTGCCAGGCTTTGTCCTGCTCCCACGTCTCTTATCTAGCTTTCTTTCTCCCTCATACAATCAGTCTGAAGAAATCTTGTCCCAACCTGAAACATCTCCCATCCATGTCCTCCAGAGATGCTGCTTGACCCACTGAGTTACTCCAGCACTTTGTGTCCTTTTTTAAAAAACAAATCTTCATGTCACTCAAGTGGAGACCTCTGGCACATTCCACAGATTAATCACTCCACCCTAGATTAGATACTTGTCACATGTGATAAGTCACAGTAAGATGCTATGTTTTGCATACCTAGGTATGCAAAGCGTTGCCACGTAAAGGGCCCCCACAAAGTTACTACGTATCCCTTTTTATTACCCCAATGGTCTCCCATTGAGGCAAATCTGTCTTGATTTCAGCTGCCTTGGTTCTTGTCTCCAGAATTCTCTCTTCAAGCTTCTCAGCCATTCTCAGTCTCTGTTGGCCTTCGTAACAAGAGGAGTTGAGTATAGGAGCAAAGAGGTCCTTCTACAGTTGTACCGGGCCCTGGTGAGACCGCACCTGGAGTACTGTGTGCAGTTTTGGTCTCCAAATTTGAGGAAGGATATTCTTGCTATGGAGGGCATGCAGCGTAGGTTCACTAGGTTAATTCCCGGAATGGCGGGATTGTCGTATGTTGAAAGGCTGGAGCGATTGGGCTTGTATAAACTGGAATTTAGAAGGATGAGGGGGGATCTTATTGAAACATATAAGATAATTAGGGGATTGGACACATTAGAGGCAGGAAACATGTTCCCAATGTTGGGGGAGTCCAGAACAAGGGGCCACAGTTTAAGAATAATGGGTAGGCCATTTAGAACGGAGATGAGGAAGAACTTTTTCAGTCAGAGAGTGGTGAAGGTGTGGAATTCTCTGCCTCAGAAGGCAGTGGAGGCCAGTTCGTTGGATGCTTTCAAGAGAGAGCTGGATAGAGCTCTTAAGGATAGCGGAGTGAGGGGGTATGGGGAGAAGGCAGGAACGGGGTACTGATTGAGAGTGATCAGCCATGATCGCATTGAATGGCGGTGCTGGCTCGAAGGGCTGAATGGCCTACTCCTGCACCTATTGTCTATTGTCGATTGTCTTTCTTTAAAAATATTTATTAGACCCACCCACTTCCACCAAGCTTTCTCCTTCTTGGGTCTTGACAAAGATGCATTTATTTGGTAAAGTGCCTCAGGTTATAGGAGTTGTTAAAGTAATTCCATAAATCCAAGTTAATATTGTTTGCTGAGAATTCAATCGTTTTCCCCATAATTTATTAAATAAACCTGAAAAGAGACACTCATAATATTCACAACTATCAATAATCCTGGTAAAAACAGCTGTGTTTCAACTATGAGGGCCTTGAACTGTGAGGGATCAACTTATCCACAGCTGTTACTGGTGGTCGTATGAATGGTTTTCAACTGAAATGTTCCAAGATTATTTGAAATGACTAATTCTCATTTGAAGTGGGAAGTCAGATCTCAGGATCCATTTTCTCAAATTGCACAATAGTGTTCCAGATTGGCCTCTTATACAAGTTTCTCAAGAATTGACAAATGTTATTAAATTGGCAGCAAAATGTAGACAGTTAGAAATGAGCCTTTTGGCTCAAATCCACCCAGTACTTGTCTTGATTACTTGGTAAAAAATACATCCTGCCCGATTTGGGGGAGAAGACACCATGAGAGTGAATAATAATGTGAAAACAGTTTTAAATGGTTAGTAGTGTTTGCCAATGGAAATTAGTTTGCAATCAGCAAGCAGAACTTTTCAATTTATTATGTTGTCTATCAAGTTAAGACATTGATTGAGGAATTAAAATAATTACCAGTCAATGCAAAAATTGTTATTAGACACAAAAAGCTGGAGTAACTCAGCGGGTCAGACAGCATCACTGGAGAAAAGGAATAGGTGACGTTTTGGGTCGAGTCCTTCTGTTCTTTTCTACATAATAAATTGTTTTTTTGTCTTTTCACAGTCAACATTTACGTTCAGTGTCTCTTTTAATGAATGATGGCTCACATATTTAACTGGTTTCAGAGCCAAATCGCATTTAATTCTGAGAAATTGCGAGACTATAATTTTGAACAATTCCTTTCAACGTCAGTGCAAATCAAAACTGAATCAATATGAACTTGAGAATTCATAGCAGCTCTCTTCTTGACAATCAGATAACGTTTGTTTAATAAGTGATCTTGTACAGGTGTGTAAAATCATGAGGGGAATAGAGATGGTGAATGCACAGAGTCATTTACCCAGGGTAAGGGAATCAAGACCAGAGTACATAGGTGTACGGTGAGAAGGGAAAGATTTGATATGAACCTGAGGGGCAACCTTTTCACTCACAGTGTAGTGGGCATGTGGAACGAGCTGCCGGAGGAGGTAGTTGAGACAGATACAATAACAAACATTCGGATAGGTACATGGATAGGAAAGGTTTGGAGCAGATGTGGAACAGATGCTGGTTTACATAAAGGAACTCAAAACGTTGGAGTAACTCAGCGTGGTCAGGCAGCATTCCTGGAGAACATAGATAGGTGACGTTTCGAGTCGGGACCCTTCTTCAAGGCTCTCGACCCGAACAAGGCTCTAGACCCGAAAAGTCACCCTTCCATGTTCTCCAGGAATGCTGCTTGATCTGCTGAGTTACTCTAGCACTTTGTGTCCCTTTAAGGTTTAGAGGGACATCGGACAAAAGTCGGCAAATGGCACTAGCTTAGATAGAGGATCTTGGTTGGCACGTACGAGTTGGGCTGAAGGTCCTGTTTCCGGGCTGTAGGACTCTATGCCTTTAAGTGGAAGTCAAGAAACATTTATGATGTGGTATGATAGAACTTTATTTCTCCCAGGAGGGAAATTGATCTGTCAACAGTCATAAAACACAAGATATACGAAACATGAAATTAAAGTGAGGAGTGGAAAGGATTGGGGATGTGCAAAGATTGGGGAGGGAGGGGGGAGGGGAGTCAGTCTACGACAGAAGGGGGAGGAGTTGTAGAGCTTGACGGTCACAGGGAAAAAGGATCTCCTGTGGTGTTCTGTTAGTTTCATAGAGTCAAAGACTGTGGAAACAGGCCCTTCGGCCCAACTTGCCCACACTGACTAACATGTCCCATCAACACTGGTCCCACCTACCTGCGTTTAGCCCATATTTCTCTTGATCTGTCCTGTCCATATATCTGTGTAAATCGATCTTAAAATGTTTTATTTGAATCTAAGTCTCACATACAAACGTTTCAGAAAGTCACACTGCTGAAGCTGTGCCGCAAGGACTGCAGTGCGCAAAGTGAGCAGGCTTTTGTGTTCACACAAAGATTCTAGCAGCGAAACAAAGGCAATCAAAGCTGCTGCGGCCATTGCTAATGTCCATCAAAGCTACCAACCCAAGGGCTTGGTCTCCACTACGTGTTGAACTTCACCAGACAGGTAAAGGGGCCTCCCTCCTGAGAGAGCAATTCTGAGGGAGCGCCACTCTCCACTAAAACACCTTTGCAAAAGACTAACAACAGGTCACTGTCCAGAATGGAAGTCAGACGATGCTGGAAGGAGAAACAGCAGAGAGAAACAAAACAAAAAATGAATGGCAGAGACAGTGAGAGAGAGAAAGAGGGAGACGGATAATTATACGAATGGAACAGAAAACTGTTTAAACATTGGTGGAAACATAAAGATAATGATCAGTCATAGAGTCTGTGCCAACATTAAGTACCCTTAGAACAATGTCCGTGCCGAACATGATGCCAGGATAAACTAATCTCCTTTGCCAGCATGTGATCCATATCCCTCCATTCCTTGCAGATCCATGTGCCTATCTTAAAGCTTAAACACTGCTATAGTATCTGCCTCCACTACCACCCCCAGCAGCACATGATCAGCTCCCACACCACCCTCTGTGTAAAAAAAACTTGCCCCATACTTCTCCTTTAAACTTTGCCCCTCTCACCTTAAAGCTATGTCCTCTAGTCTGGGAAAAGGTTCGGACTGTCAACTCTCTACATTTCTCATCATTACGTATAATTCTATCAGATCTCCCCTAAACCTTAAAAGGGTGGCATGGTGGCACTACTGCCTTGCAGTGCCAGAGACCCGGGTTCGATCTTGACTATGGGAGTTTGTACGTTCTCCCCGTGACCTGTGTAGGTTTTCTCCGAGATCTTTGCAGCCACACTCCAAAGGCGTACAGGTTTATAGGTTAATTTGCTTGGTATAAATGTAAAATTGTCCCTAGTGTGTATAGGATAGTATTAGCGTTGTGGGGATTGCTGGTCGGCATGGACTCGGTGGGCTGAAGGGCCTGTTTCCACGCTGTATCACTAAACTATACTTCCAGCGCTCCAGAGAAAATAATCCCAAATTTGATCAAAGCCTCCTTGTAGCTAATACCCTTTAATCCAGTCAGCATTCTGGTAAACCTGTCCACCCTCTGCAAAGCCTCCACATCTTTCCTGTAATGGGTTGACCAGAATTGCCCATAATACTCCAAATGTGGCCAATAAAGCTGCAAGCCAACCCCCAGGAAGCCTACTAGATCACAGGGAGAATAAGCTAGGGTACAGTCCCGATCTTCCAACCTACCTTATTGCAGACATTGGAATTTTTCTCCACTCTATCTGTCGTGCTTGATTTGTATTCATGTATAGTATTATCTGATTAGCACCTAACCAGATAACCGTGGGCGGCACGGTAGCGCAGCGGTAGAGTTGCTGCTTTACAGCGAATGCAGCGCCGGAGACTCAGGTTCGATCCTGACTACGGGTGCTGCACTGTAAGGAGTTTGTACGTTCTCCCCGTGACCTGCGTGGGTTTACTCCGAGATCTTCGGTTTCCTCCCACACTCCAAAGACGTACAGGTATGTAGGTTAATTGGCTGGGTAAATGTAAAAATTGTCCCTAGTGGGTGTAGGATAGTGTTAATGTACGGGGATCACTGGGCGGCACGGACTTGGAGGGCCGAAAAGGCCTGTTTCCGGCTGTATGTGTATGATATGATGATATGATATGATAACAAAAGCTTTTCATTGTTCCCGATGTTGGGGAAGTCCAGAACAAGGGGTCACAGTTTAAGGATAAGGGGGAAGTCTTTTAGGACCGAGATGAGAACGTTTTTTTTCACACAGAGAGTGGTGAATCTGTGGAATTATCTGCCACAGAAGGTAGTTGAGGCCAGTTCATTGGCTATATTTAAGAGGGAGTTAGATGTGGCCCTTGTGGCTAAAGGGATCAGGGGGTATGGAGAGAAGGCAGGTATGGGATACTGAGTTGGATGATCAGCCATGATCATATTGAATGGCGGTGCAGGCTCGAAGGGCCGAATGGCCTACTCCTGCACCTATTTTCTATGTTTCTATGTTTCTATAAGTTCCTAAGTCAAAGGAGCTGAATTAGTCCATTCGGGCCATCGAGTCAACTCTGCCATTCAATCACAGCTGATCTTTCTCTCCCTCACAACCCCATTCTCCTGCCTTCTCCCCATAATCTTTGACACCCTTACCAATCAAGAATATGTCAATCTCCGCTTTAAAAATATCTAATGATTTGGCCTCCACAGCCTTCTGTGGCAAGGAATTCCACAGATTTAACTAACACTTTTACTCAAAACACTTAATTAAACATAGATTTTGTTTTCTTCTTATAATGGCCGAGAGGAACATGCTAATAATGTATCACTCATAGCACACCAGCACAGATAAAGTTAAAAGCCACCCCATTATTTACACTGCTGCATTCATTCTAACTTCTAGACATGAAGATAGCTTTTATTTCTAAGGTTGCTGAGGAAGCTTCCAATATTTGGAGAGCACATCGGGGGTTTGGTAGTTTTAACTTGACTTCACATCAATTAATGAAAGGCACAGTGCGCTGGAGAAACTCAGCGGGACAGGCAGCATCTCTGGAGAACATGGATAGGTGATGTTTCATATTGGGACCTTTCTTCAGACTGAAGAAGGGTCATCAAGTCTTACAGTGTGGAAACATTAGTTTCCAAAGCCAATTAACCTACAAACCTGTACGTCTTTGGAGTGTGGGTGGAAACCGGAGCACCCGGAGAAAACCCACACAGTCCCATGGAGAATGTGCAAACTCTGTAAAAACAGCACCCGTAGTCAGGATCGAACCTGAGTCTCTAGCGATGTAAGGCAGCAACTCTACCGCCACTGTGCTGCCATAATCTTTTGACAGTATTGTGCCTTATGGATTGATATTAATAGCTGTTTTCATCATTTAGATATATATGCCTGATAACTAAAACAAGTCAGCAAATAGGAGTGACCAATCAATATAATGCAATTATAAAGATAAGACAGTTATGCTCCAACATTAATTAATGTTCACATAAAATCAAAAGTCAATGTATTGCAAAGAGGAATAGAGGAATACACGGGGGGGACGGACAATAGTTTAATACTCAGCGTAAATGTTACACTTACTGCGATGGTCACAACAGTTCGATCGGCAAAGGCTGTCATTACCACTTTTTGTAAAATGCTCTCCTGGTAAAGAGGAACAGATTTAGAAATCATAGCGTATCTGCAAACGCAGTACTGCCCCAGAAACAATGGCTTCATGACAAAATCATAAGCAAGACTTATTTTAAGAGAGACATCTATTCTCTCAGGGGTATAGCGACACACAAAAAAACAAAACAAGTCTCCCTCTCTCGGTATGTTGCAAAAAGGCAGAGGATTTGTCTTTTAAACGGTTATCCCCAGTCAATAGACAACAGACAATAGGTGCAGGAGGAGGCCATTCGGCCCTTCGAGCCAGCACCGCCATTCAATGTGATCATGGCTGATCATTCTCAATCAGTACCCTGTTCCTGCCTTCTCCCCATACCCCCTGACTTCGCTATCCTTAAGAGCTCTGTCTAGCTCTCTCTTGAATGCATTCAGTCAGCCATGTTGAGTTCCCAAACCCAGAGTGCCGGAGGAACTCAGCGGCTCAGGCACCATCTGTGGAGGGAATGGACTGGTGACCGTTCGGGTCATGACCTTTCTTCAGACTGATTGTAGTCGGGGGTAGAGAACTGGAAGAGAGAGGTGGGGACGGGACAAAGCCTGGCAAGTGATAGGTGGATACAGGTGGGGGGGGGGGAAGGGGGTTTGATGAGCAGATGGGTGGAGTAAGTACCAAAAGCTACAGATAAAAAGGAGATAAAAGGGTGGCAGATATGGAGAGAAGGGGAGTGATTGTAAAGCTAGAGGGTGGGATACAGGTGAGAATGCAATGCAGGTTTAGTATAGACAGGTCGAGGCCACGTTTGGTGATAGGATAACAAGGTTGGGTACCCAATGGTATATGCTGCCAAAAGAGGCAGTGGGTTCAAAACAATCACCATGTTTAAGAGGCATTTATCGGACACTTAAACAGGCAAGGCCCACAATGCCATGGTTTTAATGTGGGACAATGGGATTATTGCAGATGGGAAAAATTGTCGATACGGACAGGGTGGGCCAAAGGGTCTGTTTCTGTGCTATCTGTTTTTATGACTATGTTTTTATGTGCTGTATCTTGTTTAGTTTAGTTTAGTTTAGTTTAGAGATACAGCACGGAAACAAGCCCTTCGGCCCACTGAGTCCGCACCGACCAGTGATCACTGTCCTACACACACTGGGGACAATTGTTACATTTATACGAAGCCAATTAAGTGACACGTCTTTGGAGTGTGGGAGGAATTGGAGAAAACTCACAGGGAGAACGTGCAAACTCCGTACAGACAGCACTATAGTTGGGATGGAACCCGGGTCTCTGGCGCTGTAAGGCAGTAGCTCTGCCGCCCCTGAGGCTCCCTGTTTTTTTTGCCACTTAAAAGCATCAGGGTAACATTTGGTGAATTTTTACGTTGTAAATCCTTCAAAGGTTTGTCCTTTTCTTTCTGTTCGGCTCTAAGAAACAGCTGGGGCTTTCCTCAGATGTCCACTTACCGTGGCCATGTCAATGGAAGCTGTGGCCTCATCCATGATCAGAATACTGCTCTTTCGTACAAAGGCCCGGGCCAAACTGAAGAGCTGTCTCTGGCCAACACTGAAGTTCTCTCCGCCCTCAGTAACCATGGCATCTATTTGAAGAAAACAGAAACAGCCAGTCAACAACACAGGCCAAGAGTTAACCGCAAAGTTCAAGAACTTTGAACTCAAGATGAGTTCCTGACCCGAAACATCGCCCGTCAATTCCCTCCTGAGATGCCGCCTGACCTGGTGAGTTACTCCATCACTTTGTGCTTTGCTCAAGATTCTGGCATCTGCACTTCCTTGTGCTCCAGCTTCCTCCCACATCCCAAACACGTGCAAGTTTGCAAGTTAGAAAAAAGGACACAAAGTGCTGGAGTAATTCAGCGGGTCAGGCAGCATCTCTGGAGAGAAGGAATGGGTGACGTTTTGGGTCGAGACCCTTCTTCAGACTGGTAGCGATTAGGGAAACGAGAGATACAGACGGTGATGTGTAGAGATAAACATGGATAGGTTGAAACATCACCCGTCCATGTTCTCCAGAAGTGCTGCCTAACCTACTGTGTTATTCCAGCACATTGTGTCTTTTTGTATAAACCAGCTTCTGCAGTTTCTTGATTTTACAGGTTTGTAGGTCAGTTGGCCTCTGTAAATTGCCTGTGAGAGTATACGGGTGTACAGTAGAGTTTTTCTTTTAAGAGACACAGCCCTTCGGCCCATCGAGTCCGCACCGACCTGCGATCCCCGCATATTAACACTATCCTACACACACTAGGGACAATTTACACTTATACCAAGCCAATTTACCTACATACTTGTAAGTCTTTGGAGTGTGGGAGGAAACCGAAGATCTCTGAGAAAATCCATGCGGTCACGAGGGAGGACGTACAAACTCCGTACAGACAGCAACCGTAGTCGGGATCGAACCCGGGTCTCCGATGCTGCAAGCGCTGTAAGGCAGCAACTCTACTGCTGCGCCACCGTGACCTCCCTTGGCCTTGGCTGGACAGGCTGTATGACCTCCTTCAGCCTATCTGACAGTGTGACAGCTGGGATTGTGTGCTCAGTACCACTTTCCTAGTCATTTTCCCGAGTTCCTCCCTCCCATCCTGTCCTCGATTAAGAGCAATTGCTGTGATGTTAACAGTATCCTCAATAGGAACGACTGATACAAATTACCTGTTTAATTATTTTTGTTTTCCTCCGTTACTTTCCCAGTCAACCTTTCTACGAGTCCAATACCTACTTTGTGAATTCTGTTCTTTTTAAAATATCAATAGGAACTATTAAACCATAAAACATTTTTAAAAACCTACACAGGAACAGGCCCTTCAGCCCATAATATCTGTGCCAAACATAATGTTAAGATAAACTAATCTCTCCTGCTTGCACATTATTCATATCCCTCCATTTCCAGCATATAGAGCGGCACGGTGGCGCAGCGGTAGAGTTGCTGCCTTACAGCGAATGCAGCGCCGGAGACTCAGGTTCGATCCTGACTACGGGCGCCGTCTGTACGGAGTTTGTACGTTCTCCCCGTGACCTGCGTGGGTTTTCTCCGAGATCTTCGGTTTCCTCCCACACTCCAAAGACGTACAGGTATGTAGGTTAATTGGCTGGGCAAATGTTAAAAAAATAAAATTGTCCCTGGTGGGTGTGGGATAGTGTTAATGTGCGGGGATCGCTGGGCGGCGCGGACCCGGTGGGCCGAAGGGCCTGTTTCCGCGCTGTATCTCTAAATCTAAAATCTAAAAAAATCTAAAATCCATGTGCCTGTCTAAAAGCCTCTTAAACACCACTATCGTGTCTGCCTCCACCACCACCCCTGGCAGTGCGTTCCAAGTGCCCACCACCCTCTGTGTACAAGACTTGCTTCACACATCGGGGGAGGCAAAGTGGCGCAGCGGTAGAGTTGTTGCCTTACAGCAATGGAGATCCAGCGTCGATCCTGGCCATTGGTACTGTCTGTACGGAGTTTGTACGTTCTCCCTCTGACGTTTGTACGTTTTCTCCGGGTGCTACGGTTTCCTCCAACATGCCAAAGACGTGCGGGTTTGTAGGTTAATTGGCTTCTGTAAACCTTCCCTAGTGTGTAGGATGCAACTCGTGTGCGGGTAATTGCTGGTTGGCGCGGACATGGTGGGCTGAAGGGCCTGTTTCCGCACTGTATCTCTAAACTAAACAAAACTAACTTAAACTAAACATCTTTAAACTATGTCACTCTCACTAAGTCTTTTTTTTTGTATTTCTGCCTAACTCTATCATGTGCTGTAATGTTTATTTTCTTATTAATGAGTTTTTCACTCCAACTTTGAAAACTTTGCTTCTTTTTTTTTCTCCACTATTTTGTCCAATCTTCTTAACAGCCCCCCAAAATTTGTAAAACAAATCTGTGCACGGTGCCAAAAAGATTGTCAATTCTGCGAAGCCGCTGCCGATTACTAGAAGTGAGTAAGCTCAGCACAAGCTTCACATGTGGAGAATAGCCCCACAAGGCATTTGACAAAGATGGGTCTGTCAGATAATCTGAGTCATCATTTCATATTTTAAGATAAAGACGACAGCTTTGGAAAATTAAACATGATCCATATCAGTCAAACTCTCAGATCAGTTACTGACAGCAGCGAAAACATACTGTGTAGGAAGGAACTGCAGATGCTGGTTTAAACCAAAGATGGACACAAAAGGCTGGAGGAACTCAGCGGGTCAGGCAGCATCTCTGGAGAAAAGGAATAGGTGACGATTTGGGTCGAGACCCTTCTTCAAGTATCGACCCGAAATGTACTTGACACAAAAACATACTTAGGTTCGAACTCAGATTATCAGTCACAAAGAGTCAGGAAACAGGCCATTCAGCCCATCATGTCTGTGCTGAGCAGTGGGCACTTCTTCATATTAATCCCATCTCCTGTTTCTCAGAGGGTGCTGAGTATATGGAATGAGCTGCTGGAGGACGTAGTTGAGGCAGGTACCATAGCAGCAGTTAAACGATACTGGGACAGGTACGTGGATAGGAAAACGTTAGAGGGATATGGGTCACACAAGAGGCAAATGGGACTAAATTAGGTGGAGCATCTTTGTCAGCATGGATGGGTTGGGCCGAAGGGCCTGTTTCCATGCTGTATGACTGTAACTCTACATGGCCAGTGGCTTTCTACACCTACGGCAATTCACATCTGGACAGTCCATAAATGTTAGATAGACACAAAATGTCGGAGTAACTCAGCCTTGGTTGCTCTGTGTATGATCAGAGTTTGCACGTTCTCCCTGTGACTGCGTGGGTTTCCTCCGGGTGCTCTGGTTTCCTCCCACATCTCAAAGATGTGCGGGATGGCTGTTTAATTGGCCCTCTGTAAATTGCCCCCTAGTGTGTAGATAAGTGGTAGAATCTGAGGAAATCGGGCAATTGAACAAAAATGGGGTTAAATAGGATGAGTGCAATGGGGTGATCGATGGTCAGCACGGACATGATGGGCTGAAAGGTCTGCTCCGTGCTGTATCTCATTGCGACTCTGTGACTATGACTGTGCCAAATACATGGGGTCAACCAGATTAACCGTTCAGTGTTAAATCGTCCCGGGTGTGTAGGTGAGTGGGAGTATGCGGGAAAGTTGATGGAAATATGGGAAGAATAAAATAGGACTCATGTAAATGCTTTAATGGTTGATGGCTTTTCCCATGCAACATAACTTTCTGCCTTTCTATTCTGAGCTATTTCATGGGAAGAAGCTAGCAGGCGGACAAAGGAAAATATTTAAGAATATTCGCAACACTGCGTAATAAAATAAAATCAGACACAATCCATAATGAAATACAACACCGACTCATAGGGCATAGAACAGTACAGCATAGGATCAGGCCCTTCTGCCCACAATGTCTGTGCCGAACAGGATGCTAAGACCAATTCTTATCTGCATGCATACAATCCATCTCCCTCTGTTCCTTGCATATATCCATGTGCCTGTCTAAAAGTCTCTTAAACGCCACTATCGTATCTGCTCTATGCACCTCCCTTAAAATTTGTCCCTCTCACCTTAAGGTAATGCCCGCTAGTCTTTGGCTTTTCCACCCTGGGGGGATTCTGATGCCTGGGAATCTCTGGACCATTCAAAATAGCAACGAATCATTCAAGATGGTTGTGACAGGATGGTGATGATGTCATGGCAACATGGGGAAAGCCAGTGTAAATGACGGGGAGAGCTGGCCACCCCACAACGATCCATCCAAACGTCCCATCAGGCACTCCTGCCCCACTTGTGGAGAGGTCCTCAGCTCTCACAATGGTCCCAGCAGAAGAAAGGTCCCGACCCAAAACGTCTCCAGTCCATTCCCTTCACAGATGCCGCCTGACCCGCTGAGTTCCTCCAGCACTTTGCGTTTTGCTCAAGATTCCAGCATCTACACACCTTGCGTTCCCACAATCAGTTCCTGAGTTTATCTAAAACAGCTATCAATATCTTTCTGGGTCTCAAGGAAAGTAGAGGTAGTTTAGGAAAATGGTATAAGGTAGAAGTTCAGCCATGATGCAGAAGGTCTGGATGGTTGATTCCTGCTTCTATATCCTACGCTCTTATAAAACTGGTATGGAAGCCAGTCATTCTCAATCCCAAAAGATTGTCCAAGAAAAAAGATGACACCAAAGGGATAAAATGAAGGTCTGGACAGTTTTTGCTTCCAATTGGAAGCCTCCCCTTATCAAGAAAGTAAAGTCTAAGCAACGATAAGACCTACCTCAGCAAACTTTTTTATGGTGCCCTGCTTAAGTGTACATTGTTATCTAATGGATTTAAATAGAGTGGATGGGAGAGGATGTTTCCTGCAATGGGGGAGTCTAGGACCAGAGGGCACGGCCTCAGAATAAAGGGATGTACCTTTAGAATGGAGGTGAATAGAAATGTCTTTAGCCAGAGGATGATGAATCTATGGAATTCATAGCCACAGACGGCTGTGGAAGGTCTTTTCAAAGCAGAGATGGATAGGTTTTTGATTAGTCGGAGCATCCGAGGTTACGGGGAGAATGGGGTCGAGAGGGAAAAATAGATCTGGCATGTTCGAATGGCAGAGCAGACTCGATGAAGCGAATGGCCTAATTCTGCTTCTATGTCTCATGATTTTATGGTAACAGGTAAAAACGAACTAATCTTCAATCTGAGCAGCAGGGGTAACATGCAATAGTTTGTGAGGAACCAAACACAACAGTGACACTGGTCCGATCTGTGAGGAACAGCAGTGAGTCACCGAATATCAATCTCAGGGAAGGTTTACGGACAGCTACAGGGCAGATCGTATCTTATGATGGAAGGTTATTCAGACTGGCTTGTACCTGCTGGAGCCTAGAAGAATAAGAAGGGACATGATTGAGATATATGAGATCTTGAGGGTTTTTAGATTTTTTTTTTTAGATTTAGAGATACAGCGCAGAAACAGGCCCTTCGGCCCACCGGGTCCGCGCCGCCCAGCGATCCCCGCACACTAACACTATCCTACACCCACTAGGGACAATTTTTACATTTGCCCAGCCAATTAACCTACAAACCTGTATGTCTTTGGAGTGTGGGAGGAAACCGAAGATCTCGGAGAAAACCCACGCAGGTCACGGGGAGAACGTACAAACTCCTTACAGTGCAGCACCTGTAGTCAGGATCGAACCTGAGTCTCCGGCGCTGCATTCGCTGTAAGGCAGCAACTCTACCACTGTGCCACCGTGGCAAGATAGGTGTGGAGGGGTGTGAGACAGCACAGTGGCACGGCAGTAGAGTAGCTGCCTTACAGCGCCAGACCCCGCGTTCAATCCTGACTATGGGTGCTGTCAGTACAGAGTTTGTACATTCTCCCCGTGATGACGTGGGCTTTCTCCGGGTGCTCCAGCTTTCTCCCACGCTCCAAAGATGTACAGGTTTGTAGATTAATTGGCTTTGGTTAAAATTGTAAATTGTCCCCGGTGTGCAGGATAGTTCAAGTGTACGGGGTGATCGCTGGTCGGCGCAGACCCAGTGGGCCGAAGGGCCTGTTTCCGCGCTGAACGTCTAAAGCCTGAAGCATGTTTTCAATTCTGTGAGAATCAAAATTTAGGGGTCACTGAGTAAAAAATAAGGATCATTATTTTTAGGACAGCTGAAATTATTTTTTTCTCCTGGGATTCAAGAATCTTTGGAACTCTCTCCCTGAAATCTTTGAGTGCTTTTTAAGGCAGAGTTAGAGAAATACTTGGGCAAAACAACAAAGTGCTGGAGTAACTCAGCGGGTCAGGCAGCATCCAGGATGTGAATGCACACACGGTGTTTCGGGTCGGGACCCCCCTTCAGGCTGATGGAATGAGTATCCATGGTAGCGCAGCTGGTAAAGCTGCTGCCTCACGGCGTCAGAGACCCAGGTTCGATCCTGACCTCTTTTTTTTAATATATATAAAAGTTTTATTCCAAAGAAAAACATACAAACATACTAAGCAAAATGTGATCAAACAAAAGCCGCCTGTATCGGCAGTTTACAAATTAAACAATTATCACATTAAAATCCCGCCATCTCTGTCAACAATACATTCAACCCCCCGCGGCGACCAGCGTTCCCGGAAGGCCTCCAGAGTTCCCGTGGACACCGCGTGTTCCCTCTCCAGGGACACGCGGGCACGGACGTAAGCCCGGAACAGGGGTAGGCAGCCGACTTCTGTGAGGCCGTCGACTGCCCGCTGCCTGGACCCGCGGATGGCCATCTTGGCCAGGCCCAGGAGCAGACCGACAGGGAGACCCCCTCCTCCCTCCTGACCCTCCCCCCTCTGTACCGGGTGCCCAAAAATTAAAAGCGTAGGGCTAAAATGGAGCCAGAACTTGAGGAGCAGCCCCTTCAGATACTGGAACAGGGGCTGTAACCTCACGCACTCTGTATACAAATGGTACAGGGTCTCCTCCTCACCGCAGAAGTGACAGGCGGCAGACGAGACCGTGAACCGGCTCAAGTACCTGTTACAGGCTATAGCCTTATGCAACACTCTCCACCCCAGGTCCCCGATGTAAAGCGGGAGGACCCCCTTATAGAGAGACCTCCACTGGGGACCGCTCCCGCCGTCAGGTGGTAACACGGACCGCCAGGGCGTGTCCGGACGGAAGACGAGAGCGAGGAAGTGGAGAGTGTGCAGGAGCAGCCTGTACAAAACGCGCCTCTCCGCGTCACGGAACGGCACGCTGGGCATCTGGGAAAGGCGGCTCATATTGCGTGGGGCCGGCTCTCGGGAAGGGACCCGGGCCGTGGGCCCAATGAGCAATTCCGACGGAGCGGGGGTAAGCCCAGTCGGAATCGCTCCACGCACACGCCTCTCCTCGACACCCACCGTGACAGGGTGAGGACCGGCCCCCCTCACAACCACAGCACCCCCCTCCCCCTGAGGAGCAGCGCCCTGGCTGAAGGTGACCAAATTCCTGGCTCTCAGGAGATCACGGTAAAAACCAGGCAACTCCCGCCTAGCGCGCTGACTCATGCCCGCTACCGGGAGCCGTGATCCCTCCTGGAGGCAGCGCCCCTGGCAGAAAAAGTACGTGGCCAGCGAGTGCCATCTGGGAGGGCACTCGGAGTACACGTACCTCCGCAAGGTCCTGAGTCGGAGGGCTGCCACCTGAGTGCGGACGCAGACCAGCGCCTGACCGCCCTCCTCCAACGGGAGACTCAGAACCCCAGCAGAGACCCAGTGGTTCCTCTCACCCCAGAAGAAGTTAACTAACCTCCTCTGTATCATGGCGATGAAACGAGAGGACGGGACCAGAGTGGCCAGCCGGTACCACAGCAGAGAGGCCACCAGCTGGTTTATGACCAAAGCCCTACCCCGATATGATAACACACCAAGGAGGCCTGACCAGCGCCCCACACGGGCGACCACCTTCGCCTCCAACTCCTGCCAATTCGCCTGCCAAGCCCCCTCAGTGGGACTCAGGTAGATCCCCAGATAGAGGAGGTACGTGGTGCTCCACGCAAAAACTGCCATCTCCTCCGGCAGGGAGTCTACCTGCCACTGACCCACCAAGAGCCCAGCACACTTCGCCCAGTTGATCCTGGCGGAGGATGCGGCTGAGAACACCCGCTGGCACTCACGCATCCTCCGCAGGTCAACCGGGTCGGTGAACATTAGTAACACATCGTCGGCGTAGGCCGAGAGAACCACCTCCACCCCCGGCCCCGGCAAATCCAAACCTGCCAGCCGCCTCCGTAGGAGGCACAGGAATGGCTCCACACAGAGGGAATAAAGCTGGCCGGACATGGGGCATCCCTGACGAACCCCCCTCCCAAAGTGAATGGGAGCCAACAAAGAGCCATTGACCTTGACCAGGCACTCTGCGGCAGCGTATAAGAGCCGGACCCGGGCCACAAAATGGGGTCCGAATCCAAACGCCCGCAGAGTCCCGAGAAGGTAGTCGTGTCCCACCCGGTCAAACGCTTTCTCCTGGTCAAGGGAGAGAAAGGCAACGGACTGACCAGCCCTCTGGCACAGATGGATCAGGTCCCGGACCAGATGGATATTGTCCTGGATGGACCGGCCCGGGACTGTGTAGGACTGGTCAGGGTGGATCACATGGGACAGCGTGGGCCCCAGGCGATTGGCCAATGCCCGTGCAAAGACTTTGTAACCCGTACTGAGAAGAGAGACCGGGCGCCAGTTTTTCAAGAGGCGGAGATCGCCCTTCTTGGGTAGCAGGACGACGACTGCCCTGCGCCATGAGAAGGGCATCTCCCCGGTCGCCAGGCTCTCCCCCAACACCTTCACATAGTCGCCCCCCAGGACACCCCAGAAGGCTCGAAGAAACTCCACAGTCAGCCCATCCAGCCCCGGAGACTTGCCCCTACTGAGCTGGTGCAGGGCACCAGTCAACTCCTCCAGAGTTAGGGGATCATCGAGGCGCTCAGCCACCTCCCTGCACACTACGGGTAAGCCCTCCCACAGCACCCCTTGTGCCTCCCCACTAGATGTTTCCTCGGAGAACAGAGTGTCATAGAACGACCAAACTGAGGCACCGATCCTCTCCGGATCCGTGATGGAGGAGCCATCGTCCGCAAGCAACTCGACAAACTGCCTGCGGGCACCTCGGCACTTTTCCAGGGAGAAGAAAAAGGGGGAGGCGCGGTCCAGATCGTGCAACATCTGGACTCGCGACCTCACATACGCGCCCCGGGACCTCCTCAGCTGCAAGTCCCTCAGTGCCCCTTTCTTCTCCTGGTACTCCTCCCACTCACATGAGTCCCCCTCCGTCTGACCCAGGCGAGACTCCGAGTCAAGCAACTCTCTCTCAAGCCGTCCGATCTCGGAGTCCCGCCCCTTGGTCGACCCCCTCGTGTAGTCCTGGCAAAACAGACGGACGTAAGCCTTCCCTACATCCCACCACTGCCTTAGGGAAGGGAAACGCCCCTGCCTTTCCCTCCACTCCGCCCAGAACTGCTTGAATGAGTCCCGGAACCGGCGCTCCTCCAGCAGCCGGTTGTTGAAGTGCCAGTACGCGGACCCTGCCCGTGTGCGCGTCGGGATAAAGTCCACTCGCACCAGGCAGTGGTCCGAGCACGGCTCCAACCGCATGGAGGCTGCCGAGACACAGGACACATAAGCCTTAGACACATATACACGGTCAATACGGGAACCACCCCCCTTAAACCTGTATGAGAAGGCGCCGGAGTTGGGATGGAAATTCCTCCAAGCATCTACTAGCTCAAAAGAATCCACCAACTCCCTTAATGTCTTGACCGCTGCCGGATCGCGCTGAATGCCAGAGCGATCTCTCGCCTCAAGGGTACAATTAAAATCACCCCCCAGGAAAACACACTCCCCCCGATCGATGGTGTTCAACAGCGCGGTCACTTCTTGTGTTAACCGCGTCTGCATAGCACCGCTCTTGGGGGCGTACACATTAATAAAATGTAACGGCACGCCATCCAGGCGCACGGCCAGATACAACAACCGGCCTGGTACAATGTCCTGCACCTTGACAATCTCCGGCTGGAAAGATGGGGCCAACAGGAAGGCCACTCCACTCGAAATGGAGGTGAGATGGCTCATGTAGACCCCCCCTTCCCACTCCAGGAGCCAGGTGGGCTCGTCACTAGCCACAGTGTGTGTTTCCTGCAGGAAGCTCACCGCGTACCTCCCGTCCCTCAGCACCGAGAGATGGTGAAACCTACGGAGAGACTCCCTGGCCCCATTAATATTCAGGCTGGCTATAGTGAGCTTCATTTTGAAAGCGCACAAGAACTTTTACCAGCCCCCCTTGACGGAATGGAGCCTCCCCGAACCCTCTGCCCTTTCTTTAGGGACTGAAAAAGCTCTTGGAGCTGGCGCCGCTCATTTTTCAATACACCTGCCATGTTCCCCTCCTCCTGAAGGATGGCATAAATGGACTGCAAGGGTACCGTCAGGTCTGACCAGAGGTCGACAGCCAGATCTGCCTTATTCCTCTTCCCTCTGCTGTCCTTCAGAAACTTCCGGAGTTCCCAGATATCAACAAGCCGAGACACGGGGCTGCGGGTGGGACAGTCCATCAACTCACTGTCGCTGGACTCCACGTCCCCCTCCTCCTCCCACTCAATTTCTGAGCCCGAGTCTGGATTGTTCTGACTCCCAGCCGCCTCGCTCACCCCTCCCTGTGAGGTGGGCGGGTCGGCCACATCACCCGGTCCCTCCTCCGTCACCATCCCACCCCCAGGATCAGTGACGGGGGCAGGTACCGGTACCTCTAACTGTGGCAAGCTGCCTGGTAAATGGCCAGGCTCCTGCACACCCCCACTGCCCTCTGTAACCGGATTGGGGGCAGTGATGTTGGAGGAAGTCTCCGGGGCTGGCAGTGAGAGGGTACGTCTGGAGTCCGACCGAAGGACACGATCCGAAACGACCATGTCCTCCTTCGCACCCAGGGCACCCGCCCCAGCACCGTCACCCAGAGAGTCCCCGTCCCCCACCACCAGGGGAACCACCTCGCTCTGGCCCTCAGGGGGCGATGTTCCCGGAGTCTCCCCTGCTCCCTCAGCCGATGGGGCAGCACACCCCTCAATAGGACTCGTAGCCTCAATGGGGAGCATGGGCTGGGGACCCACCCCCACACTCAAGTCCCCCCCATCAATCTTCCCCTGGTCACCCTCTAAGCCAGCGGACGCAATCCCTGGGGGAACAGCCCCCTCGGGTAGTGTGTCACCACTCTCAGGTGGTCCCTGCACTACAGAGGCATCCTCCTGCCCAGAGGAAGCGTGTACTGGGTACTCTGCCTCAACAGGGGAGAAACACCTCCCTTCAGGTCGCCCCTGACCTTCAGGGCCGTTCTCCGTGTCAGAGGACCCGTGCCTCCTCTTATAACCACTAGCGTGCGGTGGTTCAGTCAGCTCCATTGCTGAAGCCTGTTCCTCCGCCCCGCCATCTACCTGCTCATCCTCTCCAGCCCTCAGACCCTCAGGCTCAGAGGCGAGCTCGATAATATCTACTGCCGGGGGACCCTCATTAAGGTGACCTTCTGCCTGGCGTCCCGCTTGAACGTTCTTCTTCTTCCTTTTAGCTTTCTTACTCCTCTGTCTCTCCCAGTGCCCCTCATCCACCCCCCACACTGCACCGGCATCCTCCGCCACAGGTACGGGACATGGGGGTGGTGGGGGAATGGAGGATGGGAGCAAGGGAACAAAGTCATCACGGGCCACCGTGGTAGAACCAGCAGCCCCAGATGGGCCAGCACTGCCTTCCTGGGCCACCTTGGTGGAGCTGGCAGCCCGGTGCTTGGGACAATTCCTGCGGAAATGCCCCACCTCTTTGCATGCATGGCAGCGTGCTTGGCCCGTGTTCCAAAACACGCGATAGCAGAATCCTTCCCATTCAACCTCAAAACTCCCCTCCATATCAATCCCCTGTGCCAGCTGTATGTACACGCGGCGATTGAACGTTAATACATGCTGCATTTCGGGATCATCCAACCTATGCAACAGTTTGGTGGGCCCAGACCGCACCTCCCCCAGCTTAGTTACATGTGGGAGCAGGAGCGCGTCCGGAACATAAGGGGGAACGTTGGACAGCATGACCGGCAGCACGGGCCGCCCCCATGGGTCCACCGCCATGTAAATCCCAGCCACCGTGATCCCCCTTTCCAATGCGGTAGCCACCGACTGCTCAGTCTTTAGGATGACAACAGCCTTCCCACTGACCACCGCGCCTGCCATTATGGCCTTCTTGCCAACAGTCTCCCCCAGCGCGGTTAGCACAGCCTTGAAGGTAATGTTGCCCTGCAAGGTCACTTTCCCGTGTATACGCCCCAACAACTCATGGCCCTTAGTCACGGAGACTGCCGACTGTACGGCAGCTGCATAATTCTTGGGGGCCGCCATCTTTAGGGCGTGGAGCAAAACAAAACGTCTCCGTTTTTTATAAGTCAAAGCAGTCTTTCTGCTATTGCTGCACCTCCACGCATTTGCAGCAGTTTAAAGTCGTGAAGGCTTTCTGGCAAAGCAACAGAAAGCAGTCTCCTCCTGATAAGATAGGGAAAAGTCCGTGCCAATCCTCCCGTCGTAGAAATTGGAACTTCCGGAGGCTTCTTCCCCAGGTCTCGGTCGCCCTCCCGGCTTCAACGAAAATCCAATGCACTGTTGCCGTACTTACCCGGCACACCTGGACCGGGCAAAGTCGGTGTGGGAGGGAGCTTTCCGATGCTACAGACCACAAACACCGCTCTAGACTCAGCTCCCACCAGTTCAAGTGCAACTTGGCCTTCCGCCAGCCACTGCCGCTCCTACGACTTTCAGAAAACACGAACAAATCCTCCCCAATTAGAGGACTCTTTCAACAAAGAGAGTCTCTGCTTTCCGACAGAAGTCCAAAAAGCAAATTCTGACTGCTTTCGTTTGTCCTCGCCAAACAAATCCTTCGAAAATAATCAAATCCTCACAGCCAGCGCCACACACCCACGTCCAATCCTGACCTCGGGTGCTGCTTGTGTAGAGTTTGCACGTTCTCCCTGCGACTGTGTGGGTTTCCTCCGGGTGCTCTGGTTCCCTCCCACATCCCAAAGACGTGCGGCTTTTGTAGGTTAATTGCCCCTCTGTAAATTGCCCCTCGTGTACAGGGAATGGATGCGAAAGTCGGATAAAAGTAGAACTAGTGTGAACGGGTGATCGATGGTCGATGGACGGTGTGGGCTGAAGGACCTGTTTCCATGCTGTATAGTTCAATCAATCAATTTATCAATTAGTCAATCAATCAATCAATCACTAGAGATTACATTCAGATCAGAGGTTATGGGGGGAATGCAGGAGAATGGGGTTAGGAGGGAGAGATAGATCAGCTATGATTGAATGGTGGAGTAGACTTGATGGGCCGAATGGCCTAATTCTGCTCCTATCACTCATGAACTTATGAACCATTAGCTGAGTAAATGACAGAACAGGCACGAAGGGCTGAATGGCCTACTCCTGCTTCCAACTTGCACGTAACCTTGATATTTCAAATTCCAGCATCTTAAAGAGAGAGAGGCGTGGAACTTGCCCACTTACTGAGTCCGCCCGGTAGTGACTTGACCATGTTCTTTAGCTGGGCAATTTCCAATGCCTCCCACAGCCTGTCATCAGTGCACTTGCACTCAGGGTCCAGGTTAAAGCTGGAAAACAAAGAAGACCTCACAAAGATATCATTGTATTTCTATTCAATGTGTTTTATGGTGTGCGAAACACAAAGTGCTGGAAGAACTCAGGCAGGTAGGCAGCATCTGTGGAAGGAATGGACAGGTGGCATTTCGGGTCGGGACCCTAGTTCAATCTCAAGAAGGGTCTGCACTTCTGGTGGTGGTTTGGCAATTTTAAAGGCAAGATCTTGGTGTTGGAGATACAGATTTGGATCCAAATATTGGCATCAAATGGGCCAACAGGGACTTTTCTGATGGATGGCGACTAAATTCAACGGGTACTACTTTTAGCAGAGTACTTTGACCAAGCAAAATTTTTTTTTAAATCACCAATGCAAAGAGCAAAATCACCAATGCAAAATCACCAATGCATTTCTAGCGATGGGGAGATTCGGGAACCAGAGGTCCATATGTCCCTTCTGAGCCTAATGAACTTGTGTCAACACATCGTATTCTGTGCCACACCATACATCACCACAACATATCGGTTTCAAGATGTGTGATTAAATATGGAAGTGTTTAGTTTAGTTTAACTAAGTTTAGTTTGGTTTAGAGATACGGTATGGAAACAGGCCCTTCAGCCTAAAGAGTCCATGGATGACCATCGATCATCTGAACACCTGTTCTATGTTATTCCACTATCCCATCCTGCACACTAGGGACAATTTACTGAGGGCCAATTAACCTACAAACCCTGCACGTCTTCGGAATGTGGGAGCAAACCGAAGCACCCGGAGGAAACCCATTGTGGTCACAGAGAGAACGTGCAAACTCCACACGCAGACATCAGTCAGGATCAATCCTGGGTCTCTGGTGCTGTGAGGCAGCAACTCTACCGCTGCACCACAGTGCTGTTGTGTGAATATTCCCTCCACAGACACTGGGATAACATAGTACTCATGTACGGGTGATCGTTGATCGGCCGTAGGGTCTGTTTCTATGCTGTATCTCTAAACTAAACTAAACTAAACTAAAATGAGATGTAAGACTGCAAAGTGCGAGGAACTAAAAGCACACTTGATTTTCTGACCACCTTCTGGCTAAAGAAATTCCTCCTTGCCTCCACTCTACAGGTACATCCTTTTATTCTGAGCCTGTGGTCTCTGGTCCTATCCTCTCCCACGTGGAAACATCCCAGGAATGAGTAGGTTAACATATGATGAGCATTTGATGGCACTGGGCCTGAACTCACTGGAGTTTCGAAGAATGAGGGGGGACCTCATTAAAATAGAAAAGTGAAGGCCTTAGATAGAGTGGATGTGGAAACGATGTTTCCACTAGTGGGAGAGTCTAGGACCAGAGGTCATAGCCTCAGAATTAAAGGACGTTCTTTTAGGAAGGAGATGACGTGGAATTTCATTAGTCAGAGGGTGGTGAATCTGTGGAATTCTTTGCCACAGAAGGCTGTGGAGGCCAAGTCAGTGAATATTTTTAAGGCAGAGATAGAAAGATTCTTGATTAGTACGAGTGTCAGAGGTTATGGAGAGAAGGCAGGAGAAGGGGGTTAAGAGGTAGAGATAGATCAGCCACGATTGAATGGCGGAGTAGACTTGATGGGCCGAATGGCCTAAATCTGCTCCGATCACTTATGATCATGATCTTATGCTCTTATGATCCTTTCCACATCCACTCTATCTAGGCCTTTCATTATTTGGTGCTTTCAGTTTTGATCGCAATTAAATTAAATTAAATTATTGCATCGTATGGGAGGCGCATTCCCAATCTCGTTGTACCCCTCCCTGTACAATGACAATAAAGATGTATTGTATTGTTTTGTATTGTATGAGGTTCTGAGTTTAACGAAAGCCGTCATGTTCAGTTTGACAAAGGACACACAACCACACAAGGCATTCCTGTTGAAAGTAGTTTGGTCTGCTCTCCAAGTCCGTGAGGCATAAGACAATAGGACGTGGAGGGGTAGGGGGGGGGGGGGGGGGGTGGACTGCGATGGTTGTAAGTAGTTACTTACCGAATAGATCCACTAAACAAGACAGGATCTTGTAAAATGATGGAAAGTCTGGAACGCAGTGTATGAAGAGGAAGTTTGCAGATATCTATTCCATCAATGACAATTTTGCCTATTGTATAAATATTACAAAAGTTAATTAAAAACACAACAAGGATAACTTAAAACATAGAACAGAGAACGTTACTGCACAGGAACGAGCCCTTCGGCCCACAATGTTTGGGTCGAACAAGATGCCAAGATAAACTGATCTCATCTGCCTGCACATGAATAACGATCTAAGCCAAGACCTTTCCCAAATTTATTGTCACTGAAATCATTTGTTGTTTTACCATTTAAACAAACCATGCTTACAGATTGATATAATCCATATGCCCTTTGATTGCGGGCCTCAACCAGAAGCAGACAATGGAAACAAAAAGGATTGTTTAGCCGGGGTCTAGCAACCAAGTGAGTCCTGTCTATGGAAGATGTAGTGTTAACCAGTAGCTGAAATGAAGTTCTGCTTTCTTACTGCGAGCCAGGGAGAAGTGTACCATACAACACTGACAAAGCGAAAGAGTGTGCAAAAGCTGACCTTCAAATATATCCACCATCCTGAAAAAGGCCAGGGATAGGGACGATTTTCCGCTACCAGTACGACCACAGATCCCGACCTGGAACAAAAAAAAAAGATTTTGCATGTTGTTTACAAGTCAAATGGGCTTTTTAAAAATTGCATCAACTAGCCGCTGGAAGTGAACTTATATGATATTTTAAATTAAAAGCAGAAAATGCTGGAAATACTCAGGAGGCCAAGCAGCATCTGTGGGAGGCCAAACGGAGTCATAAGTTCCAAGAGCAGAATTAGGAAATTCGGCCCATCAAGTCCACTCATCCTTTCAGTCATGGCTGATCGACCTTTCCTTCTCAACCCCATTCTCCTGCTTTCTCCTGGCACCCTTACCAATCAAGAACTCAATCCCCGCCATAAAAATATCCATTGCCTTGGCCTCCACAGTCGTCTGTGGCAATGAATTCCACAGATTCACCACCCTCTAAAGAAATTCCTTTGTAAAGGTATGTCCTTTTATTCTGAGGCTGTGGCCTCTGGTCCTAGACTCTCCCACTAGTGGAAACATCCTTTGCGCATTCACTCTATCCAGGCAAAATTTCATAGAGTCCTAAAGTCATACAGTACGGAAACTCCGAAGCCAACCAAGGTGCCCCATCTACACTAGTCCCACCTTCCCACATTTGGCCCATGTCCCTCTAAACCTTTCCTATCCATGTACCCGTCCAAATGTCTTTTAAATGTTTGTTATATTTTCTGGCTCAACTACCTCGTTCCACACACCCACCACCCTTCTGGTTGAAGACCCTTTGTCAGAACAGGGAAGGAGATAAAAGGAGCTCATTAAAGTGCAGAGAGGGTGGGCAATAAGAGATGTGTCTGTTGGGTGAAGCTGGGGTGACCATGAGGATAAGGTCAGCACAGTTTGAGTTTGAGTTTATTGTTGCCTGTACCGAGGTACAGTGAAAAGCTTTTGTTGTGTGCTAACTAGTGAGTGGGATCAGTTCGAGGGTGAGAATGTGGAGAAAAGGGACAGAGCAGAAGACAAGAGGAGTTGGAGGCATGAAGACCTACTTGGATAGAAGGGCTGTGAATTGTGAAGGCAGGGAAGGAAAATAGGTGGAAGAGGAGAGGGAGGTGGAGAAGTGGGTGCGTGTCCAAGTGGGGCACAGGGAAGTGAGGGGGGGGGAGGAAGGATAAATAAATAAAATCAGCCTTCTACACACACTTCCCAAGCCAATCAGATTTAAGCCGAAACCAAATTTTTAACTTGAAACTCCTTTTATTGGGTTGGTTGATGTCAGTGTTCCCACACTGACCTTTCTCTCCTGGGCTTCCTCCATTGCCAGAGCCCACACGCAAACTGGAGGAACAGCACCTCATATTCCACTCGGCTAGCTTGCAACCCAACTCTATGAACATTGGATTCTCCAATTTTAGATAACTAACCAACTACACTCTCCATCCTCTCCCCCCTTCTGTTTTTCCCCTCATTTCCCTATGCTATTTCTGGATGCACACCCATTTCTCCCATTATCTTGCCCCCACTTTTCCCATTCCACCTACATCCTTTCCTCTGGCTTCACATTTCAATCCTGTCCTCTCCTTCTCTCACGGCCTTTTGTCTTCTTATCTCTGGCCTCTGCCCACCCATCTTCCATCAAAACCCCCCTTACACACCCATCACTCGCCAGGCTTTGTCTCGTCCCCGCCTCTCTTTTCTCGCGGCACGGTGGGCGCAGCGGTAGAGTTGCTGCCCTACAGCGAATGCAGAGCCGAAGACCCGGGTTCGATCCTGACTACGGGCGCTGTCTGTGCGGAGCTTGTACGTTCTCCCCGTGACCTGCGTGGGTTTTCTCCAAGATCTTCGGTTTCCTCTCACACTCCAAAGAGGTACAGGTATGTAGGCTAATTGGCTTGGTAAATGTAAAAATTGTCCCTAGTGGGTATAGGATGGTGTTAATGTGTGAGGATCACTGGTTGGCGCGGACCCGGTGGGCCGAAAGGGCCTGTTTCAGCGCTGTATCTCTAAACTACAGTCAGTCTGAAGAAGTGTCCCGAACCAAAATACCACGTCTAGTTTAGCTCAGTTTAGTTTTGTTTAGTTTAGAGATACAGCGCGGAAACAGGCCCTTCGGCCCACCGAGTCCGTGCCGAGCAGCGATCCCCGCACATTAACACTATCCTACACACACTTTACAATTTACAATTTAATCAAGCAAATTAGTCTACGAACCTGTACATCTTTGGAGTGTGGGAAGAAACCAGAGGACCTGGAGAAAATCCACGCAGGCCATGGAGAAAACGTACAAACTCCATACAGATAGCACTCGTAGTCAGGATTGAACCCAGATCGGTGGCGCTGTAAGGCAGTAACGCTACCGCTGCGCCACCATGTCACCCTATACTTGTTCTCCAGAGATGTTGTCTGACCCACTGAGTTACTCCAGCACTTTGTGTCTATTTTTTAATTTTGTGTTAGCTTACATCCTTTGTTGACGCCACTTTGCATGCCCCATGCTTACAATATGTTTGTAAAATGTCTCTATCTGATGGAAGGACAGTTAGTTAACAAGATTTGTGGCGATCCTCACCTTTTGGCCAGGTGTGATGTAGGCTTTGACGTGTTTAAGTACCGGTTTGAGAGTTGGGTCATATCGAACACAAAGATCCTGAATCTTTATCTCTCCTTGCTGTGGCCAGTCTTCCGGGACCTGGGATGGGTCTAGATAGAATGTAAAGATCTTGAATGGGCGCATATCAAACGGATATTGTTTATTCAAAACCGAGCAAAAAAAAGCACAACAAGTAAGACACAAAGTGCTGGACTAACTCAGCAGGTCAGTCAGTATCTCGAGGATAACATGGATAGGAGATGCTGCCTGACCCACTGAGTTACTCCAGCATTTTGTGTCCCATTTTTGTAAAGCATACGCAATTCCATGCGTCTACAAAAACTGCAGATGCCTGAAATACATCTGAAGTAAAACACTCAGCGGGTCTGGTAGGAACTGCGGAGAAGAGAAAGCAGAGTTAATATTTCAGGTTAATGAATATTGGAAGCTAAATGTTTCCAATTCCAATGAATGGTTAGCAACCTGAAATACCATCTCTGTTTCTCTTCACAGAAATGGCCTGATCCATTGAATATTCCAACACTTCCTTCAACCAATTCAAGTTTATTTAAAAGACCGCATTTTAATAAGTTGTTCCTCTTTCTAAATTTCTCTCCTCATTTGGTTTAAGTCCACCTGCACTGGTCTTGACCACTAACTGAGACAAATGGAAACTCTACAAGTACTTGCTGGAATTTAGAAAGATGAGAGGGGGGGGGGGGATCTCACTGAAATCTACTGGATAATGAAAGACCTAGATATAGTGGACAGGGAAAGTATATTTCCAGTAGCGGGAGAGTCCAGGACCGGAACGGCACAGGCTGGGAATAAAAGGGCGCACTTTAGAATGGAGATGAGGAGGAATTTCTTCAGCCAGAAGGTGGTGGATCTGTGGAATTCATTGCCACAGACGGCTGTGGAGGCCAAGTCATTGTGTATTGTAAAGCGGATATGGGTAGATTCTTGATTGGAAAGGGCGTCATGGGTGACGGGAGAAGGCAGGGGAATGGGGTTGAAAGGGAAAAATAGATCAGCCATGATTGAATGGTGGCCTTTTGTAGAAAATTATTGGTAAGATAGGTATAATTTGTATAGGTATTGGGTAGGTATAATAGGTATAATAATTAAGCATAATATGTGCATGTTGTAATACTCCAGAAATATGTAGGCGTGGAGAAGTTGTGGAAACAAAATATCATCTGGAATATTCCATTCCATAAAGAACTGAGAGATTAGATCAAAGACTGGCCTTTCACCCTGCCTTATTTTAACCTCATGCACTCCATTAAGTCTTTTTCCATTGTTCAATGAGATCATAACCCAGTGAATTTCGTTTTAATTGCCAAACACACATGCGTCCGGATGCCAATATAAAATTTTAAATGATGGCAACGAGCGAAACTACAACTGAGATATCTTCACAACTGAGCAATCCTGGACACCAGAAATGAAGAAACGTAGAAATGAAGAATAGCCATTTCTTTTTTTAGATTTAGATTTAGAGATACAGCGTGGAAACAGGCCCTTCGGCCCACTGAGTCCGCGCCGCCCAGCGATCCCCGCACATTAACACTATCCTACACCCACTAGGGACAATTCTTTTACATATTACCCAGTCAATTAACCTACATACCTGTACGTCTTTGGAGCGTGGGAGGAAACCGAAGAACTCGGAGAAAACCCACACAGGTCACGGGGAGAACGTATAAACTCCGTACAGACGCCGCCCGTAGTCAGGATCGAACCTGAGTCTCCGGCGCTGCATTCGCTGTAAGGCAGCAACTCTACCGCTGCGCCACCGTGCCGCCCCTTTTTCTGATGGAGTCATAGAGTCAAACAGTATGGAAACAGGCCCTTCGGCCCAACTTGCCCATGCCGACCAAGATACCCCATCTATGCTAGTCTCATTTGTCCGAGTACTGGAGCTGAACATGCCTGATGTCAATGCATGAAAGCAGAACAAAAACTTACTTTGTAAATACATTCAAGGACCACATTAATATACATGTAAAGTTCCTCCAACACTTTGTTTTATGCTCACGATTCTAGCCTCTGCGGCTTATTGCAACTCCAAACTGTTGGACCTCTTATCCAGAGTTATCATCTGCACCAATAACTGTACAGAGAGTGTAGCACGGTGGCGCAGTGGGTAGAGTTGCTGCCTTACAGCACCAGAGACCTGGGTTCGATCCTGACTACGGGTGCTGTCTGTATGGAGTTTGCACGTTCTTCCTGTGACTGCATGGGTTTCCTCCAGGTGTTCCAGTTTCCTCCTACATTCCAAGGACGTACAGGTCTGTAGGTTAATTGGCTTCTGTAAATTAGCCCTAGTGTGTAAGTCAGGGCTAGCATAGGGGTGATCGTTGGTCGCACGGGCCGAAGGGCCTATTTCCATGCTGTAAACTAAACTAAGCTAAAGAAAGAAAAAAAGACAAAAAGTGCTGGAGTAACTCAGTGTGGAGAACACGGATAGGTGACGTTTTGGGTCGGGACCCTTCTTCAGACTTGTAGTGATGGACACCAGTATCCATTATATCTTTTATTTTCCTTCTCGGTTTTAATTCACAGGAAGGTGATACATTGCTGAATCCTACCTATGGTCCCCTCGTAATTCTCACTCTCGATGTTCAGGAAACTGTTGACCTTCTTCACAGCTCCCATCTGCACTTCCAAATCGGCCAGGTTCCTCACAACCCAGTTGAGGTAATTGCAAACCTGTGTGTGGAAACAAAATTGCATTTAAATAGTGCCTCCCAAGATGCTCCAAAGTGCCCCAGATCCAATTGACTTCATTCTTAAAGGAGAGGGCTTGCTAACATCATGTAAATCGAAAATAGACAGAAAATGATGGGTTTAACTCAGCGGGTCAGGCAGCATCTCTGGAGAGAATTAATGGATGACGTTTCGGGTCAAGCCCCTTCTTCAGTAGTTCTTTCCTAGACATAATGTAGAGACGTGTGAACCTCATGCCAAGAGTGGAGTTTTATTATCATATGTACTGAACCGGAACAATGAAATTCTTACTACAGTAGTACGACAGGTCTCTAAACACAGTACTCAATAGATAATATAATAAACAGTTATTAAAAAAAGTTAATTGGAAAAGGAAACACAATACAGCAGCGACGTGTGGCGAACCGCCGCTCGCCTCCGGCCACGTGAACGCGCGTATTAAATGCATTTCGACTGACGATATTTTTGGTTTCCCATGGGTTTCTCGAAACGGAACCCCATCCATCGTAAGCTGAGGAGCGCCTGTATAGTGCAAATGGGTTAGTGGGCTTACAAGAATGATGCCTGGATTTGATGGGTCTCAGCTACAGGGAGAGTTTGGATCGACGTGGATTATTTTCCCTGGAATGGCGGAGGTTGAGGGGAGACTTGATAGAAAATTATCAGAAGCATAGATAGCGTAGACAGCCAGGACCTGTTTCCTGGGGTAGAAATCTCCCACACTGGAGCGCATCGCTATGAGGTGAGAGGGGGAAAGTTTAATGGAGATGTGTGGGACAAGCTTTTTTACATGAAGGGTGGTGGGGGCCTGGAACACACTGCCAAGGCAGATACAATAGTGGTATTTGAGAGATGTTTGGATAGGCACATGGAAGTGCAGGAAATAGAGAGATATGGATAATATACAGGCAGATGAGTTTAACTTGGCATTATGGTTAACTTGGCATTATGTTCGGCACAGATACTGTGGGCCGAACGGCATGTTCCTGTGCTGTACTGTTCTATGCTCGATGTAATTTGGATGATTCTCATCCAAGGCACTGGATTATGGTTCAACAGTTTAGGCAAGATCAAGATTAAGGGACTTACAAATTTGAAGGAGAAAATGGAGTTGGATTGGACACACCCTCAGAAAACCTGCCACAAACATCACCCGGCAAGCCCTGAAATGGAACCCCCAAGGAAAAAGGAAAAGAGGTCGCCCCAGGAACAGCTGGAGAAGAGGTGTCCAGGCAGAAGTGTCTGGGAGTGGGCTCAACTGGGGAGATCTCGAAAGAATCGCCAACAACCGAGTGAGGTGGAGGACATTTGTCAGTGGCCTATGCTCCCTACAGGAGCCAAGGGCTTAAGAAGAAGAAGATGATTAAGGGAATCCTCTCAATGTATCAAGGCTCTCATTAACAAATAAATGTATATCGCAATTATCTTATACAAGGGCTGCGTGGTGGCACAGCGGTAGAGTTGCTGCCTTACAGCACCAGAGACCTGGGTTCGATCCTGACTACGGGTGCTGTCTGTGCGGAGTTTGTACGTTCTCCCTGTGACCACGTGGGTTTTCTCTGAGATCTTCGGTTTCCTCCCACACTCCAAAGACGTACAGGTTTGTAGGTTACTTGGCTTGGGTTTGTATACTTGGTATAAGTGTAAAAAAAATTGTCCCTAGTGTGTGTAGGCTTGTGTTAATGCGCGGGGATCGCTAGTCGGTGCAAACTTGGTGGGCCGAAGGGCCTGTTTCCACGTTGTATCTCTAAACTAAACTAAACTAAAAGTCTTTTCTGCCATATACTGCTTTACTGGGGTTTAAGGAGGCTTCAATGCCTTTGCATTTATTCGCATTTTTATGTCAACATGGTGAAAATCAAATGAAGACAAAGAGAAGACTCCCGGGGAGTGGGGAGTGGGTTATGGGGGGTGACGAGGGATTGCGGGACCATTGTATTTGACACACAATTCGACTTACCGTTAAAGCATAGGTCAGACCAAATCCGACACGGTCCGATGGAAGTTCGTAGTGAAAGGAATACATTATGGAGGCCAAAGCTGCAGTCAGCACAATGTAGGCACCAAGATAATCCTGTTGATTTAAAAAAAGAATGAATCAATTTACATGAACATCATAAATTCCCTGTAGATAAACATTAAAAGATAAGGTTCGAATCACCTCATGGTACTACACACTGCAATATGAACATGATCGGTACAGTATCGCAGCAGTAGTGATGCTGCCTTACAGCACCAGAGACCTGGGATCGATCCTGACTATGGTGCTGAAGACTGAATAAGAGTCTGAAGAAGGGTCTCGACCTGAAATGTCACCCATTCCTTCTCTCCTGATATACTGCCTGACCCGCTGAGTTGCTCCAACATATTGTGTGTACCTTCGATTTGAACCAGCATCTGCAGTTATTTTCCTACACATACTGACTATGGGTGCTCTCTGTATGGAGTTTGTATGTTCTCCCCGTGACTGCGTGGGTTTCCTCCGGGTGCTCCGGTTTCCTCCCACACTCCAAAGACGTGCGGATTTGTAGGCTAATTAGCTTCTGCAAATTGTCCCCGGTGCGTGTAAGATAGTAAATGTGTACAGGTGATCGTGGTTGGCGTGGAATCGGTGGGCCGAAGGGCCTGTTTCCACGTTGTATCTCTAAAATAAAACTAAAACGAACGTGTCCTAACCTGCTAATAATTCACTCTGGGATCTTTTGACTTTCCTCATAAGATATGATGAAAGACACATGTTGTGGTTTCCGCTGTGATAGACCAGCAAGGCAGCCAGGGTTCCCATTGAACATTCTGCCAATGATCAGAAGTGACAGGTACTTTGATGTGGCTCCTTTCACACGTGTACAATGCTCACACACGGCACTAAATAAACTCCTGGCAGATTTATACTTGAACTGAACCCAGATGTTTAGTTTAGTTTAGTTTAGTTGAGCGATACAGCATGGAAACAGACCAGTCTGCCTACCGAGTCCACACTGACACAGCGATCGCGCTAGTTCTATATGGAAGAAGGAACTGCAGATGCTGGTATATACCGAAGATGGACACAAAGTGCTGGAGTAACCTAGCTGGTCAGGCAGCAGCTCTGGAGAAAAAGGATGGATCACGTGCAGGAAGACGAGACTAGTTTAATGTTGCATCATGTTCGGCACGGACATTACGGAACTTGTTCTCCAGAGATGCCGCCTGACCCGCTGAGTTACTCCAGCACTTTGCGTCTATCCTCACACTAATTCTACGTTATGCCACTTTCTCATCCGCTCCTTACAAACTCGGTGGCAATTTACAGAGGGCCAATTAACCTGTAAATCCGCACGTCTTTGGGATGGGGGAGGAAACCGGGGCACCTGGAGTAAACCCACACAGTCACAGGGAGAATGTGCAAACGCGCAAACTCCACACAGACAGCACCCGACGTCAGAATCGAACTCGGGTCTCTGGCGCTTTGAGGCACCGTCTCTGCCAGCTGGATTGTTCGTTTGTTTCGATTGTCAGTGGTTGAGGGGAGGCCGAAGAGATGTTTATGAGAGGCATAGATATGGTGAACAGACAGAACCTTTTCCCCCAGGGTGGAAATGCTAAAGACTAGAGGGCATAGCTTTAAGGTGAGAGGGGCAGAGTTTAAAGGGGATGTGTGGGGCAAGTTTTTTTTATGCAGAGTGTGATGGGTAACCTGGAACATGCTGCCAGGGTGGTGGTGGAGGCAGATAGTGGCTTTATATAGGCTTTCAAATAAGTACATGGATATATTTGTATTCACTTGAGTTTAGAAGGATGAGAGGGGATCTTATACAGACGTATAAAATTATAAAAGGACTGGACAAGCTAGATGCAGGAAAAATGTTCCCAATGTTGGGGGAGTCCAGAACCAGGGGCCACAGTCTTAGAATAAAGGGGAGGCCATTTAAAACTGAGGTGACAAGAAACTTTTTCACCCAGAGAGTTGTGAATTTGTGGAATTCACTGCCACAGAAGGCAGTGGAGGCCAATTCACTGGATGAAATTAAAAGAGAGTAAGATAGAGCCCTAGAGGCTAGTGAAATCAAGGGATGTGGGGAGAAGGCAGGCACAGGTTACTGATTGTGGATGATCAGCCATGATCACAATGAATGGCGGAGTTGGCTCAAAGGACCAAATGGCCTCCTCCTGCACCTTTTTTCTATGTTTTTATGCTGGGAATGAGAGGATAAGGATCGTATGAGGGACAGGAGACTAGTTAACGCGGCATCATGTTCCGCATCGACATTGTGGGCCAAAAGGGCAAAAACATATGAAAAACACTTATCACAAAAGGGTGGGGACAGGGTGAGGATGGTTGTCTGGATCCATGGAAGAAAGAAAGAGGTCCTTACAGTGAAATAGCTGTCTGCATTTGCAACATGAAGAGGAAAAGATTTAACTGTTTGTTACCAAGGGAAATTGGACAGGCTAATCCTGTTACTTTGGCTTAAAAGGATGTCTGTGCTATTTTAAGATGCCGACACACATTTGTTTCC